>NC_133981.1:18333409-18636439 GCF_047716275.1 Strix uralensis
ACCTCCAGCAGAGTCATCTGGATCTGCTCTAGCGTTGTTTACAACAATCTTGGCCTGTTTTCAGCTCTGTGGCTGTTAGTTCATGGAATCATAGAATGGTTTGGGTTGGAGGGGACCTTAAAGCTCATCTAGTCCCACCCCCCTGCCCTGGGCAGGGACACCTTCCACTAGCCCAGGTTGCTCAAAGCCCTGTCCAACCTGGCCTTGAACCCTTCCAAGGAGGGGGCAGCCACAGCTTCTCTGGGCAACCTGTGCCAGTGTCTCACCCCCCTCACAGTAAAGAATTTCTTCCTTAAGTTGTTTACAAAACTCACTAACTGCAATTGTGATTATAGAGTTGATTCTCTTTTTCTTGTCTTCAGGCAAAAAGATACAATTTTAGTCTCTGTATATGTACTTGTGTGTTTAAAGCACACAGGGAGCATTAGCCCAGTACGTCCTTGTTCACATTAGCTGCATTCACACCAGTGGCTTCATTGTCCAAGCTATGTTTTTGTGGCATTATGCCTCTGTTATATTACATACCTATCCTTGGTGTCCAGTTGCCTCTTGTATACATTTGCTTTTCAATAGCTCTGCCTCTAGTGGGTTGCTTAGAGTTTCCTCTCCCTTTCTAGCACTAACTCATGCTAGATCCATGATGAAATCTCATGTTGTTTTTGCAGAACTGTGGCCTGCCTGCAATACTGGATGGACCAGGCCCCTTTACTGTATTCGTACCCAGCAATGATGGTGTGGATCAGTTGAGAGATGGAAGGCTTATTTATCTTTTCACAGAGGTGAGAGCCCATAGTACTTTAAAACATCCTGAGCTAACTCTGTTGCACTAGGCTGTGCTGGAATGGCTTGTGCAATGTATCTGATCACTGCTGAAGGTTATTCTTCCTGGAGATGGCTAAACCATGTCTCTGTTTCTGTAAGGGTTTGGGAGAGAAGTGAATGCTGATGGAACTTGCAATGAGAAATATGGTTAGCCAGGTTGTTTAATGTTTGGCTTTCTTTCCTCACCCCAGCTTTGGGTAGGGGAAAATGAAGGAACCTATTCGCCAAGTGAATTCACATACATTAGCATTGTCAGTCGTTGGTTAAAAGAAAATGTAATTGCCTCCTCTTACTCCTGAGCATTGAAGGGGTATCTAATTCTTATGTTCTCTTCTTTCCTTAGGGCATAAATAAGCTTCAAGAACTTGTGAAACATCATATCTACACTTCAGCAGCGGTAAGGCAGGCAGCTCTAATTCCAGATAATTGGGGTCCTTCTGCCCAGCATGTTATTAACTGTGTTGTTTGGCATAAAGGTCAGAGTGTCAATGACTTCAGCTGCTACTTCTTGGACTTTCCCTGGAGGAGCAGAGATTTGATTCAGGATGTGATGAGGCAAAATGTTTACCATGAAAGTGGTTGCCAAAAGGGACAGCTTGCGCTCTTCCCTCACGAAACTCTTGAGTTTCCTGGGAGTGATGGTGCTTCTTAGTTGGATGGCCTTTACAATGAAAATATTGTCTGGCAGAGTTTGCTGCAAGCAAATGCTCTCCTGTTATCACTTTATTTTGTTAAACTATTAATTAAGAGTGTACCTTAATTAGGAACTCTCCAGCCTACAGTTTCCCTAAAACACTAATAGCAGCAACACCAAAGTTACAGCCAAGCGAAGAACTGGTCCAAAGTCCCTGCTGCTTTTCCTCTCTCCTTGGGCTCTACCAGTGGCTCAAGTTAGATGGTGCAAGTGAGCCTGTGATCAGAGCTGGTACTGCCCACTCCTGCACCAACATTGCTGTGTATTATAAGGGCAGGGTAAATAAAATCAATACAGTGTATCAACAAGACATTTTTCCTTATACAATAAACAAGAGAAATGTTTATAGTTAAACAGAAAACCTGTGGAGGAAGTGAATACTCAAGCTTATGGTACAATGTCATGTCCTTCATTAAGAAATATCAATATTATTCCCATTCTTTACTGAGAAGCAAATGTCAGTCCTTGTGATTTTCCAGATTCCAATAGAGAAAATGAGCAGCACTTTGACAAAATGGCAAAAGTTAGTTTTGCTTGCAGTTGATGAATAACAACATGGTAACAAGCTGAGCTACTTTAATAACCTGTTGGATGCAAAAGTAACAATTGTCTTGGTCCTCAGAACTTCTCAAATCGTTGTTTCTCAGTACAGCAGCTGCAGTTTACATATCTTTTCTGCCTTTAGAAATAAGCTTATTTATTAAGTCAAAATATGTTCTCTATTATGCTTCTGACTGAGCTTTCATTGTTTATTGAATATGTCCCGGAAAATCCAGTTATTAGTCTGACTCTACTTGCAGCTGTATTAGTAAGAGACACTATTAGTGAGACTCGATTTCAGCTGTGCTGGACTGTTACTTACACAAGGAGTGAAAACCAAGGCTGGTGCTGCTGGCACCGTTGTGTTTGTGGTATTGCAAACAATTCACACAAAGTCCTGGATTTCCCTCTGACCCGTTGTTTGTGTTTAAGGTATTTCATGAAATTTAAAATGTTAAAGTCAAGGCCCCTTTAGAAGGTTTTTTAAGTGGCGGAAATCATGGAAAGATTCTGTAAGCTGTACTGAAATGACCCTGCTGTTTCATGGTGCTGTTGCCTTGTGTTTTTATTCAGGTGACTGTAGACAGACTGATGATGATGCCACACATTGTTACTATGGCTAACCAGATACTTACCATCAACATCAGTGCAGATGTAAGTATGAATCAAAACCCTGTGGGCAAACCCTGCTGTGCTAGAGAAAGTCTGGATGAGGTTCTGAACAATGTGCTCTCAGCCCTTCTCTGCTTAAAAAACTAGACTTAAATGAGGTCATTGAATTAATTTGCTTCTTATCTAACCTGTGACTCTGCTAAAAGGCTTGACCATTTGCATGGCTGCACTTGATGCTGTGTACCATCTGTTTCCTCCATTGGCTTTATGTAGTTGATGCAGTCTAACAGGCTAAAATGCAGATTAATTATTTGTGTTTCTGCATCAGGGAAGAATTCTGATGGATGAATCGGGGATCCCCTTAAACATGCGAGACATTGTGGCATCTAATGGTGTTATCCATACCTTGGACGGCATCTTCATCCCTCCTTCAATAATTCCCATTTTGCCTCACAGATGTAATGAAGAGCAACATAAAATTGTGACGGTAAGTCAGCTTCTCCTGGTGTCATCCTAGCAGTTCCTGTAGACCCCACACTCGCCTGGAGGGACAAAAGCAGGCTGTGTATTAAATTGCATTTGGGAAATGTGTTCTCTCTGAGGTCCCCGATGTGAACTTAGGCAGTATCAGTACTGTCAGTGTTTCTTCTGCTAGCACTTGGCACTGCTTTCCTGGCAATCAGCAAATGTTCCTTGTAGGTGGTTGTTCTTCCCTTGCACCCATCCTGCTTTTGAATCAGAAGTACATTTGCCTTTTCATAAGGCCTTATATGACCTTCTTCACACCATAGTTGCTAACTCAGCTGACAATGCTTTGTTCCCATCACTATCAGCACTGGTGTCCTGTAGTCTGGACAGGAAGCAGTCATTCAGTAGCAAGAGCTACAAATGCTCTGCAGTGTGACAGTCTCACCTGAACAGTTTTATATACCTTATTTTAGGTGCTTGCTCCCCTATTTTATCGTTCGTGGGTTACTGAAGAAAGAGGATGAATGGGCAAGAGGTACCTGATTTGGAGAGACACAGTTAATCCCAAGTGGCCAGAGGGTCCACATAACTTGCTGATTTAGTGAGGCCTGCTGCATGGATGCCCAGAGTGTTTTCCAGCATAGCTGTGTGTCTAGTGGCTGATAGATTCACAGGAGGGAGACAGACCCCATCTTGCAGTCAGGTGCAGGCATCTCCTCAAGACAAAGGAGTCATTTTATTTAAGTGATAAACTTAGCCCATTTCAGAGTGTGGAAACTCCCTCCTAGGAATGTTTCTGATACATGTGATGTTTTGGATATATACTGGGAGCAGTAGCTCTGTAGCATTCTTGGCATGGGGAATGGGTTCCTTTGTGAAGATTAAGTTTTCCCATCGTGTCTTCTCAACAGGGCTCTTGTGTGGATTGTGAGGCCCTCAACAACAGCATTTGCCCACCTGGCAGCAGAGAAATGGTAAATATTTGTGGTTATTCCAGTAGTTTCTTCTTTGTATGATGACATACAGACACACTGATAGACAGTTTCTAACCCAAGCCACTTCCAAATAAATAAAAAGCAGGAAAGGCAGCCAGTAGAAAGGCTTGTTAGAGGATATGTGTTCCCCACATATCCATGCTCTGTGATCCCAGCCTGTCACCCACTAACTGCTCTGTGCTGTGTATTCTGAAGTCTGTTTGCTGAATCAGTTGAGAGCGCTGTGAGACAGTCTGGGGTAAATGAAATTGTAGACTTGCAGCTTTTAGCACTTGTGTTCTGCCTCAGGCAGAGCTTTTCTGCTCACATGCTGAGTCTGCCAGCTCCTCCAGACTGCTAGAACCAAGTCTAATCCCAGTAGTACCATCCAGTACCACCACTGCCTATGTCATGGCCAGAGAATTACAAGAAGATTTCTGCACTGCAGAGGGTGAGAAACAATTTGTTCTTGCCCTGTGCTCCCTGTTGGTTTGGAGATGAGCAGAGCTAGCTGAAGGTGCAGTAAGGAGGAGAGGCTGGGTGCTGGTGTTTGAGTTATCCCATGCTGAGTTTAACAGAACAGCAAGTTCCAGGAAATCCCCATGTGAAGGCCAGGCCCGAGTTGTTTGTGAAAGCCAGAGAAGTGTTCACCAGTTAACTGTTGGGTGTCTTCTGAGAGATCTGACTTTCAGGAGAAATTGCTGATACAGTCTCAGCATGAATGTCTGAGGTAGAGCTCTGCAAAATCACTAGTCGCTCATTTTCCTCTCTGATTGAGGCAGGTGAAGGCAGAATCATCTGGGGCCCAATTCTGCCCATGTCTAACTCCATGACAGGTCACTGAGCATTGTTCCAAAATTATTTGCAGTCCTTTCCCCTCTCTCTCACCCTCCCTCCCTCCCTCCCTCCCTCCTTCCTGTTCTGCCCCATTCTCCTTCCCTCCTGCCTTCCCCCCACTCCTTTCTTTCCTCCCTTCTTTCTTACCCTTTATTTCTCACCTCCTGCCCTTTTCTTTCCTTTGTCTCCTCTCCCTCCCATCCTCCCCCTCTCTCCCTATCCTCTCCCCCTACTCTCACTCTTTCCCTTATCATAGACACTATTATTAGAACAAAAGGGCAGTACCTTGGCTCAGTCTTGGGGACTGCTGGGAGCAAGAGGAAGCTGCGTGTGCCTTCTTTCATGATAGGCATGCCATTAACAGTATTTTTTTCACCTTGGCTTCTCTGTGAACTTCCTCAGCTCAGAGATAGACATAGTTGCTCTCTGCAGCAAAAACAGCAGAGCAGAAGGTTACAGTGGTGATGACTTGTTTTGTTTGTACAGGAACCAATGCTGTCCCCAAAAGAATGTGTCTACATCCATGATTCAGAAGGCCTGAGTGTCCTGAAGAAGGGGTGCGCCAGGTACTGCAATCAAACCGTCACGGTGAGTGTGATGGAAGACCACATTCCCTGTGAAAGGAGCTCAGCTTTCCTCTACCTCATCCATCAAGAAGAGCTCTGACTCTTTGAGCTGAGAGGGGGATAGGAGCAGAAGGAAAGCTGTCCCATGCAAAGGGCTGTCCCAGGACCATCGCATGAACTGGCTACCTGCTTTTTCTTTGGCAAACAGAGAGAACACAGGGTACCAACCTGCTGCAAATGTTAGAAAGCAGCTCAATTAAACCTGAGTACAGTAAAAAATCACACCAGTTGTGACCAGCCAAGCTGGAGGAAGCCATGAGACAAATGGTGCAGTGTCAGCTGTGTCACATTTTCTCCGAGAGCACCCTGGTTTTAGCATTTCTCCCAAAGGAAGCTGAGCACAGGGAAAGTGCTGTAAGCTGTGAAGTGATTGCATCCTGTTTATGAAACACTGTCAGATGGTTCGGGAAACTCGCTCTTAGTGAGTTTATGGACCTCACATTTGCTTGCAGCTCCTGAGTTCTGTCAGTGCCAACTATATGGAATGATTTGTGGGCGTCTCATTAAATACTGCTGATTGTTTGCTTTGTGATTGTTCCTCTGTTGGTCAGTCATAACAAGGCCTGTGATCCAGGACTTCTACATCCCTTGAAAGGAATGCAGTCCTCAGCAAGGATAAAGTAGGAGTGAGTGGGCCAGCGCTATTAAAGAAATAAAAGCTCACAGAAAACATGGATCCTATTTGTTGAAGTGAGAGAGAGAGAGCAGAAAATACTGTTTTATTCTGAGAAGAATAGGCTGTGAGCAGAAAGAGGGGTATTGTTGAAAAATAATTTAAATGCAGGAGCTCCTAGAAACACAGATGACAAATGAGACAGTCCATTTCAGTCCATGGCAGAGAGGAGGACCAGGATTTGAGAATTATGAGGGTGGGATGACTCCAGGTAATTCTTGTTAAGTCACATCATACCTTACCAATTTTGCTTTTGTTTCAGAAACCTGGATGCTGCAAAGGATTCTTTGGTCCAGACTGCATGCCATGCCCAGGGGGATTTTCCAGTCCGTGCTATGGCCGGGGAAATGTAAATATGAAAGATCCTGCTGTGTTGCAATGAGCAGTTGAGACAGTGTGGTTAGAGAGTGTAGTTAAAGATAAGTACAATTCAGAGTTTGTGCTCCAGGGTTAAGCCCACATCAGTGGCAGCAGAAGATCCAGGGAGAATGGCACGTACTCAGTGGGTTTTCTATCTTGAGCTCTAATGTGAATCACATGGCTGTTGGGGACAGCTCTGACTATGTGAGATGTTGTATTACTACTATCACTCTTCAAAGTCCTATTTTTTACTGCAAGTATCAAAGTGCCTTTGGTAAACATCAGTGCCTTAGCTTTGCCTTGGTTCCCCGAGTTTCAATCACTTTGGCTTTCTTTTTGTTTTCCTTCCAGTGCAGCGATGGCATACAAGGGAATGGCAGCTGTCACTGTTTTGAAGGTTTCAAAGGAGTAGCCTGCCACATCTGTTCAGACCCAAACAAGCATGGCGAGAACTGTGACAAAGGTTGGTAATTCTGGTAGAGAGACTACATGAAAGTGTAGGGCAAGGTTATAGTGCGGGTTCATGTATCCTGGATTCCCTTCTGGCAAGACCAGCGTTATGAAAGAAGTGATGGAAATGTCATGGAGGGTGCCCCTTCAAACAACAGTGGAGAAAACATGGCTGATATGACAGGCGGTGATGGGGGTCTTGGAAATATCAGACAAATTTAGGTGTGGGGCTTTAATTTAGATCTCTCCTCCTGGGAAAGAAAAGACAGTTGACAAGCACCTTGAGCTTGATAGCCTAAATTTGAGCCTGTCCTTACAATCTATAAAATACACGGACCCAGACGGTCACAGGATCTGTTCCCTGGCCAGGTTTTGATTTACGATGGATGTCTTTCAGCAGATGTCTCTCTGTCAAGAACAAATGGGATGATCATTTAGTGTCACAAGACGTTGTGAAGGAAAGTTGGGAATCTGCAAAATGCTGTCACTGTGGTAGATTCTGGACTTTTTGTAGTTACTGATCTTACTCCATGTACTTAACAGATTGTGGCTGTGTTCATGGTGTCTGTGACAACAGGCCTGGCAGCGGTGGTGTGTGTCAGTCCTGGTCCTGTAAGGAAGGCTATACTGGGAAATTCTGTGACAGGACATCCAAGAACTGTGGCCCGAGTGGGCTGTCCCAGTACTGCCACCAGAAAGCTGTCTGCAGCCTCAATGACACAGCAAGGTCAGTCTGTCTGGCATGTACATTCAGGTGGACATACTGTCATTGTACAGGCACACAGTGGCTGTGAGGCCGCCAGCCCTGTATTTGTGTATATACGTCTGTGTACTTGGTGCACAGGAATGTTTGAGTAATGCAGCCAACCCGCTAGAAATCAAAGTCTGGTTCTTGCTTGTTTGAGAGGCTCAAACTGCCTTTTTGCTCTCTGCTGGCTTTCAGAAGGGACTGCTCTATCTGTGTCCCTTTTGTGCTTATACTTTCAAGGTGCATTTGCATGGATGGATACGAAGGTGATGGGTTTTCCTGCCAGCCCATCGACCTGTGCAGTCAGCCAGAACGAGGAGGCTGTTCGCAGAATGTAAGTGGGGTCAGAGTGTTGAAGCATGGAGAAGCAGCTTCTATCAATCAGAGCAGGGATCCAGGACTCCTGGAACTGTTACACATTTTGCATGCTAACTTTCCCTGTCTGTAAGATGGGGTGGAGTAACAGGTACCTTGACACAGTCATCACAAGGATGTCAATCATTGGAGTTGGTGCTAAAATGCAACACCCCAGGGAGAGTTTGGCAGGTTTGCACCAGATATTTTGACAGCTACAGAGTTTAGTTGTACAGATAACTTTTGGTTTGTATTGATTTTCCCCTCAAGCTTTTCTGATGTGTGTTAGTTTCTCTGTTGCTGTGTTCAGGCTGTAGCTTACCTGTGAGCTCCAACTCATATTTCTAGTAACCATCAATACTACATTATTATCCTTTCAACACTACATTATTATATAAGAGCTGTGGTGCTTCATGATGGAAATGACTGCCAAATGGTCAGACCTCATCATAATTTAGATCCCTCAGTGAGAGGAACACAGTGGGCCGTGTAGAAGGAAATAGGATGGCACTGGGTGCAAAGTAGGTCTTTTCTGAGAGAGATCTGCCCTCCATCATTGATTCCATTCTGCATTTCCAGGCGGGAGACTGTGTTCCTCCTCTTCAGAGAATATTTCCTCTGTGATGGAAGAGCTTTACTAGGGTGGTAGGGAATATTCTGGGAGTTTTGAGCCACCCTAGACACAAGTGTCCGCCTCTCTGAAAACACTAAATGTTTACAGAATCACTTTTTTATGAAGTTGTCTGGGACTTTTCTGGAGAAGATGCTTCCACCCCCCATCCCCAGTTCTGGAATCAGATTTGATCATTCAGAAGCTCTCCACAGTCCTTTGAAGGAGATTTGTTGCTGTATTTGCACTGCACTCCCTTCTTCTGCTCAGTGTAATTCTTTTTCTCTCTCTTCTCCTGGAGGCCCTGTGCATCAGTACAGGCCCTGGCACCGCCACCTGCCAGTGCAACAAGGGCTGGACTGGGGACGGGAAGGTCTGCATGGCTATAGACAACTGCATGCTGGAGAGCAGAGGGAACTGTCACATCAGTGCCAACTGCGTTTATATCGGCCCTGGCCAGGTATGATCAATGCTAAGCAGTCTGATGGTGGACTTAACATTTCCTAAGCTGCTCTGAGATGGCCTGGGATTGCCAGAGGTAGAAATTGGGCTGGTCAGCAGCAAAGCCTGCTTGTCTGCTGCCAGAAACACCACCTGCAGCTAAAACCACACAGTATGCTTGCATGAGGTGAGATGCACTGATGTGTTTGAGGCTGCTGCTCTACTCTGAAACTTTCATGCAGCAAAGGGAAGAGACTACACTCCGTAATACAGCTCAGTATAAGACATCAGTTGTTGTGTCTCCCTTGTTCCCAGATCACAGCATTGTCCCTGAGCAATGCTAAAATATACAGAAAAGCATGTGCAGCTCTTCAGACAGTCCATGGAGGGAGCTGGGCCAGCAGTCAGACATCTTGAGATAGGAGGAAAGCATGCACCAAGTGGCTTCTCAGGGTGCTGCTTCTCAAAGTGCTTCTCCCCACTGAGCCAGGGGAGCATTGGACAATGTGCTGAAAAAAGGTGCCAAATCTTTTGCAGATTTTAGTGAGGTGAGATGTGCAAGTGCTCTCCTAGCTATCTTGAAAGCAGGAAGCTTTGAAATTAAGCCCTTTTCTCTTTCTTCCATTCACTAAGTCTGTGTCATTCCCTGAAAAGCTGGAAATAAAGATGGAAACCATTATCTTCAAGAGACCCTCTCACAGCCAAGCAGTGCAAGGGATCAATGCACTGAAGTAATCAGGCAGTGTGTGTGTTGTGATAGAAGATATATCTCCACATTTCCAGGTCTTGAGGGACCAGCAAGAAAACTTGGGAAAATAAATTAAGAATAGTTTTTGCTGCCTTAGGCCTTTTTTGGGTAGTAAATGAGGATGCTCTGACAGGTCTATAAAATTAAAATATCTCTTTCTTGCAGAGCAAGTGTGTCTGCAAGAGGGGTTATGCTGGTGATGGCCACAACTGTGATGCAATCAACCCATGCCTTATGGACAATGGTGGCTGCCATGACCTGGTGAGTAGCTGAAGTGCTGTCCCAAGGCTGGCATAGCAGTGGAGGTTCCTCCGCTCCCTGACAGGTTTTTCAGCCACAACATTGAGAGAATTTCAAGGATTTATGTTGCATCATCATCTTGGCATGCCACTGAGGTGTTATAAAGGTTTGGTCTCTGATTTACCCAGGTGGATCCTCTGATTTTTGTGAATTCACACAACCAAAGCCATCACCTAGGCTTTGCTGCATGAGGTATGAATTCAGTGCCACCATAACGGTAACAGGACAGGAGCAAGGTGCTTCTGTGTGCTCCTCTAGTCCAGGCCACGGGAGGCCAGAATTCAATTCCTAGCTAGGTGTAACACTGCATAACCTGTGTTTGCTCTCTAATTTCTTCTTTCCTTGTATTTGCAGGCTATGTGTGTACCCCTTGGAGGAGGAGAGAGGTCCTGTGTTTGCCCTCCAGGCTACATGGGGGATGGCATGACATGCTATGGGGACATTCTAAAAGTGAGTAAAAAAATAAATGTCTGAGGTCTTCTTGAGATTGGAGAGAAATGTGGCTCTGCTCTTACTTTCCTTTTCTCTGTTACCTGAGTTGACTCCTCCTCCCAGCACCAGCCTGACAGCACAGCACATCTCTGCCCAAGGCCACAGAGACAGAACTAGTGCCAAGGCCAATGTGTTTGTGAAACTGTTGGCAATAATTTCTAAGCTGCTTCACCCTGTCTGTTCCTGTTCAATAAGTCATCTTTTTTTGTTGTTTGGAAACTTTTTCAGGTCAGAGCTGCTAGGCCCATTTTCTGTCATTAGAAATATCAAAGGCCATTGTGGATTCAATCCCTGTCCCTGGTAAACATGAGCAATTGCAGAGGAGTTGAAAAGAGTTTGTTTGTTTGGGAATATATTTTTTTTAACGGCTGGAGTGTGGTTTTAGGAGTACCCTTCCCTCCCCATGATACACAGTGCCTGTAATGGTTGTAAGGTGAGGGGGGAATGTCTAAGTCATTATGGCCAGATTTGATATTGCAAAGGGCTCCTTTCCACACCCTGGGTCCCCCAGCCTTGCAACCCCAGTGTTCGTCAGGGGTAACCCTTCTGTTGTTTCTATTTGGAAGGAGCTGGCCAGGAATTCCCACTTTGCAGGCTTCTACGACTGGCTTAAGGTAAGAACAGCCATGGGGTGCCCGCACGGGTAAGTTTGGTAGAATTGAAGTCTCTGTGAACAGTGCTGCTAGGGAAAAAGCAACTCCATTTATCTTTTTTCATTAGAGAAAAACAAAACACAGCAAAAGAGAAATCGTTAGAGAGCAGGCATGTAGAAAAGCTCTGGAGTTTGTGCAGAGTGAGGGTTCTGAGTGTGTTTTGGGGGTCTTGTTTCTAGCACTGGAGGAAGCTGGGGCTGTGTTACACTTAATTTTCATGGTTGTATCATCTGTAACTCCTGGCCATCATAAAATAGCACAGAAGGGAAAGAAAAAGGCGTAGTATTATAATAGCTATTTTTCAGAAGAGCTGCTTTGAGAAGTTAGACTGTGTGTTTGTTCCTTTTCTTGTTACTGTTTCCCTGTCTCTGGTGTGGTAACAGCAGAGACACTCCGCAGACTGCAGCAAGTCTGTGGAAGCATGCCATGATACATGGCACCTAACTGAGCTTTAGCTTACCTGTCCTGCTGCATACATTGCTTTTGCCAATCTTGGTCCCTCCCCCAAAACTGATGTTGAGGGTTCAGAAAGAATTTATGGATATGATCGAATGGGTGTGAAGATTAATTGAAGTACAAAAGTAGGGCTTAAAGGAGCAGGTTTTCCCTTGGCAAACAGGTGTCAGCTGTTTTGGCTGAACCACCTGTGGCTTTCATTGCCAACAGCACTTACCTGCCATGCCCAGGAGAGCCTGCTGTGCTGCTGAGCATGTCTGCCCACACACCCCTTTCACTGCAAGGCGGGGATGGCTCTTGGTTTTATTTCGCGGTAGAGATGTGGCACTGGCATGTCTTATTTGTTCATTTTTGTGCTTTGGACAACAGAAATCTCTCTTCAGCATCCCAGCAGGAACAAATGTCACTGTCCTGGTGCCATCAGCAACAGCTATCAAAAACTTGAACGAGACTGAGAAGGATTTCTGGTTGACCCCCTACATGCTGCTGTTTTTAGTCAGGTATGAGGAGACTCCTGCCTTTGGTTTATATTGCCAAACAACAGTAAAAAAGCTGTGAGCTGTATTTATGCTTGTACAAGACCAATAAAGAGTTATATTGAAATAAATATAGAAGCAAGATTAAATATCTAGCAAGCAAAGAATTTAGTAGGCATTTAAAACATAACAGACCTCAGGCAACTGCAAGTGGGTTTATTTTTCATGTATTTTCAGAGAGAAATTTTCCTTGTCATGTGGATGCAGATGGCATCAGGACAAATAATTCCATCATTCTCTCCACATGGTTAACTATTTCATGTGAGACACATGAATGTTGGGTGGTGTGGTCTTATTTCCCTGTTATTACAAACAGTGCCCTGATCTTTTCTTTACCTGCCCTTGTTCCCTTCAGGGCCCACTTTCTCGAAGGCGTCTTCACTGGTGAAAAGCTCAAAAAGTACAACAGGCCAGAATTACCCACCCTGAACCCACAGATCAGATGGCAGATAAACACCAGGAGTGGCGTAAGGGTTTCTTACATAAGACACATGTACCAGTATCAAATTAAACTGCTCAAGAGCTGCTGTATCCAGTGGGGAGCCTGGATGGGACACTGATTCCCTCAAATTCAGACATCTTTCAAAAATTGTACCAGATCAATCATGTGCAACCTTGAATGAACAATATATTTGTTTTGAACTTGCCTGGCAATTTCTAATCTCTTTGCTTCTCTCTCTGATACTTTTGCAGGTATTAACCATCCAGAATGCAAGTATAGTCGTCAGTGACATCCCTGCCAGCAACGGCATTATTCATGTCCTCAGTAAGGTACGTCAGTACATGCGATACTGGGAAATGCTGCAGTTGCAGCAGCAGGTTTGTGTTGCAGCATCTGTGATGGGGGCAAGGAGGAGTACATGTCTGGATGGTTAGGAAGGGATAGAATGGCAAAAATATATTTGGTTATCACAAGGTCCTGACAGATGTTTCCTGTACAGCAGTTTAAAATATTTGTCTCTAGGACAAGTGGGAAGGGAGTTCCTCTTCTCTTGGCTGACAGAAGAAGAGTTAAGACTCTTGCAGAATTGTGTAAAATGAGGCCTTTTTTAATTGCCTTTCTTTCAAGCAGGGCAGGAGTCTAGTGTGATTTTCCCCAGAGCCCCTTGCCGAACCTTGCTTCTGAACTTGCTTTTTTCCACAGGTTTTGTTGCCACCTTCAGGAGATATCCCACCGAGTCCTCCAGGTCTGCAGAAACAGCTTGAGACAGTTGCCTCATTCAGCACATTCAAGGAGTTGCTACAGGTAAGCAGTTGAGGTGAGCACTGTCATGATTGTCAGCACTGTCATTTTGAGCAAATGCCCGCCTTACCCTGTACTGGTGGACCAAAATTTGAACTGCCTGGTTAGAAAAGGGAGACCACCTGTTTCCTATCATTCATGAGGGATCTTCCAAGAAAACTCTTTTGAGCAGCCAAAGAGTTACATACTTACAGTTAGATCTCTATATCATTGGCATGTTATTACAGTGGAAGACGACCTGTCTACTGCAGGCACTCTCATGCTTGTCCAGGGCAGAGAAACCTAGAGGAAGAGGAATGCTTGCTTGTAATCAAGAAGCTCCACTTATGTCAGCCCGGGAGGAGGAGCAAGCAATTATATGTGTGTGACTGAGTAGAAGTTGTATATCCTATTTTCTAGAATTTCCTCTAGTGCTCTTGCCTTTGTAATTGATTTCATGTGTGGTTTGGTTTTTAGTGAGTACAAGTGTAAGTGCTAATGTTACTGTTTGGACATTTTTTAGCAATACCAGCTCATTGGAAAAATTGAGTCATCTGAAAAATACACAGTTTTTGTTCCTGGAAATAATTCCATTGAGGAATACTGCCATGCAGCCAATGTGACACAGCTGGTAAGCTCACTGCTTGCTTACAGTTTGAATATGTATTGCAGTAAGTGCAGGGACATGTACACTGTCAGATCATAAACTTGAGTTCAGTAGATTTGAGCAGGGAGAGGAGAAGCATATCTGATGCTAAAAGCTGGCAGAAATGTGGCAGAAAGAAATGAGAAGGTTTCCTGGGGTGTGCAATGGTATCTGAAAAGAATATTTGGACTCCAAATGCAAATTTCTGAGTAGATTTATATGTAGATAGATGGCACAACATGTTTCCCTTCCTGGCTGGCTGTGACATACCTGTGGCAATTTTCAACCTTTTGAAAGGTTGCAAAAACCATTTATGGCTTCATCCAGTAACAGAGTCATCGGGTGTGATCAGTCATCTGTGATAGGGAGTTACTAGGCTCTGTGGGCTTAATTAGCCATTACAGATGCTTAGGAACTCCTATTATGCCATAACTCTGACTGAATTTTAGTCTAGGAAGTCAAGAGAGTCCTAACATTTGGGTCTTTTGTGGATGTAGGACAACGAGACAGTGCAGTACCACGTTGTACTGGGAGAGAAGCTCTTGCCCACGGACTTGAGAAGTGGAATTCATAAGAACAGCATGTTAGGGTTCTCCTACTGGCTAATGTTTTATCAAAACAGCACCCAGGTAAGGAAGGAAGACTGTTCTATTTGAGGATCTGACTTGACCTATCACTTTCTAAGGCTGGTGTCTGGATACACCCAGTTCTGTTTTGCACACCCTTTCAAGTTTACCTGCTGTGACTGTCTGACAGCTGTTAAGCAGTCCATGCAAAAGGAGTTGAAGGTTATTGTCTCAGCCATTTTCTTCTCTTCTGCAGAAGTTTGTCAATAATATTCCTTTGGATGGAAAATTTCTTGAGACGAAGAATGGCATGCTGATTGGGGTTTCACAGGTCCTCCAGATACAGAAGAATCGTTGCACTGCCAATACCACCACCATACAAAAGGTAATGATGATTAGCAAGGAGCTGACGAGCATTTCACAGGGCTTCTCCACCTGCTGAACCAAGCTGATGAGTAGCAGACAACCTACCTCATCTCTTCCATGTGGATGAGAGAGTAGCTTGTGGTCTGACCCAGATGAGTCTCATGTGAAATGGGGCATCATGGAGACTTGGCACCTCCTAGCCTCAGGCTCTGTACTTCTAACGCAGCAGATCTGCAGCTCTTGTGCAGATCGCGTTCGGTTCACTTGCTGGAGCTGTCTCACAGGGCCAGCCTGGGGCAGGCTGGTGCGGGGACTCCCAGATTCTCAGCTGTGGAAGGAGAATCCAGCCCGATTCTTGCATGGCATGACCACAAGCTCCCCTAGGAAATGCTGTGGTCTGCCTGGGGGTCATGGCCAAATTTCACCCCGCATGTGTCTTGTGGCTCTTGGCCATCTGAAGATTGCAGGGTCAGACTGAGGTATGCCTGCCTTGTTACAGATCAGAAAAAAGGTATTTGCAGCCTTGTGTGAACGAATGCCAGCCCTACAGAAAGCTCTACCCCAGCTCAGAGACTCAGGAAAGGTGTAGTGTGTGATCAATTTGGGTTTGTTTTGTGGTACAGTCTCTGGAGTGCAGAGATAAGACCTTGTGTACACCACTGGAGTGCAGGAATAAGACCTTGTGTGAAACCTTCAATAGCAGCCAGAACCATCATGATTTTTCTTCTTTCGGTGTTTTGAGCCACAGAGATAAATGCGTCTTTGTCTTTGTCCTAGCCAGCAGCCTGTACAGCACCATTTGTAATTCAAGATTAGTGTCTTGGTGTGACGTGGGTAGAGGGCACACATGTGACTTGTCCTGTTCTCTGTGCCCTAGTCAAGATGCGGCAAGTGTGAGAAGGGGATCAAGTGTCCTCCTGGATCAGTTCTTGTGGTGAGTCTTTGATTCATGTGACATCTCACAGACTGTTTGCAGATAGCGCTTTGATATTCTTGTATTGTTTCATAGATGTCATCTTGATACCTAAAAAAATGTGCCCTTGAGTCCTCTGTAGCTCATTCATTAGCAAGACTTGTAAGAGAAAGCAGAAACCAAGAGAAAGCAGAAACCAAGGGAGGCTTATGTAGGAAAAACACAAACATGAACCCTGAGGCTCCTTACAGAGCTGGCACTAGGCTTTGCCTGAATTTCAGCAGCCCTTTAGAGCATGCAGTGTGGGGAGTTTCCCTCCTTAGCAGGGAAGAAGGAGATGTCTTTTATTCATCTTTTATTCTTTTGACATTATCATCAAGGAAAGCCAGTTTAGGGGTGCCAATAGCAATTTCCTAGCCTGGACCATTGATTTGTTCACACAGATGGGCTGGTTGTGCCTGCAGCTAGTTTGTGATCAAGTGACAAACATTTCCAGAGAGGAAAGCAACTAAACATTTCATCTCTGTGCTGGCTGTGAATTGCCTAGCAGCCACATCTGGCTGCTTAAGCTTCATTACTTTACTCTGTGCCAAAAATTTTCCAAGTACTTTTTCTCAGTACTCATACTGATATGTATACCATGGATCTGGCAGGTAACAAAATAGACTCTGTGTGGTGACCTCCCATCTAGAGATGCCTCATTGGTCTCAGCTCTGGATAGTCCAAGTTTTTAGGGCTGTTCCTGTAAGATAAAAAAAATTATTCCTCTGTTAGGCAACAACACTGCCATATGTGACAAAATGTACAATGCTTGTCTAAATAGTGTAATGTCTTCTATCTGGATCTATGTTAATTATATCTGCAGGAATTGCCAGGAAGCAAGAATCTCGCTCACTGTAAATTACGCTCTGGGGATGCAGGAACTCATGGCTGCCATTTCACCTGTGCAAAAGTTTCTCTGGTAAGAAAAACGTTTGCCTCAGATTCATTTTGGCAAAAGCAAGATGGGTATTAGAAATACAGCCATGGAAATACAGCCTGTGCTGAAGCCCTGGCTGCATTTATGCCATTGCATAGCTGAGAATGGGCTCATCTGGGAGTCACTCTCCATGCTGGAGATAGAGGGCACTGGAGAAAAACAAACCTGCGGAAATGTCTGCACAGTGATGGATCGTGGTCTGCTGTGTTGGTATTGTTACTTCGGGTTTTGTCCTGCAGAGGAAGAGGAGTTGAATGTTTGTTGTCTGGTTTCCTAAGGAAATGAGGCACGAATGATGGTATTTTGCTTGTGCATGTGCCTTCCTGAATAACTGATGACTAATTGGAGCTGAACCAAAGGGAGGAGCAGAAGGTCTTGCAGCTATTATGGCCCCTACCAGTTTTGTGAAAATGTGTGGCTGGGAGAAAACACTTAAAGAGGAAATGGTAAAAGAAAGACTTGTGTGAATTTGAGCTCTTACAGGTATTGAAGCATCTCCCTGGAAAGTTTAGTGGGAATGGGAGACAGATGAAAAGGGAGAGAGGGAGTTGGATATACAGTACTCACATGCAGAGCTTCAGTCAGCACTTGTACCTCACTGGGCACTTCTGCATCCCTTCACTAGACAATGTTTCTCTTCATCTGTACTGTCCAACTTGGTCCCATCATGGTTTTCTCCCTCCATGGGTAGATGCAGAAAGAAGTGAGTGCAGTTAAATCACGTTTCTGAACCAAATCACCTTCTGGCAGAGCCTCTCTCTGCCCAACAGAGTATCTCACTGGTGGGACACACTAGGGACACAGGCAGGAGATAGGCTGGATGGGCACAGGATGGAACATTTGTGTTACCAAATGGCCAGGGTTGCTGAAGGGCAGTGTGGACCTTTACATGAAGCTCTGGGCAACAGAGCACCCCATTTTAGGGGGTTCACTCCATCCTACCTGTGCACATCTGGCCCTTTCATGCATTGTCAGAAATTATGGCTATCACATCGTTAAAGGAATAGAGTAGCTTCTACAATAAAGCTGTACCTTGTTCGTGCTGCACAAGACGGCTCACCCCGACTTGTTTTTGATGGTTCTCCAGAGGTCCGTCTGCTGCCCCGGCTACTACGGACACATGTGCGAGATGTGCCCAGGGAAGCCAGGCCAGTGGTGCTCTGGGAACGGGGAATGCCAGGACGGCATCCAGGGCAGTGGAGAGTGTCAATGCCTGGAGGGTTTCCACGGCACTGCCTGTGAAATGTGTGAAGTGGGCCGATATGGAGCTGACTGCAAATCAGGTGACACTGATGACTGTTGCAGCTTATCTCTACCATCCTGCTTGCAAGGGGAGAAAAGTGGCCACATCTCAGCTCTTGGGAGGGGTGGTGTGTGGGAAGAAATGTCCCAAGACCTCTGAGACAGGCAAACAGCTGGCAGGCTGAGAGAGGGACAGTGGGAGTGAGCGCTGTGGTCAGCCAGAGGAGTGGCCCCATTTTTCATCCTCAAACCAAGGCGTGACTGACTGTTATGCTGCTCATCCTGCTGCCACCCAAACTACAGAAAATAGAGGCGGGTGATCTGTTCCTGGGCTTTTTGGCCTGGTAGCGAGGGAACAAGAGCTGATACTCCTGTGATAGTTTTTATGGCAGTTTGATGTGTTGAATTAAGAACAGATCAACCAGCAAAATGGCAGCAAGAGTCTGCTTGTGAGACCTGGTTGATTTGACAGTGATGAGTGTTTATTTTTCCCCTGAAGAATGTGCCTGCGACAATGGCATATGTAACGATGGACTGCAAGGGGACGGGAGCTGCGAGTGTTTCCCAGGGTGGAAGGGCCCTACCTGCCGAGAAAGTACGTGAGTGTGAAGGAGCCTATGGTGTAATATTGCCTTTTTGGCAGAGAAATCTGTGTGATCCTCTTTAGTTGCCAGAGCAATTCTGTGTTAACTGAGCAAGGTGACCACGGTCTCATGTACTTTGCATCCCCCCGGAAGCTTATCAGACTGTGCTAGCTCATTTCCTGCACACAAGCTGCATTTGCGGTGTGACTTCCCCAGCAGCACATGAGCCCTCAAGTTATTTGGATTAAATTTGAATAGAGAAAAGCATATCCCCTGCTTCCATCTTCACTGAGATTTGAGGCACCTCAAGAACAGCCTCTTGCCCTGGGAGAGAGAGATGGAAGCTCCAAGCCAGATTGGGTTGACCATGACTCCTGTTACCTTCCCTTTAAGAAGGTGGCAAGGCTTGATTTGAAGTCTCCAGAGGGCCCCCGTGTGTCTGCTGAGTTGCTTTTCTGCTCACAGATCATTGATTTAGGTGTGCTCAGGCCATGGTCTGCAGTTCTCCGTAAATCTGTCATTGTCAAAATAATATGTTGAAGATGGTTGTTCCTGGGATTTGAGATTATGATTACCATTGGGGCAGGGAGGAACCTGAGCTCCTAAATACTTTGGGATTTTAAAGGTTTGCATACAAGGGTTGATTCTGTAGTGAAGTCAAATGTTTTGGGGGCATTTAGAACTGGAAATTGAGTGGAGCTGTCCTATCTAGTGTAAACGTAAAGCATGAAAAAAGTTAATCTTTTTGCTTCAAAAGGGGCAAAGCCAAATGACCCCATCTGTCTAGATTAATGAGGTTTCAGTCTTGTTTCATTCCTAGCAGTGTGGAGGCCATGCAGATAGGATAAAATTGAACTGTTAACTCAGACAGAGAAATTCGAATTCACTCCATTGCAAAATGTCAAAATTTAAATCCCGTGAGGTTTTCCTGCTGCCACATAGGACAGGAGAGCTAGCATAACTGCTGGCGTGTCCCATCATCAGTCAGGGCACAACAAGTGTGGCAGTGAGGCTGTTTGCAGGGTGCTTTACTCTAGATTGCACAAATGGCCTCAACAAATGCTAAATTGAAAATGCCAAGTCACATTTATGTTTTCTCTTGCAGGAATTGAGATTGACTTATGCAATAACACTTGCCATCAAATGGCCAAGTAAGTACAGACAAGGTGCTGGGTCATTCTGAGAAAGCCATGTGTGTTTGTATGTGTTTTACATAGAGGTGATTCTGTGCTTAGGGCTTCACAGAGGGCTGAGAGAAGGTGACTACTCATTAAAAATGCATAAATGTCAGTTCCATTCTGGGAACTCTCTTTGGTGCTAAGCCACATCCAGTTTTCCCAAGGATTTTGTCTGTCTGAGCATAAATTCATTTCTAAGTTCCTTCTGCATGTGTGGATGGGAGAAAGCAGAGACTCCAAGGTACTCCAAGTCTGGCCTGATTCACGGAGCAAATCAACCAGCCATTTACAATCCCTTTCTGCCTTGACTGCCCCCACAAAAAAATTAAATAGGCTAATGGGCTGTGATGACTCCCTTTTGCTGCCTTCTCCATCCATTATCCGGTCTCCTATTTTGCGGTAGCGGGACTCAGCCATCTCTGTTGTACCGTGCAGAAGCACGTGGGCATGGTGAAGGTGCACTGTGCGAGGTGAGAAGCCTGTGCCTGATGCCAGCTCCCTGGCCAGCGTGACTTGAGTACTCGGTGCTGTAAAGAAATACACAGCAACTTCAGGCGTGTTCCTCCTGTGGTCATTGTGGTCTCTGACTTGCATACGCCAGACTTGTATAGTGTTTCCCACTGGCCAAGCAAATCAGGAGGTGTCATTAGTGATTGTTTACGCCTTTATTGTTTCAGTTGCCTCAATAGTTCTGCAGATTCCTCACCTATGTGCTTCTGCTCTGCTGGGTACACAGGGAATGGGACCTATTGCACAGGTATGTCCAGCAAGGGTGGGCAGGATTCACAGTTTACAAACACCTGCTTAAGCTGTGCAAAGACAAGTGTTTCGCTTGTGAAATAAATGGCTTGATGTTGCCAGAGGAAAGATCATTCAAACACTTTTCCTATCAGCCATCCACCATGAACTCTGCCATGCTTTGGTAGAGAAGTTTTCCAGTCCAGAGCTTTACTCAGGACACTCTTGTTGTGGCTAGAGCCTGCGAGAGAGGGGATGAAAAGGCAGGCAAGTGTAGCAGGGCAGTTCTTCTTGCTGGTGGAGAGAGATGCACATGAATGGGCTGCATTAGTTCTGATATCACAGCAATGGTGGCAAAGATACGATGATTTTGGCCATGAATCCCTGGAATATGGATGCTAGAATTTTGTGCTCTTCCTATGCTGGCCTTTGCTGGCCATGCCAAAATTGGGTAGAAGCAGTGCAGCAGTTGTGCCAAAATGAGGCAGGATTTTGGAATACTGCTCTAGAGCTACGTACAAACCCGGTCTCTGTCGAAAGCAAGCAGACAAGAAAAAAACCCACCAGTGATAAAATTGTAACAGTCAAAACACTGGTAGACATCACAGTTTCTTTTCGGTGTTGCCCTTGTTTGAAAACAAGTAGTGGGGATGGGGGAAGCAAAAAACCCACCATTATATAAATGTATGTGCAGGAAAATATTTTTTTTCTCGTCTAACCATTAGTCCTCAGTGAGCAAATGCTGTGACTGAAAGACTTCTTAGTCCAATTTGGGAGCTATGTAAGCTCAACATGACTTTCGGACTGGCCTCTCTCAGATCTGGATGAGGCCCCATGCCTTTAAAGGACCTACCATTTCACTGAGAAACAAAGGGATTTTAATAAGATGCTTTTTATTAAGATGGATGACCATTCTGGCACAGTACGTCTTTCCTAGATGCTTTGAATTGATTCTGCTTCTCTTGTTTGTGGTCACAGAAATAGATCCATGCACCATCGATCATGGTGGCTGCTCCATACACGCGGTGTGTACTAAAGTATCCCCGGGAGAGAGAACCTGTGTTTGTAAGGAAGGCTACGCTGGAGACGGGACGCTCTGCGTGGGTGAGTGCTCAGTGCACGTTTTGGTGGGAGTGGTGAGGCATCATCTGTGCAAAGGGGAATTTCAGACGAAAAGTGTTAAAATTTCAGGTTAAAATGTTGAGTAACTCAGTTCTCCTTTCACTTTGTTCATGCAGTGGTTATTTCAAAGCAAGTAACTGCTGGCTGATCTTGATTCAACTGTCTTTCTGCTTTTTGTTGAGGTGTATGCACACATACATGTACGTGTGTACATACATACCCGTAGGTATGTGCTCAGCATTCTGTGGTCATCACTGTCCCAGCACAGTGCCACTCAAAACAGGGCAGAGTGCCCATGCTGGTGTCTTGCTGGGTGGCCTCAGACCAGTGTTTTGGTCTCAAACCAAGAGAGCCCTGAGAGGTTCCTTACCCTGATGCATGTCGTGGAGAGGTCCAGAGACAGAGGGTGAGGGCAGTCTCCCACAGTGGTGCTCTGAGATGAAGATGGAGCTGTGGGAGAGACCAGTCCTCTCATATCCTTTAAAGCACACCTGGGCAGGGGTGGCATTTTCTGTGGGCAGATTTATCACAACTTGGGGACCCACGTGTGGCAGGAGTAGAACTTGCAGTTCCTTTGCTATCACAAGTCACTTTTCCACCAGATTGTTTCCCAAGGTGGGAAGGTCCTCCCTGTTGCTTTCCCGATACCTGTTTGGGTCACCAATTCCCAGCTGCCTTGAGCAGCCCCCAGCAATGATGTGGCCTTATTGTTTTGCTGCAGAAATTGATCTCTGTCTCGAAAGCAATGGAGGCTGCCACACCAACGCAGAGTGCATTAAAACAGGCCCGAAAAAGGTGAGTATGTAAGATGGATGTCAGAACATTATTATGGAGGTTGTCACAACTGTGTAATTCTCTTAGAGACAATCCTTTCCATTGCAGCGTGCTGCCTTGTGCTTATTACCTTCCACATAGAAAAGTTGCCTTGGAAGGGCACAAAAAGGTTGCTGTTTCCTTGAAAGCAGATGCCTTCTGTTGGCCAGACACTGGAGGCAGTCTCGGGTTATATTTGTTGTTGACACAAGCATGGTTATTTGTGAATGTAGCGATGGCTGCTATACCATATGCTTTCCACCCAGCTCAGCCATTGTGTGTTGGCTTTATTGGGCCCAAGTTTCAGACTGAGCTTCTATTCTCCCTCCAGGTTGCCTGCAACTGTCTTCCTGGTTACAGTGGGGATGGCGTGAGCCAGTGCAACCCCATCAACTTGTGTGAACAGGTATGTCTGTATATTGCTGCTACCAGAGGTGAAGGCCACAGCCTTGAAGCGTTCCTTTCTCCCAACAGTTAACAGCAAGAACAGGGTTAGCCTGCTTCTTTAGAGCTGGCTGTCTTGCCTTTTCACATACCAAAAGGATTTCCTGGTGTGTTTGGTTTCCATTCCCTCTCACAATGACCTGCAAGTATGTCATCCACCTGGTACTCCCTCTTGTGGGAGAAGCAGTGTGGAAACACTGACACAGGGTTGGAGGCACATGGGCTCATTTCTTTGCATCCGTTTTGTATGGGACAGACTCAAAAACTTACGAGTAGTCTGTGCTCATGGCATCACTGCCATGTCAAAATGTCTGTCTGAATCATGGATTTTGTCATCACTTTGGGTTCCAAAGTAAGGTGTGAAAGTTCTGTTTCTTGGGAAGATTTGGTGCTGAAAAGCCCGTGAGGATTTGGATGAGGTTTATTCTAAGGCACTAGACAGGTGGAATGGTTTCCTTCCACTGGGCTGGATGTAGTTAGCAGCTCCCGCATTTAAGTGGCCATTCAAATTGTTGATGATGCCCCTCCATGCAAGCCTTTTGCTTTTCATGCTAGAACAATGGAGGCTGTAGTCCGTTTGGGCTCTGCAAGTACACAGGCCCTGGCACTCGAAACTGCTCCTGCTCCTGGCACAGTATTGGAGATGGCTTCACCTGCCGCGGCAAGGTGTATCAGGTGAGAAGCATGCGCAGCATCTTTTGTGTTTGGGCCCCCTGCCCTGCAGCAAACTGCTCCCTCCACTCCAAGCGTAAGCTGCAGGTGAGCAGATCTGTAGTGTCTTATCAACGCGTGTGTGGTGTAGGAGTGGAGACAGGTGCTTTGAGGCAAACTATCCATAAATCATAGGTGTATTTGGTGTGCCAGCTGTGGGAGAGAATCACAGTGAAGCGACTGCTCCAAAGGGAGTCATGACGTGAACACTCTGCTGCTCTGTCAGCAGCATTGGCCATGCCTCCAGGATGTTGTTTTCTTAATGTTATAAACAAAATGGAAGTAATTTTTTTTCCCAGGGGAACCCACTTCTCCTGGCCTGTGGGATCAGGGCAGGTGTCCCCTGTGGTCATGCCAGGACTTGGGATCCAGTCTGGAGGGCAGCAGTCTATCTTTGGTTCTGTGGCCAATACAACAGTTGTCCTTGGGCAAACTGGTGACCTTTTCTGGTAGTGGCAAATAAAAGCTGTCATCCTCACAGCAGAGCCGGGAAGAAGGAGCTGGATTCAGTTCTGTGCTTCTGCTTTTACTGAAAGTTAGTGTGGTAAGGACAGGGAGTTTGCCCTGTCAAGCCTATGTCTGCCACTCTGGACAGCATCCCAGAACTGGTAGTGGCAGCACAATGAGGTTAAAGCAGAGGTGGTGTGAAGCACTCGAGGTGTCCCATGAGCACAGGGGACCTACACCTATGAGACAGCTGCTGCAGAAGCAGCCAGCTTTCATCTCTCTCTCTGCTCCATCCTGCAGCATCTGTGATGTGAATGGTCTGTGCCTGCTTTGTAACCTCCACATCATCCGTGCCCGCAGTGCTGGCGAGGGAGGGAGGGAAAGCTCACTATGGTGTGTCAGGAGAACGATGTCTCATTTGGGTGGGAGAGTGACCTGGAGTGAAAGCAGCAGGTCACAGAGCAAACGGAAAGACTCTGCTAACACCAGCTCCTTCTCTTTGTTTAAGGAGCTCGGAAGGATCGAAGACGCCTCTGTGTTCTTCAAGATGATGCTGGTTGGTGACAAACAGCTTTGTCTTTACTACAGCTTTACCCCAGCTCTGTGTAGTAAATCCCACTTAGGGTTTTCTGCAAAGGGTCTTGCTAACTGAAACCGTGTTTTCTGTTTCCCTTCCCACAAATTCTCTTCTACCACAGGCAGAAAAGATGAAGGAGCTCAGTGGGGCAGGGCCTTTCACTGTCTTTGTCCCACGGACAGATTTCATAGGAAACACCACAACGGTAAGAGTCCTCCCATCCCAAGCACTGTCAGGTGTTTGGCAAGCTCCAGTCGTGGCAGTGTCCCCTCCGGGGCTGTTCTGCCCAGTGAATTGAGGCAAAGGGGCTGCACTGCAGAGGGTTAAAGGCACCCCCCATTCTCCATCGGTGTAAGAGCGCAGAGGTTTGGAGGCCGACTCACTGCAGAGACTGTCTGGGCAGGAGTGGACATGGCTCCTGTTGTAAGGAGACCCTTACTGGAGACCCTGTCTCATGGTCCTCAGAGGCGCTGTGCCAAATCAGTGATGCCCATGGCTATGAGAGGCTGGTAACAGCAAGGCTTCAAGGCATCTGTGACGAAGACCTTATTCCTTCTCTGTGCCCCAGACCCTGCCATTCCACTTCCATTGGTCCCTTCCATCTAATCCCAACAAGTGGGATGTTTGGGGCAAGTGGAGACCTGAGGGAGGAGAGATTCTTATACATGAGTCTGTGAACCAGATTCTTAAACAACAGCTTTTTGGTATCGGTGTAATGGAATATCCCAGTGCCATCGCTGACAAGTCCTGTTGTGCAGCTTCACACCACTAGTTCCATCCTTTTTCTCATAGGCCCCCCCATATACCAAATAAAAGAACAATTCCCAACAACTGCATATCCCAGGCATCACTTCCTTGAGGCCGGTATGGTCATTTGTTCTCCATCAAGGGACCTGAATGCTGGTTTTGTCAAGCCTGTTTGAAGTTTCCCAAAGCTCTCAAATGGTTTTGTGCAGTCACCATGTTTTGGGGGAACTGGCTTTCTTGCAGGGGTGGGTCAGAGGGAAATTGGGCAATCCAGGTCTCCCTTATCGGGTCTAGGCCCCCCCCGCAAAAGGCGAAGTGCCCCCAGTGTGATCTCGTTCTTGTTTTCTGTCTGTAGTTTGAGGATTGGAGGAGCAGAGGTCTCCTCCGGGACCTGCTTCGCTACCACATGGTGGGTTGCCAGAAATTGCTGTCCAGTGACCTGGAAGCCCAGGAGTCCCTTACATCTTTATCTGGCCACAACATAAAGATCACAGTGAAAGAGGTAATTTTCTGCCATGATTCTCTTCCCTGTCCCACTTGTCAGGATGTCACTTTTGATGTCATTTGAAGGCCACTGTGGTGGCAATACCTCATTGCATCCCTTCTCTCTCAGAATAGCATCTATCTCAATGAGGAAGCCAAAGTGGTCGTGAGTGACATCATCGGCATGAATGGGGTCATTCATTTCATCAACCAGATCCTCATTCCAAGTGACCTGGTGGGCAGTAACATTTCCTCAGAGATCTCACGGGTAAGGCTGAAGCAGTGACTGCGCCCTGGTAACTGCTGTGGTGAGGACAGGACTAGGATCCTTCTCCAAGCAGCTCTGGTAGTGCTGTCCCTGAGAAGCCCTCAGCCCAAGGCCATGTGGGGTGTTCTTCCTCCCTGCTCCTAGCTGTGTAGGGGTTGTCTGAGGGCACAGGTTTGGCTTGTGAAGGTGACAGCATTTGTGGCATAGTCGTGTTTGGGACAGAAGGAGCCTTATCCATCACTAAGAAACAACAGTGCTGGATGCAGGCAGGGGGTTCATGTCCCATGCCAACCATCACACTCCTTTTCCAGTGCAGAGCAGATTGCAGCATGAGATTGCCAATGTCTCTCTGGTACTCTTCAAACAAGTGCTAGGAGCTTATAGATCCTGCGTTTTACAGAAGATAACACATTTTCTGTACAGCACAGCAGAGTGCTGAAATTCATCCCAGCTCCTGCCATAGCTGCATCTACCCAGGATGAATCAGAAAAGAGGTGGCTGCTGAATGCCAGCACTCACCAGGCCAAATCCATCAGCAGGATGATGACACAGATAAACTTGTGTTTAGCTACTATAGTTGTTAACCATCTGGTTTATCCCCTGCATTGCTGCTCCAGGTCCTGGAGGGGGACCTCATAGTGACAGTTGTTTGCTTTCTTCCCTCTGTAGCAAAATATCACGGAAGTGGCAGAGGCCTTTGGGTACACCATTTATAGCAAGCTGCTGCAGGTGAGTGACCTGACTCCTGCTGCTCTGTGGGGAGGTGGTGTGTTACATCTACACGTTCAGTTTTGGCATGTGGCTTTTTGTTTGCATCCCCTTTTATCTTGACAGGATGCGGAGCTGCTGCCACTGATTAGTGACCCCCTGCATAGACCCTTCACCATGCTGTGGCCCACAGATGCTGCGTTTAACTCCCTCTCAGAGGAAAGGCAGAAGTGGCTGTACCGCAGAGAGCATCGGGACGTGCTGGCCTCCTACCTCAAAGCACACATGATCAGGGACACAAAGGTAAATGTGGCAACAAACAGGCTTGTACCTCCTGAGGCCACATGTGGTGCCACCACTTGCCTATGGTTACACCAGAGCGACCTTGCCAAATATTTTGCTGCTGTAGAACATGCAGCATATTAGTTGTCTTGAGAAGACACAAAGCTGTTTGAGTATTGAGGCAACTACCACTTCATCATGAACCTCTGGTGCAGCGTGGCTGAGCTGAAACCTTCTGTCATCAGCTTCCTGGGGAGGCCACCTCACCACCAGACTGTCAGTGCAAGGCTCATAAACAGGCTCTTGTCTGCAGGGGTGATGAACAAGGGAAGAGTCCAGCTGAGCAAAACCAGGGCTTGCTTACACTGTTCCACCCACACTGGTTTCACGTGCTGCCACATCACACCCCCTCTCAGTGTGGCTGCTGACCCCTGTCCTCATCGGGCAGTATGAACTGCCAGTTTTACCTGTCTCTCCTTTCACATTCTTCTTTTTCCCTCTTAGATTATGGCTGGTAACATGCCCCAAGTTAAATCCATACGGACCATGCACGGCTCCACCATCTCATTCAGCTGCAGCAAAACCCATGTGGTGAGTGATGGCGACGCTGGGCTCTGCTTTCCGCCGCGTGGGTGTCCCTGGGCATAGCGATGGGACAGCTGATGTTCCGCGTTGGTCACTGGCAGGAGGTGAACACAGAGTTGGGGTGCTTGCAGGCTGAGACACCCCATTCCCCTGGCTGCAGCTGAGCCTGTAGAGAGGCTCGAGACTCTGTGGCCAGCTGTCAGGAACAGTCAGAGGCGTGTGGTACCTGCACGTGCACTTCACGAGGAGCAGGTTGCAAAGGCAACCACATGGTGCCATGACCCTTACAGAGCACACGTTACATGGCCAGAGGCTGTTTCTTAGGAGAGGTGTCCATGGAAAGTGGCAGTCGGGGAGGGTGGTCAAGGACATGAGCACAGAGATTTTGGAGAGTTCTTGAGGTGATTGAGAAGTCATGGCAGCCAAAAAGGGCAACTTTTGGGTGGTGCAGCCAGGACATAAGGTCTGCCAGGATCACAAGTTGCTTTCTTCCTCTGGTAGGGGGAGCTTCTGGTGGGGAACAGCGATGCCACCATCATCCAGAGGCACATGGAATTCAATGGGGGCATTGCTTACGGCATCAATAGGCTGTTGGAGCCCCCAGATCTGGGATCTCGGTGTGATGAGTTCATCTTTGTTGAGCTACAGGTGAGCACTTGCGATAAGGCCAGTGAAGATCTGTGCCACCTGTTGAGCCCCATGCCTGGGAAGAGGGATGTCGGGATGGCTTGCTGCTCTTCCTCGGCAAAGCTCCGAGCAGCCGAGAGAGGCAGAAGCACATATTGAGTTGTTGTGAGGTTTCTTTTTTCCCTCCACAGGGATCTACAGAGAGCTGCGGACTCTGCGGCTTCGAGCCACCCTGCCCTCCTGGCTCCATTCAAAGGGTAAAGCTCACAGCTTTGTCACCAAGGAGGCCTGTTTTGGGGCTGATGACAATGCCCACACATCCCTCATGTTTTAGCAGCAAAATGAAGGCACACCTGCATGTGGCGAGTCCCTCGGATTGGTCACATTGTCCATGCCTTGCTCCATGTCACACGGTCCCATAGGGCAGGGGCTGGGCTGAGCAACATGGGGCCAGGGGCTCCAGTGGTCTTTGCTTGGTCAGTCCCTATATGGGTGACAGCAGCTGCAGGGGTCCCTGCAGCAGCACTGGCGGCTTCTCTGGGTACTTTATAGCACAAGAGCTCGGCCTGGCCACTGAAGATGGACCAGGGATCAGATGGAGAGCAGCCCTGGGGGACAGTGATTGTCCCCCAACTCTCCCTGCATTGCCTGTTGTCTCTCTGGCATGTCCCTGAGGTACACCTGTGGCTCCTCTGTCACCAGCCCCATCGCACGTTAGAAAGCCTCTGTTACTTGTCATAAAACTGAAAGAGTGGCACAAAAAAAGTCAAGGTGAGACGTCAGTGACCAATGTGGCAAACTCTGTGTTTTGCCTGTTTCCTCGCAGGGGGAAACCAGGCGCTGCTACTATTACGGAAACCAGCTGTTGAGAAACACTTTTCTGTTTCACCGCAACTCCCTGTTGCGGCCATCCTGGCCACCCTCCCCGTGGGACTCCTTCAGAAGACACTTCTCTTCCAGGGGGCCTCTGAAACGAGGCTGCAAGCGGAGCTGTGTTTCCACCCAGTGGGCCCCTCAGTGCTGTGCGAACCACTATGGCCGTGACTGTCGGGGTAAGGAGCTGCACGACCCTTTCCCGCACCGGCCCTTTCTCCTGTGGGAAGGTTCAGCGCAGACATCTGGCATCCATGAATGTGCTTCCCTGGAGAAGGATGGGCAAAACCACAGGCAGGGAGCCCCAGTCTGTAGGGGGTGCAGGGAACAATCCCCTGTGCACGTGGATGGTATCGTAACAGGGAGTTAGTTCCCTTTCCTTGGAGAGCCCTGGGCACAGGGCTGCTGGGGGTTGCTGTCAGACATGTCACTCACCCCTAGATGTTGCCAATGTTCAGCCATTCCCTGGCATCGTCCCTCTGTGCTTTGTGCATGGGCAGCTTTCACGTCCTTGGATGAGTCTGCTGCTGGTTGGCATGGGGTGGGCCAGCACAGACCCAGCACATCACAACAGAGGGTCTTCCCAGGTTGGAAGCTATGACAGATTTGTCCCTCTTGCCCCTGTTCCTAAGGTTTGTTGTCCTGGGATGTCCCCAGACAGCCGAGCAGGCTCTGTGGTCTGAGCACCCTGTAAGCGGCAGTTCACGTGGTGCAGGCTCTGCTTGGGGCCGCGGGTGCCTCCCCTCCAGCACGGGTCCCTTTGTCACTGCAGCCTCACTAAGGTGTCCTATTTGCAGTGTGCCCGGGAGGGCTGGAGGCACCGTGCAGTAACCGTGGCACCTGCAATGACAAAATCGGTGGTTCAGGGAGATGCAACTGCAGCCAGGCTTTCATCGGGACCAGCTGTGAGCTGTGTGCGCCAGGCAGATACGGGCCAGACTGCCGAGGTAAGGGGGGAGCTGCGGGGGGGCAGCGACCGGGGAGGTTTGCACAGAGGTGGCTGTGGCACATGGTGCTGCTTGGAGCGGGGGCAGGTGCCAGGCTGGCCTCTTTGCAGCCTAAAGCGTGGGAGTCAGTGCTGCCACGCGTGCATCAGTCCCCACAACACTTGGGTCAGACCTCTAGGACTAGGAACATCCCTCCCTGGACTCTTGGCCGGACAGCTGCTGATCCAGCTGTAGTTTGAGAAGGCTGGGTGGCCGTGCTGGGAGCTGTGGCCAGTGCAGCCGTGCTGCCGATGGCCTCGCTTCCATGCCAAGGCCCCCGGGGTCAAAGACCCCTTCTTGTTTGTCCAGCACAGCTGAGAGCCCCAGTCTGGCAGAAAGTATTAAGATGTATTTTGAGCTGGGGGACAAATCTGTAAGTTGTGATGAACCCTGTACAGAAAGAGCATCTCCTGGAACATGCTCAGCAGGGACCTGTGCCCCTGTGAGGCAAAGGCTAAGGGAAGGCAAAGGGAGTCCCCCATCCTCCCACCCCAAGCTGGGCCTTCTGGGGTCTCCAGGAATGTTTTTGATGGCTGTATGTTTGTAGGGACTCGGAGTGAAAAAAACATCTCTCGAAATGCCCAGGAGAGGGGAATGATGAGGGTTTGTGGGTGCAGAGAGGCTTTTTCTCCTCTGTGGAGGGTGTGTGTTGGGGCGGGGGAGCCGGGGCTGGCAGCGACAGGAAGGGGTGCGTGTGTGCTGCCGTGCCTCCCTTCATGCACTGCGCACACAAGCCATGTTTTTGCCATGTGGCTGTCCTGTGGCCTGAGCATGGCCTTTCACTGCCATCAAGGAAGATGCCATGACAGTTTTTTTGTCCTTTCCTCGCAGAGTGTAACTGTACCGAGAATGGTGTGTGCAATGGAGGCCTGCATGGTGATGGCTTCTGCTTCTGTGCTGAGGGCTGGACTGGAGACCGCTGTGAAATCAGACTAGGTGAGGGATGCCAAGCCCTGTCACCTGCTGTTCCCTGGGACCTGGTGCCATATTGGCCACTTCCCAGTAGCTGGTCAGAAATATGTCCAACAAGCACCTCTCAGTTGTGGGGCTCATCCTGAGATCTGGCCCGTGCTGTTGAATTTCACAAAAGTTGGGGTAGTGAGGAGGAGGAAAGCTCCACTTGATCATGAACAAGTCCCTGAGCTCAGAGGTGCTCCAAGAAGAGCTTGAGGGTGAGGTGAAGGCCTGAGGTGTATCTGATGGAGTAACAGTCCTCTGTGTTTGGGGGAGGCATCTGCAGAAAAGCACAGGGGGAGAGGGGTGGTGAGGGCAGGTGGCCGGGGGCAGAGGCCGGCAATGGCAGCCGTGCCCGTGTTGCAGCCTGTCTATCATTCTGAGCTGTGTGCCTTCTGGTTTCAGTCATGACGCCCACCTGCTCTCCACCGTGCCACCCCCAGGCCGTCTGCCGCTCCGGCAACCTCTGCGAGTGCAACCTACACTACGAAGGAGATGGGATAATGTGCTCAGGTAGGGGCAGCCACGAGGGGCTGGGGTGGGGGGATGGTGAGCGAAGGGGCAGGCAGACAACACAGCAAGACAACAGGTGACCACCTCCTGCTGCCATGTTGGTGTGATGACTGGCAGGACAGACAGACCGACCACCAGGACACCTAGCAAGGTGTTTTAGTTAACCTAACACTTTTATCCCTGCAGTGATCGACATGTGCAGCCAGGACAACGGGGGGTGTGCCAGGCACGCACAGTGCACGCAGGTGGGCGTGAACGTCTCCTGTGCCTGTGCTCCCGGGTACGGAGGCGACGGCTACGTCTGCGACCCCATAGACAGGTGTGCGGATGGTAGGAACGGGGACTGCAGCCAGCACGCCGACTGCATCAGCACCGGGCCGGTGAGTACATCCCCTCGGTCCGGGGAGATCTGCATGCCTGGGAGAACAGCGCAGGTGGCTGCGGTGGGATGCTTCAGGCTGCTGGAGGACAGTGATGTGACAGTGTCCCCCATTACTGCCATCCCCAAGCCTTCCACTCCTCTCTGGTCCCCTCAGCTGTTGCATTCATCCTGCAGGTCCTTACTGCCAGGCAGGGGCCATGCCCTCCATCTGTTGCCTGGTTATGGTGATGGTCCTGGTGATGCTATGCTGAGGCCATTTTTCCCCATTGCTCTGCCTAAGGGGCACAGGCCTCAGTTGTGGCATTTGTGGACTGTTTTGGGTGCACGGGGATGGTCCTTTGAGGCTGGTGCCAGCCATTTTTGCAGAGGAACCAGAGCTCACTGCAGGCCAAAAGATGGGACTGGAAGCATGATGTAGTGCAAGAACCATGAGCCACATACTTCAGAGCTCAGCTGTCTTTCAAACAGCGTGTGACAAGCATGCAATGTGACATTTTTTGGTTCGTGTGCAGTTAGATGTAGGGGTAGAATAGAGGCCACGTGGCCTTTTGTAGCTCTGTCATAGTCCCAGCAGGCTGTAGAGGCATTTTGAAGGCTCATCCCCATCTTCACAGGGATACAAGGATCCCCAGCTGGCATCTGTGTGTCTGCACTCGCACAGATGCCATCCTTCCTTTGTGCTGCAGAACGAGCGGCGCTGCGAGTGCAAGCGGGGCTACGTTGGTGACGGGATCCAGTGCCTGGAAGAGGCCGTGCCCCCCACGGACCGGTGCCTGGAAGACAACGGGCAGTGCCATCGGGAGGCCATTTGCACCGACCTGCACTTCCATGGTGAGTGTGCGCAACCCCGCAGTGCCAGGGACGATGTTCCCTGGAGAGGTCACACTCCCTCACTTCACCCTCTGGCTCGGGAAGCTGGAGGGTGGGACGGCCAAGGGGCTGGGGAGTCGCTTCTGTAGCTTGGTCTGGTTTTCACATTCCCCTTTTCCCCTACATGTCATGTGGGGAGGATGAGCCATCCTTGTCTGCTCCTGTGTGACACGTGAGGTGGCCTCTGGTGGGATTACACTGCCAGTAAGCACTGGCTCCCTTGTGGAAGGCGAGAAGCTCTCAGAGGAAGCTGTGCTGCATCCCACCTCACCCTCACTTGAGCATTGTCCACATCCCACCCTCCCGTGCAGCACAGAGCACCCTCCGCTGGCAGTGTTGTCTGTGCTCACGACTGCCCCAGGGAGGCTGCTCCCTCTCTATACTGTGCTGATGCTCCTGGGTCTTGGTATTTTGCAGACAAGACTATGGGTGTGTTTCATCTGCAGTCACCCCGAAAAAAGTATGACTTTACTTACGAGCAGGCTCAGAAGGCCTGTGCTGCAGAAGGCGCTTCCCTGGCCACTTTCCGGCAGCTCTCGGCAGCACAGCAGGTGAGGACAGGGGTTCAGGGGTCGGGCAGGGGCTGGCTCCATTGCCTTGGGGTGGGGACATGCCCTGCTTCTCCCCGGGCCGGTTCAGTGGTAGCGAGCCCATGACGTGGGGGTGGGTGACCCCTCATCCCCTCGGCCAGGCCCTGTTTGCTCCGTCTGCATCCGTGAAACCCGGGCGGCTGGTGGGTCTTGCCAGTCACGCTGGGACGAGACCTCTGGCAGTGCCCAACCCTGTAGGTGTTGGGGGCATGTCAGATGAAGCTGCACGATGGGAGTGTGCATCAGGGCAGAAAACCTGGGCCAGAGATACTGTTTTTAATCTAATAATTTATTTTCCTCTGCTAGATGGGATTCCATCTGTGTTTGGTGGGTTGGCTGGACAACGGCACAGCTGGCTACCCCACAGCCTACCCCAACCCCAGCTGTGGGGCTAACCGAGTGGGCATCGTGGACTACGGCTACCGCAGCAACCTGAGCGAGACCTGGGATGCGTTCTGCTACCGGGAGAAGGGTGAGTGGCCCGAGCACATTTCCTGGGGACAGTCCTGTCAGGCACAAGACACGTGTCGGGGCAGCAGGCAAAGAACTGCCCTCGGACTATGAGGCACAGGCCGGTGGGCACATCCCCCTCTCCCCATGTCCATGTCAGGAGGGAACATGCTCAGGGGTATCCAGAAATCAAGGGAGAAGTGGTGGGTGTAGCCAGCATTGGCGAGTCAACTCACATCATGGCGTTCCTTTGCAGATCTGACCTGCACCTGCCGTGATGGGTTCGTGGGAGATGGGTATTGGTGCAGTGGCAAACTCCCCGATGTGCTCGCAGACCACGCTCGCTTCTCCACCTTCTATTCTGTAAGCGATGCTCTCCTGGTGCTTCGGTACGCCAGCAGCCGGCAGCGAGGCAGAGGGAGGGATCAGCTGTAACAGGGAAAAGTGGTGGTTTGATCTGCATGCGGGGTAGAGAGTACAAACACAGAGGTGTTTTCTTTCCAGGGCTGGGGAATGTTTCCTGGGTGGGGGAAGGTAACAACACTGTGCTGATGGGGAGGATCTTACATATTTTCCAGATGTTGCTCGATTTTGCCAATGACACAGAAGAAGGACTGGATTTTTTCATCTATTTGTCTGATGACTCTGCTCCCAAAACTCTCTTTGTCCCTCTGAATTCTGGCTTCGCAGACAATGAAGTAAGCAAGCAGGGATGAGCGGCCGCTCGAGGGCGCATGGAACAAACTATCAGAGCCCCAGAGGAAAGCAGGAGTCTGCCAAAGCTGGCCTGATGGTGGTGTGAAATAGGGTCTGGGGAAGGAGGAGGAGTTTAGGTCAGAGGGGACCGCTGGAGGTCTCTAGCCCAAGCCCTCACTCAGAAGAGCCATTTAGGTCAGGTGGCTCCGAGCCTCCTCCAGTTGAGCTTTGTTTCTAAGGATGGCAGTCCCCCCTTCTCTGCACAGCAGTTTTGTACCATGTTGCCTGTGAATTGAGCCGCCTTGTGGCCATGGAGAGTGTCTGGGCTTAGGCCAGGTGGAGCTGCACACAGCAGGAGGGAAGGGGTGAGAGCCAGCTCGGCTGTTTCTCGTCCCTGTTGCTTTTTTAGACGCTGACAGGCGAAGAACTGAAGCTCCATGTGTCATCCAGCAATGTCGTTCTCTTCAGCTTCAACCTCACAACGGGCACCATCATCCCGTCCCAGTCAGGATATGACCTCCATGTATCAGACCTCTCAGTGGGCAACAGTACAGAGCACTCCGTAGGTTTAACCATGGCAGAGGTCAAAAAAAAAAACCCACAAGTTTTCACCACGTCTCTTTTGAGACAGGAAACAAGGGAGAGGCTTTCTGGTCAGGTACCATCATCTCTGTCCTGTGCTATAGGATGCCAAGGGGATCAATGACACGATGATTGTGGAGTGGGACATTGTAGCTTTCAACGGCATCATTCATGCGATTGCAGAGCCGCTGAGGATCCCACCGCCCATCGTTCACCTTGGTCAGGTGAGTGTCTGAGTGCCCCAACGGGGAAGGAAGGTGCTGAAAGAGCTGGGGCCAGGCCTGGGAACGGGGACGAGGACCGGCCTCGCCCTCTGTGCTCTCCTGGCTCATTTTGGCCTGAGCCGCAGCGGGGGCTGTGCGGGAGCTCCCCTGGCTCTGCCAGCAGAGTGCAGTAACCGGGCCGCTGTCTTCCGACGCAGGTGAACGGCGTGGCGCAGGCGTCGGGCTCCGTGGCCGCAGGGACGTTGTCGGCGCTGTGCTTTGCGCTGGTGCTGGCCGCCGGTGCCGGCGTCGGCTATTACTGCGTGCGGCGGCGGCGGCGGGAGGAGCAGTTCGGGTATTTCCAGGTGACAGTGCAGCCGGCGGGGCAGCGGCCGCTCTGGGCCGAGGGCAGGGGGACGGCGCCTGGCTCAGCGGCGGCCTGGCCTGAGGGGAGAGGGGAGGAGCCCCGCCCACCCCGGGGAGCCCCGCCAATCCCGCGCCTCCCCTTGCAGGCGGACCTGCGCGCGGACGAGGAGGAGGAGGAGGCGGCGGCGCCGCAGCAGGAGCGCGCGGGGCCGCGCGCCGTCAGGCCCCGCCCCCAGCGGCCGCTCGTCGCCATCCCCAACCCGCTCTACGGAGGCCACGCCCCCGACTACGAGCCGCTGCACGTGAGCCCCGCCCCGCCCCTCGGCCGCGCGCGCAGCCGGTCCGGGCGGCGGGCTGACCGTGCTCTCTCCGCCCCCGCAGGACTCGCTGTTGGCCGACGCCGGCCCCGACGCCCGCCGGTTCCTGCACTGAGGCGCCGGCCCTGCCGCCCCGCCGCGCCCCGGAGGTCGCGGAGAAATAAAGAGCGAGCTCAGCGCTACCGGCTCCGCCTCCCAGCGCCCACCCCGCCCGTCAGCCGGCGTGGGGCCTCCAGCAGCTTCTTGCCCCCAGCCCCGCACCCGCTGGCTGCGCCCTGCCCACGCACCTCCAGCGGCTCAGTTAAGCCGAGGTTTAACTTAACCCACAGCCAGAGTGTGGGACAGCCCCGGGGGCAGGGCAGCCCTTCCTCGCATGTCCCCACGTCCCACCGTGGGGTCACATCAGTTCGTCAGCACCCCAGACACCCCTTTGCCCCATCCAGGTGCCCCCCTGCCTGCACATCGGCCATAAGGGGCACACCCTGCTCCCTGGGGGGACACCTCAGGCACCTGCCCCTGGCTCGTTCTTGGTCCTGCACCCAGGGCTGGAAGGGGACAGAGCAGAGCACCCCCCCTGCAGTGAGTTGGTTAGTCAGTTAGTTCCACATGCTACAGACTTTTATTGCACAAAGACATCAAATGCCACATGCACATACTACAACCATTTGATTAGAGCAGCTACGTTAAACAGCAATTGTTTAGGCCACGGAGTCGAGAGCAAGGCGTTTTGAAAGTTGGCAACAGGCTGGCACGTAGCACAAAGACAAGGCAGTGACACACGTGACACACTGACAGGCCAGACTGGCACACTGCCAGGGAGGAACGTGCAGGAGAGACACATGTGTGTGTATCTCACTGAGGGTTGCTGGCACTTACACGTTGTACTTCAGCACCTTTCTCTGAGGAGTTTCCTGGCAGAGGGTCCCCCACACTGACTTGGTTCCTCTCCCTCACCTGCCCCCCCCACTGACAAGGCTCAGCCCTGGCAGCACTTGCCCCAGCCCCCCAAACTGACAGCCCTTCCCCTCTGCACAGACACATGGTGCAGCCCCAAGACCTGTCACACACACTCTGCAGTCGCTCACCCCTTTCCTTGCCTGCTCACATTCTCTGTTCCCTCTCTCTCCTGTCACCTCAGCCCCGCTGGCACTGTCACCCTTGGTGCCATCCGCACATGGTGCAGCGAGGAGGGGTGGTGGCAGTGGACTGAAGCAACCACCCTCTCCAGAGTCTGCACCAAGCGCTCTGCCCTCAAACGGCCCCTGCCTGCCCCTGCCCCTCTACTGCCAGCGAGAGCAGCTGCATTACTCACCTGCTCTGGGGCCCTCACAGACCACCACCTGCCCCACCCCAGGGACACTCTTACCCCCTCCTTCATCCCACAGCTGACACTCTGCTTTCCCAGGGCATGGCGTTCTCCTGTTTCCCAGGGCCAGCCGGCACAAGGGTGCCACAAACTCTCAGCACCCTGTCCCCACCTAACTGCCCCCTCACCCCTCCCCAGCACCCTGCCTGTCCCTCAGGGCAGGCAGAAGCCTGGCCCAGGTAAAGAACTTTACTTTCTGTCCAGCCCCTCCTAAAGTAGCTCTGACCTGCCTGGGCCTCCAGGCCGTCACTCTTGTCCCCTGTCCTCTGACATCGCTATTCTCACCTTTCCTCTTCTTCCTCTGCCCGAGGCACTACAATGCTTTGCACGGCCACACTCCCCTTTCTGACCCACCGCCCCCAGCAGCACTTCACGCTCGCACCCCAGGCCCTCCTCACCAGCCCCTCCAGACCCCTCAGGTCCCAGCACACACAGGTAGATGGCCACCACCTCTGCTGCCAACCCTTCACCTTCCCTAAAGGCTGTCCCCATCCCTCTGCCAGTCACAACTAACCCTACTGCATTAATTGCCAAAAATATTGATGTCACATCACACTAAGCTCACTCAAAAAACAGGCACGTCACCAAACACTTATTTTTAGACCTTCTGACCTGCTCTCGCACAGAACTTGCACATCCTGCACATCTAGCAGTTACCTACCAGAGGGCTGCTGGTACCAGTTCTGGGTAGGTAACGCTTGCTGATGTCATCTGTGATGCACTGACTGATGTGCTTCACTGGTTGCCCAGTCAGCAACCCTGTCCCCTCACTGTCCCCCTGCAGAATCACGCATGCTGTAGTTCCCAGGGCTCTCGGGGCAGCTACAGCCCTGACATGCCTTGGCACACCTCATGTGGGGGGGTCCACACTGACCTCAGCAAGCACTGGAGACTCAGGACTCCATTTCTGAGCCCCTTCTCTGGGCACAGAGCAGGGAGCGGTAGGTTCCCACCCCCCAGCACTGGCTCTCCAGCCTCTGTACTCCTCCAGCAGCCTCCTGGCAGCTCCCTTATAGCCCAGAACAAGCACCCATCCTCTGTCCAGCCTGCAAAGCACCTCAGGGAAAGGGATGGAGCCAGTGAAGGGAAAAAAATAAACACACCTTCTACACACATATGTAAGTGTCAAACGCCCTTTAGTGGTAGACAGAGGTGCTGCTGGCCGAGCAGCCCGGCCCCACGTACAGACTTGCACGGTGCTGTTGCCCTCACCGGATATGCACCATCTCCTCCAGGAAGGGGGTTTTCATGCAGCCTGTGCAGAGCTGATCCATCCAGAGCGGAGCCTCATGCTGCAGAGGGGTGCGCCGGGGGTAGAAGGTGAAATTCACGTCATAGTTCAGCAGGCAGCTGATGGAAGCCATGTAGATATCGGAGAACCGCACCAGCCGTCGAGAGAAGTACGTGGGGTTGTGGAAGGTGCGGAAGATGCTCCCAAACTGGGGGTTGAACAGGTTCTTCGTCAGCGACCTGAAAGAGATGGTGCTCTAGATAAGAGGGCAGGGTCCCAGGTTCCTCCTCTAATCCCTTAGCCCTGGGCCACCCCACTCCCAGAAGACATTTTGAGTACCCTGACACCCAGGCTGTGCTGCAGACCCGTCCCTGTGCAGTGACACTGATGAATATTCGCTGCACTCTTTGTTACCACACCTGTTAGGGCAAGGAGCTGCAGTAGCAGGCGGCCCATCAATCCCTCCCAGCACAGGCTGCCACCACCTCCCCTTCCCCAAAGGGCCTTCAAATCCATCCAGCCTCCCAGGCTGCAGGGCAGCACGGCTGCTGCCCCCGCCCACCACACAAGTGCCCCCAGGGAGGGCCACAGGCCAAGAGCTGCAGCACCACTGTTCCCAAAACAGGTTACAAAACAGACCCAGAGCAGGCCTGGGAGCCCCTGAGGGGCCTCATGAGTGCGGGGGACAGCACTCACCTGATCTCCTGACGTTCCTTCATCCACTCCAGCAATACTTGCTTTGATTCCGCATCCTGATACATCTGCAAAGACAACAGCAGAAAGCACCCCGTTGTGTCAGTCCTCAGGCCACACCTCAGCTCCCTCCAGTTCCTACTGTAACAAACCCACGAGTCCACTGCACCAGGAGGAGGATGAGATATTTTTGAGAGCATGGGCAAGACGGTACGTCCCCCAATTCCCTTAAGCCCAAAAGGCAGACTCAGAGGGCAGCATAATACCTGTCCTGCCCAGAGAGGAGCTGTTTACCTGCATTCTCTCTAGCAGCCCCGTCAGAGCCTGCTGCCAGGTCAGGGAGTGCATGTACTGCTCTGTGTTTATGATCCGAATCTCCGTCTCCAGTTCAGGAACGATGGCTCCAGTCCTCCAGCCGTGACGCAGCATGAGGTCCTAGAGGTCGGGGTGAAAAAACAACCAAGAATTCAACATGAAGTCTGAAAGCCAAACACAACCCTGTTTCCTAGAAGAGTGGTCTGTTCCCATTATAGATTCTCAGGGGACAGGCACCCACAGCCCATGCCAGGTCATGCCAGTAACAGCCATCTCCTGGCCACCAGAATCAGCTGCATGAAGGACCTAGAAATGCGGGATCTACACAAACTGCTCTCAAATTCACAGACCAGCAGATGTTTACTCACAGAAACTACTTCAGAAGTCCTTTCTCCACTGCTTGCTTCTGCTTGACAGCAGAACGAGGATGCTTATGTGTCCTACGTGTGCCCCGAAAGCCGCAGCCTGCAGAGCACGCGGCACTGTGCAGCGGAGACCTGAGATGAGGGCTCTGCCTTACACTCCAACACAGCAGCAGCCACAAGAGTCACGCCGGCATGCTCCCACCTCACTGGAGAGCAGAGACCTTCTCACTTACCGCAAGGTCGCTGTACAGATGATCACCAAAGTAGAGCACCTTGGACCCACGCCAGCCTGTCAGCCTCAGAAAATCGAAGAGGTTTCCCTGCAAGTAAAAGGAGCACAGAGAGAAATGTGGTTACAGGCCAAATGCCTCCAACCCCGCTGCCTGGTACCGGGCAGCCACCCCAGCAGTGCTGTCAATGCAACTGGACGTGCCACCTTACTGCATGCAGATGTGAGCACTCGCATGAGACATCAACCTGCTCGCTCCCCCACCATCCAAACCCAGAGGTTTCTGTCCTTCCCCACCTCATAACACTCTCTTCCCATATGACAACCATCCTGTACATCCCTCAGCTTTTCTTCGGCTACAGGAAAAGGCAGAAACTCTTCCAAACCCAACAGGCAGTTCAGGGGAAGTTCTGTGCTCTAGGGCACAGCAAGTCAAGAGGATTACATGGACTAAAAAGGCAACAAAAGGAGGCAGTTTAGAGGTCAAAAGTGAAAGACACCTAAATTAGAAAAGCCTGAGCGATAGACAGAAAGAATCCCAGGGGTTCTGGGCTTAGAAGTTGTTGGGCTGAGGTGACAGACTTCACCGCACAGGGTGCATCAGAGGTAAGGTGAGCACCATCAGGCAAGGCTTCTGGAGTCAGGAGCACTTGAGGCTGTTCTCACATCACTGACCACCATCCCAACCCCAGAGATTAACACCACTCACCCCTTCACAGGAATTGCCTAACCAAGCCAAGAAGCCAGGCAGCCTGGGCAGATTCACAGCTAAGTAAAACAAACCAAACCCCAAAGCACTGGCTAAGGCACGGCACAGGGCAGCTTTCAAGGCTTTCCAAACATCCGTCCATGCACAGAGGAGACTTCAGGGACAACCCTTCCATCTCCACACAAGTTTTCCACATGAGTCACAACGGAAATAAAACCCACTAGGAAAGGAAAAGGCCCATCCATGCCAGCAGACCAGACTGTGCCAGCACAAGCAATCAATGCAAACCTGCGAGCCGCTCAGCAGCAGTCTCTCCAGCCAGCCTCCGGTGCCAGGAAAGAGCTAGCATGCCTACCCGACAGCACCAGCCTGGACACAAAACCCCCAAACACAAACGAGCTCCCACAACAGCCTGCAGCTCTGCATTTGGCCACTGGCAGTATGTTGTGTGCACTGCAAAGGGTGCCCAGAACCAGAGTGCTGGGTCTCCTGTTGCTGCGGCATCGCTGGAGCTGTGCAGGCTTCCCTTAACTACACAGAAACACAGGGCCAGGCACACCTCTGCATTTCTGGGGCACTTGAGAGTTGCTCGGGAAGCCACTGGCAGAGCAGGGAAATGGACCACAGCCTTGGGAGGATGATGGTCCTCTCGTTGTGCCTCAGACACCTCACACAGCAGTGGGCCTGACAACCAGGAAACCTGCACTTAGTCCTCCACTGAGCCACAGACCTGTTAGGTGACCTCCAGGAGCTGGCTGTCCCCCTGCCCTCCTGAGATCGCAGACTAGGGGAGGGATGGGAGTATATACCTGCCACAAACAGAAAACACTACATCTATCAGAAAGGAGGGACTAAAGGGCCATCACTTGAACTTCCCAGTCCCCAGTGCAAAACACTGATCCCTGAGGTCCCATTCATACGAGATACCCACAGCACAATGACCACACAGCCGTGCTTCAGCAGACAGGAACAAGCCAGCTCAGAGGCCTCTAGTGATGTCACCAGCACAGCAAGGTCCACGGCCACTCACAGTTGCCAGAAAGCAGCATATTGTGGCGCTCCAAGAAATCAAAAATGCTGGGAACAGGGTGGACTGCAACCAGGATACGCTGTCAACATCCCAAGTACCTCAGTTAGGCAACAACCTTGATGCAGTCAGATCAACATCGTGATGAGGGAGAACTGGAGAGGAGCCCAAAAATCTTACCCATCCCTCCTTCCTCCTCACCTTTTCCCTTCCTCAATGCACCATTCACTCGGGTGAGCAACCTGTGGCCACAAGACGTAGGTGGTCAAGAGCAGGATTTAATTCAGCAATAAACCCCATGGCTGAGGTGTACCTTCTCTCCTGAGAGAGCTGCTAACCCACCAGGCAACTTTGCCCATGGGAGAGAGACTTTGTATGAGCTCTACTTGCATGTTCCCAGCTCCTAGCTCTTGGCAGGGGATGGGATGCCAGCAGAGCACTTTGACAGACCCACTGGACCGGCCAGAGACTTCCCAACAGCACTACTCAAGGACATGACCTACTTTTGTACCACAGGTCAGGTCCCAGCTACTTGACCGCGATCTCACTAACAGTTTCTTCCCGTGGGACTGGACAGCTCACATAATCAAGAACAAACCGTTCTAAAGCCAGAGGCAACTTGTTCTCAGGGGACAGACCAGCTGCAAGGAGAACACCCCAAGGCAGCAAGTTCACCAGAGTAACAGCCCACCCTTCAGAAAGGGAGAGACAGGAGCCAGGCTTGTACCCTATTTGATCACCCTTGTTTCTCTAGTCTCTCCTCCACAAGTTCACCTTTTCCAACCTTACAGAGGACAATTTGGAGCGAGGTGTGGAAGGTGTCTGCACACACATCAGATTGCAGAGAGCTCTGCCTTCTTACCCTGAACTACCACACTCTTGGGAGCCTCTCCAAGACAAGAGTTTCAGGACCAGGACATCAGAAGAGCCAAGGGAAAACCGTACTATCGGCCACACTAGACAATGTCAGAACAGCTGACAAGTGAAGGTTTCTTTGTACGCTGGGGCAGGGGGCGTTCACTGAACCCTGCTACATGTGCAGAGGATGTTTCCCTAGTACCCCTTCTCACACAAACAGGGCAGCATCAGGGAAAAACTTGGCCTGGCAGAGATAGCTCAGCACAGGTCCTCCTGGGCAGAAAGGCAAGCACCCAACACCCTAAGTTAACTGGCCCTGCTCTGCCTTTTCCCCCCTTGTCCCTGTTCGTCCATCTCTAATGCCAAACCCAGCTGAGCTGGGTGGAATACATCACTCCTGTTACACACCTTTCTGCAGCCTGACGTACCCAGAGCTGGGTAGGAAACTGTTTCAGAGCTGCAGACAAAAGGTTTTCCTACCAGGCAGCTCTGCCTCCTGCAACTGTAAAAAGCTGTGACTGCCAGGACAGCAGCCTTTTCTACATCCGGCACAAAACATCTCTCACCATTCTCAGAGGTTGGTTTATTGCACACTGACAGGTAACACAGGCCTTGGCAGGGCTTTCCGATATAGGAAAAGACCCTTTGTTCTAATGCTTACATCCCAGCAGAAGCTGAAAGACTTTTCAGAGGCATGCCAATCGCAAGGCCATTGCTCCACAGCATGCCAAGAGACATGCTGAAAGCATTCAGGGGGACAGTGTCCTACCGGGCCAGCGAGAGCTTTCTGTGTGTGGACAGAGGGCATCTCTCACTGCCGCCAGCCAGCGCAGCGCACAGAGCCTAGAGCGTGTCTTCTTACAAATGCCCTCTAACTATCACAGGCACTTTTTTCAAGGACTTCCGTTTTTCACTTTTCAAACATCCAACATCCACAAGTGACCTATAGAAGAACCCATCATTTTCCCTGACCCTGACAAAGCAAATTTTCCTGTTTCCCAGTGACTTCCAGGCTTTTCCGGTGACTTCCAAAATTACAGGTGTCTTGTAAGTCCCCACCATTTCAGACTCTTGCTTCACACCCCTTATGCACCCATTCACTTTACCTCTTTGTAGATCTTTCCTTTCTCCAGCTGGTTTATTTTGTCCCACTGCAGTGAGCCTTTATCATCCAGTTTTCTAAAAGGTCTGGAAAAAAAGGGGGGAGATGTCAACCTCTCTTGATTTTTGGTGATTGTTACCCAGCAACCACAACTTTTGAATCAGAAAACTTGTTTACCTAGGTAACAACTTGTAATAAAAGCTCTACATGAGAAGTGACCTTCTGGGCATTCTGCACTATTTTCTCAGGGGAAGAGAAAGTGCGAGAGGGAAATACCTTTTCAAAGTGCTCCCATCACTGTAACCATTTCATGCCAATAGCCCTAATAACTCTTCTTGCCCTTCAGATACAGAGAAGAGAAAAAGAAATAATAATAAAGACTCTCTCTGAAATGCTAAGGCCAAGAAGGTTTTGCCACGAAACACTTTGTGTCCTGTTCCAGTCTGGCTATACCCCAGGCCAACACAGATCGTGGAATGTCTTAATAGGATAAAGCAGTCTGCGGAGCGGATGGAAAGCAGTCTCCGTGCTGATCTCGGCAGCTGACCCGAGCTGGCTCCTGCTGTTCCCTAGGGCTTGCCTGATTACCTTCCACTTGGACAGAAGCAGCAAAACAAGTTACTTGACCCCCGTGAACACTCATGCTTGATGGGAACATTGCTCCCTCTTGGGGTAGGATTTCCAAACCATGAGCTCCGGGATCAAAAGTCTTGGTATGAAGCTGCTCCTGCTACAACATGCACAATCTCATCCAGAATTATCGTATGACCGTGAGGTGCCATAAGGCAAAGGAATCCAGCCTCCCACCATGAACTCTACAGCCTGCTCAGGCAAGGGGCTCCTCAACCACAAGTTGTCTCCAGTGCACACCTGCACTTGCCCCTCAGAGAAAACACTCCATAGTTCACCAGAGCTCACCATCAGGAGGTTCTCCTCACCTTGGATGTATGTGCCATGTCATTCCACTGGCCCACTACATGAGTGGGCCTTAGGCACCATGCAGCCATAAGGTTTTATCTCCTAGAGGGCCAGATCATCATAGCTCCAGGCTACATTTGTAAGACACCACCTACGTCTCATGAAGAAAACCTTCACCAGGTCAGCACAGTTTATAAAGCCATTTTGTAGGTTTACTCCTGTTTATGCTAGTGGCCTGGGAAATGAGGAAAGAAAAATACATAAAGAGGAAAGAACAGACCTCTCCCTCGAGGGCAGTAATTCTTGGTCAGTCATAACTTGAGGCAACAAAGCAGACAAGTTCCCAAAGCAAATAATCTGAAGAGCAAAGCGAGGACAGCAGTTTGCCTATCAGCTAGTCCCTTGGCAGCTCCTAACTGACCACAAAGCCCAGCGGCCACGTACAAAGGCTCCCAGAGCTGACAATTACCAAACAGCATGTATCCACTAACTAAAAAAAAAACAAACCAACCAAACAAAAAAACCAAACCACACAGATATTTGCTGTGGGGAACAGGAAAATGAAAGATTTTGGTACACTCTCAAGACCTAAAGTCAAAGAATGGCCAACTCTCATACACACCCTTCCACTCCTCTTTTCCTTCTAAAGATTTAAGTACATTATTACCACTAAAAATCTAAGTTAAGCCCAGACCGTGACAAAACCAATGAGGCTTAAGACAGCCAATTCTAGAAACACGCCTTCAGCTTGGCACTACCCATTTGATCCACTTATGCCCAGACTGGCCAGTTTTCATCTTCTCAGAGAGTACCTGAGAGGACAGCAGAAGGCTGGATGCCTACTGGACCTAGATTATGCTTAGAAAACCACTACTCTTTTGGAACGTAAAAGGAGTCATTTACTCCAGGGAAGTGGGCCCAAAACCTGAGGCCCACATGCAGCAGTGCAGTATTGCCCCGGGACACGTACTTCCGCCGATCAGTGAAGAAGTTGGGCTTGTCAGCTTGCACAATGACCATGTCGAATAAGTCTCGCCAGTTCTTGCCAACCATGTGTTTCATTCCTTTGTCCCTAAGGGAAAAGGAACAGAAAAGTTAACAGATCCAGTACTCTTTTACACCCAACACTACATCCTTACAACAGCCTGTCCTAAATTTATTCTCATTTCAGTGACAGAGAAGAAAGCATAGAGAATTGTGAATCCCCCAAGGCTGTCTCATTGCATGGAGTACTGATGTAGCACTTTGACTGTTTCAAGCTGTCCCACCCTTTCTCCTGTACCATAGAAGTCCAGAAAAGTCTGTGATGCAGCAAAAGCTGCTAGAGGTAACCCAAAGTGGCAGCTCTGTAACGCTATGGCCAGCCACAGCCTTGTATCTTCTTCAAAAAGTGAGAACCACTGACAGAGAGAGCTGCGAGGTGCAACATTCACCACAACCAGTTCCCAGAGAGCACTCTCATGGCTGTTGCCACAAAAACCTCTAGCATACAACTGTCAGATGCTCACAGGAGAGACTGCGCTGCACAGCTCTTGCGGTGTTGTGGTGACCCATCGACGTGCAATAACGGTACTCACACAAAGCTAAAGGGACTGTTTGTAATGAGGAAGAGTTTCTTCTTGTGGTTCACCAGTCGGTTTAGCACAGCATAGATTTCATCCCCATGCAGAATATACTGTTCTATATCAGAATAAAACAGACATCAGTCAAAAAATTTTGGCATAAGTCATGACCACATTTCTTTAAAAAAAAAAAAAAAAAATCAAACCTAATCCCTATACCACTAGGAATGCAAAAGGCCTGAGTTAGATCCACCTCAGGCAGGCAGGTAGTGAACCACCATGGTGACAAAATGGCCTTCCTCATCCTCATCAATCCTATCTAGAGGGAAGAGAAAGACTGAGGAACTGAAACAGCTGGCTGGCAAAAAAAGAGGGCTGATACCAAACCGTCACAAAAGACACACACAGCCACTCCAGGCCATGTTGCTTCCAGGAGCTTTCTTTCCCCCAGATGACCAGGAAGCCTTCCCAGATGGTGCCTTTGCATGTTCATGTCATGCCAAGGACCGTCATCCCTCGCTTACAAGCTGAAGGAAAACAGAAACACAAGCAATGAGGTAGCTGTTTCCTCCATTAAAACAGATCCTCCACCTGACCCTAAATACCACTTGTTTCTTAATGCCATTCTACCCCCTCAGCTGCCTTTAGGCATGCCACAGTCAAGTATTTCATTAAGTTCTGTGTCCCCCTGACTCCTGTGACTGTGTGTAGGGTCTACACAGTCATCTCACACAGAACACCACATAGTACGAAGGACATCAAAATGGATTTGGCACCAGAGATCTATTTAACTCACCCATATCTTTTTCAATCCATTTGTACATCACTCCTTTCACATGTACATCTCTAATAGCATCCTAAAGAAAAGGGCAGGAAAAAAAATTTCAGTTTTACATATGGCATTCCTGTTTCCCAGCATGCAAACCTATTGCCACCAGTGAGAATCCATACAGTAATGACACATCCCCTGTTTCTGCTGAATGAACAAAAGCTACATCAATGCTAAGCCGAGAACCTTGTACAGCGAGGCTTGCTAACGTGCCAAAAAGAGCACAGTGACTAGCTCAGCTGATGCAATACAAGGGGAAAAACATCAAAACCTATCTATGAAAGCACAACTTCCTTTCTGCTCCTTGAAACCAGCACACGTGAACAAGGCAATCAAGACTGTGCAACTCCAAAACCATTTTACTGTCCCAAAACTGTACTGGCCCAGACACTAGCTGTTTTTCCTTCCTCCCTGTGTGTGTGGCAGCTCTGCCAAATGTGACCCAAAGGATGGGAGCATGTCCAAGGCAAACAGCAGCAGAGGCGAGCATCTGTGATTCCAAAACGCGCCCCACAAGCCAAGGAGGGCAACAGCTCCCAGCCCCAGATGGCCAGTGGACACAGGCAGAGCAGAGGTTCCACTAGGAGCGTGAGGGGATGTGCCGAAACAGAGCTGCCCACTTTTCAGGAGGGAGGCAAGTTAAAACAGATATTGTCAAGAGCATCCAAATATCCTCTATTTTCCAGGCCAGAGGCCAAGATGCAACACATTTTTGGACACACCCAAGTGAGATTCTTCCCAGGTCTCCACCCAATGAGATATGCCAGATACACAAAACCATTTCCAGAGCAGCAACATATTTGGCAGTGTTTGCACATACAAACACTTGTTTTAATATACGGTGTTCATCCCTGACAATTTAGACAGGTAAACAAATGCTGCCTTTCCCCAGGACCCCTAAATCCCCGTTACACTACATCTCCTCCTTCGGGAGCTGCCCTTTCAGACTGGATTCCCACACTTGCCACTGACATTGCTACAGTGACACTTGCACACAATGTCACACAGTCACCTGGTCTCACGGCAGTGCTGGTGAAACCTGCTCATCACCCCAAAAATCCTTTCCTTCAAATCTGGTAGAGAACCAGAATTTACAACTTAGATGGGGGATGATGAAGGAGGAGGTGTTATCTCTTCAAAACACAGTTTTAGGAGTCTCTTTTTTCACCATGTGGATTTGAATGGTAAAAAGGCAGAGGTCACATCTCATTCACCAAGAGACTGCCTTATTGAAAAGAACCTGAACAAAAAGCAAGAGTGCTAACAAGGAAACAACTTTCTCTTGACCAGCACTGGCACTAAAAGCAAGCAACACTTTGGATTTGTGTCAGAACTACCTTTGCAGAGCAGAGATTCCAGTGTTCTCCTTCCCTAAACCCCTACCCCTCAAAAAGCAAAAGCAGAAAAAAAACAAACAAAAGAAAGGGGAAGAACTACAAAGTTCCTGCAGGTAAAAATATTAGTAGCCTGGGGAAGTGTCAAAGAGGGCTCAAAGACTCCTCCAAAGGAAAGCAGAGTAAATTGTACGTTCTTACTCTCAAACACAAAGCAACCAAACTGGTGTGACAGGACTACTTGGTTTACATGTCAGCTTCAACCTTTACCATTGCCTCAGGGTCTGCCCTTTTGACTCAGTGCAGTGTTTCTAGCACTCATCCTGATCCCAAACACACAGCGCTGCAATCAGGACTACCACTAAGAATTACAGAAGAGTGTCAGGTTTAGACATGTCTTAGCCCAGTGTGAGCCTGAGCTGTAATAACAGCTGGGGCTATGCAAGTCCTCTCGGATACCTGTCTGTGTAGGCACAGAAGGATCTCTGTGCTCATGTCCACAAACCATTTCTTTGCACTTGCACTCAGGTACTGCAGAGGGATAAGTTTTGCAAAAATGTTTGTTTATTCTCATTGTACAGAAAAAAGCAAGAACCCTCTGGTGAGAGCACTGGACAGTCCCCAACTTTTCAGTATAAATTTCAGGCATTTGCAGAGATTTTCAGCTGGAGCTCTCTTCTCTGCCTACCTCAGTCACTCCTCAGGAATGATCACATCCCTCAGCAAAGGATGTGAAGACAAATGCCAGGATTGGCACTCAGGAGCTTGGGCCTTGAGCTCACCATTTGCCCTGAAGTGAGTATGTATTAGGCTGTGGCAACCATCCACTTGCTCTCAAGATTTCAATTAGGAACATGTCCATTTTGACCTCAAAAGAAGGTTCAGAAGACACTTTTGATAAGACGCCTTAGGAGTCAGCTGTATTCCCTCTCCCCATTTTCCCCACCTCAAGAGCAAAAACAACTACAACACCCTAGAAACATGTTAAGGTCTTGTGGGAAACTGGCTGGTATGCTCTTATCAAGCACTAACAGAAAGTCAGAACGTAAACTGTGATCCGTGGCTGCAGCAAAGCTGACAGGGTGGATGGATCCTTATCACAAAAGAAGCGGCACAGATGTGGAGCTCCATTTCCCTCACAAGACTGAACAGTGTATGTATGGGCTGCTACCAGTGGATGAGCATAAGATTCCCACAAGGTACAAATCAAAAACCCCTCTCCATGGAAAAAGGCATGCAATAAGGCTTGGCTACCGAGGAAGACCCATAGTCTGCCAACAGAAGTCAGCCAGGGCAGCAATCTCAAGCACTTACATCTCCACTACAGCATTAACTAATAAGTCAAACAGTATCCCCTAACAATGCTGATAATCCTGTGAAGCTGGAGGGCACAGTTAGCATCTTGGAGCAAATGGCTCTTGAAAGCTACAGTCACTCATTGGAAAACACCCCAAAAGGATCAGACTACTCTGTAGCTGCAAAGGGAAGGGGCGGATTCTTAGAGCAGGCAAGGGCAGGGGCAGGTGTTTCACAACAATCGCTGCATAAAGCAAACTGCTTGGTACATGAGCAGACCAAGTCTCTTTGAAAAATGAGATATTAACAGGAAAACATAGAGCTTAAAAGTCTGCAGAACCAGAAAACATTCACACAAGCTTTGTGAAATATTTCCCACGGAAGGACCTTCAACTTAACCAGCCTAGGCACTCCTGCAAGAGATAGCGTGCAGCAACACCAGCTCTGTCGTACAGACAGAAACCTAACATGTTCTGAAAACACAGCTTGAATATTCTCTGGTAATGCTCATCTAAAGGGGCATCAATGCTGTCGTATTAAGCTACTCACTAACAGCCCCTTAGGTTTGGGTACTGCAGAGCTCACCAGTGCTAACAAGCCAAAGAGCTCACAATGCTGATGTGGTATGAGCTATGGGGCAGTTGACATTTTACTTACAGATATATCCTTGTAAAGATGCACCTGGTCAAACTCAATGCCGTGAGTTATGAAGTAATCAATGACTGAAGAGAGCAGCGTCATTTCAGGAAGAGAAAAAATGTCCATAAACTGCTTAAGTGATGGACCCTGGAAAGCAAAAAATGAAAGAAACACATTAAACAAAAAATATTTTTTTTAAAAAAAGGGAAACCCTATAAACAAACTGATATCACCCAGTACCGTCTGGAAGACTTTCCAGGCTAACAAAAAAGAAAAACACTAATGTGGAAAGTCCCAGCCACTCAGCAAGAAGCCCTCTCTTCTCAACCAAAACACTAACCTAATGCATTAACACTTAACAAGAGAGAGGCTTCTCCTTCACAGAAATCATTAAACAAACCCAGCATCATTAACACCATGGGGTGAAGGTGGAGGAAGTGGGGGGTTGGTCCTAGACACTTATTTCAACCCCATGCCCTCTGCTTCCCACCTGGCCTCTTGGCATTAATACAGGCACCAACAGAACAGAAGCAGCTGTGGCCCTTGCTGGAGGTGCCCCATTGCTCATTTAAACCAGGCTGTGACATTGGACACATGGACACCAAAGCTGCTCTAACCACGTTCCAGGGAGGTTTCCCACGGCAGTGTAAGAATCACATCAACAAGCAGTTTGTCAATGCCTGCCTACCCTGGAGTCGCTAGGGAAAACCTGGAGTGGGCACAAAGAAGAGGAAAAAGAACTTCAGCCCACGCAGCAGTCAAGTGGAAATGGACAATTAAATCCTGACCAAGGAGTAACTCACCTTGCATTAGGCAAGGTTGCAGCTCTCCCATACTTTGCTATTTTTGTTGCCTATCAATCACAAACCTATCAGCAGGTTGACAGCGAACCTTGGCTCCAGAGGGCCCTTCCAGTAAAATACAACTTGTTTATTCAGTATGTACCACATGTGCAGAGGACTATGGTGAGTCTCACTGGTAAGCTGAGGCTGGAATCAATTTTTTCATCTTTCAACACTGAAGTGCCAGATCCCAGATCAGCCAAGGGGACACTTACTAAGGTCTTGTACATGAAAAGCAATTTGGGAAGCACACAGACCTCTCAATGAACCTGGTCACCAGAGGTGCCCTGGCAATCAGTCACATCATGCTTGTGCATGTGAGCTTTGAGCAATCCATGACTGACAGCTGCGAAGTTGCAACTTTAGGATAACACTGGTCCACATCAGAAGGCATTTATTATAGCTGTGTGAAGGACAGACATGAAAGCAGCATCTGAAAGATCACGGAAGGTACACATGGTGGAAGCTGACAGAGGGCACACACTGCCTAATGACAAAGATGTGCCACCGTCATGTTACTGTTGTTACATCCTGACATCTCCCATTTAGTCTGGTCATGTAAGGGTAGAACAAGAGACTAACACTCTGTTTGCAGCATTATCTAAAGGCAATATTGGGACAAAACAAATTGGGGTCAAGAAAGAAGATGCAAAAGGGCAAAGGAATAACAAACAGCATTTTGTCTGAGGTCTGTTACCAAAAAATACTGCGATCAAAAGCTATGTTGTTATGCTGGGGGTTATACAATTTCTATCCATCCAGCCAGCCCACATAGGACAACTTGACCTACAGCAGAAGAGAACACAAAGAACACCCTCTGGTTTGGGCCACATATTGCACACAGTGGTGCTGCTTCACAATACTTGCTGAAGCTTTTCAATGGATTTTTGTCCATTTTGATATGTAGTTGCTAAGGGAACATTTCTCCCTCTAGCAAAACCAACATTTCCTGAAAACAGCCCCCACCTTTTTTCGTATTCAGTGATTCTGGAAAAGAACCAAGAGGGACACAGACAGGCAATTCCTACTGAAATAACTGGTATGGGATTTAGCAGAGCACAGCAGAGCAATGACCTGTCCCACCAAGACCTTAAACATAGAGACAGTTAAACGTTCAGTGTTAACAGCAAAGACTTACCTTGTAGGTAGTCAACTCTGATTTCATTTTTGTCCTCTATGCCATCATCCTACAAGTCCAGCCTTCCCCCCTCCCTTTAGTGGCCTCAACTTCCTTAGAGCAGACATATTGACACAAGTCAGGATGAAAACTGGACCGTAGTTTTAGAAATAATACTACATATGCTTTTTCCACAACACCCATAAGTTCCCCACCTTCATTACAGGCCAGCACTAGTCCTGCCAGGGAAAACCACACTAGCTGCATTGTCTAAGCCTGGGCAAGATCTGTGCCTACCTACTGCAGGTGTTGGGATGTTGGTAGCTGTCCACACACTCCTGCCAACAGAGGATCAAGAAAACCCTTAAGGGAGAATATTTACATACTTCAGCTACCTCAGTCCCACTTATGCCTTGTGGCCTGGAATCACTGACCTGACAGACCTTGCTGTCACCCATACAGGTAGCAACATCAGCATGGCAGACTAAAGAGGACAAGGTCAAAGATCCCTGCTAAAGCCTCACTCCACACCAATTGCACTGCCCCTGCTCACACCAGCAGTCATCTTAACCCAGATGGTTTCCCACTAAGGTGTTACTGGCACAGGTTGAGCAGACATTGCTGGATGCAAATGGCATTAGTTGTATATACTTTCGTTCTCTGTGGGATCCACCTATTAGTTTATGGAGTTCATTACATTATTAGGAGAGGAGATTCACCTCTTTGCAAAGAATAAGCTGCTATTCTTACTTCTGTGGCCAAATGTTATACTGAATTTTTCAGTACTAAACTACAGGAGAGTAGAGAACACCTGGTATGTACAAAGCAGCACAGAAAGGCACCTTGGCATAAGCACCTGGTCCTACAAAAGGCCAAAACTCGAAGCAGATTTCATGTTTACAATTATTTCAAAACAAAGGTGAAATCACCTCAAGTTTGCCAACAGTGAGGAGAGTTGCACAGAGGGAGGCTAACTGAGTGCAGTTTACAGACAGATATCAAATTCAAAACAGAAACATCCTATTTCAAAGCTGGAAACAACACTGAGCTATAAACAGAGTATATACTTATCCAGAAAGCAACCACTCAGATTAATTGTTCCCAAGAGAGAGAGAGAGAGAGAGACAGACAGAGAGAGAAATCAAAAAGTGACCTTGCTGGAGACTTCACACAGCAGACTCAAAGGGATATTAACCAGAGGAAGCCTGCCCTTCTCCTTCCAGCTTCCCCTAAGGCAACTGAACTAACAAAGGGCAAGAAACAAAGCAGTTCTGGGGGGAAAGGGATGTGAATGGCCCCGCTTGCCCACTGCACCACACTAGGCACTTGATGAAGAAAAATTCCTCCTAACTTCCTCTAGTTCAGACAACCAAAGGATTTGTACAGCTCCTGTGGACAGAATTTCAGTCGTTTACTGTGACAGTAAGCTTTTCTGCCTAAAAAGACTCGTAACACTCACGGATGCCAACCCTATGAATAATCCACTGAGTAGGTCTCAAGAGGTGTGGAGAGGGGGGAATCTCTTTCATGAAGAAAAAAAACCCTACCCAAAACCAGAGAGAGAAAGGCATTGCAAACACCCTGCTGCTACACACACATACCCCACCCCTCCTGTACAACTTGCTGCAAATGCCAGCACTGCAGGATGCCCTGGTAGCCTGCGAGCTAGATCTGGCCAAGGAACAAGCAAGGAACATCTCCCTATCAGTCTCCAGAGCCATTCAGCTCTAGGCCAATAGCCCTGGTGTTTAGGAAAGCTTTGCAGCTGGCTTTCACATGCTAAACTGCTAAATAACCTCTGGGGCAAATTCCCACTAGAAAAAAAAAACACACACTGCAGCTCACTAGGGACTGAGCCTTTTGGAGTCCAAGGGAGGCTGGAGTCATTTACATGCTCATACAATTCACTCTGTTTTCCTATCTGGTTAAAGAGCTGCTGCATCACAGCAGTAGAGGGCTTACAATACCTTGCCATAGAAGTCACTCATCTGGTACAGGGGGATGTGCTGCGTACCACCGTAGAGTTCGATTACCTCTTCATCAGGCACTGGTTTGAGCCCTCTAGACACAAAACAACAGAAATAGTTTGTCAACAATCCCCAGTCTGCACAGAGCTACAAACTGCAGAGAAAGAGAACAGGCTCCTTTCTAAAACACACATTTCTCTTATACAAAAGAGATAGGCAGAGCGCCTGACAACTCCATGATTTCTTAAGATTCACATAAAATCCTACTCGAGACATTTTTCAGATACCTTGTTTGCTCCTTCAAGTTAATTGAGGGGCTTTATCCACATTCCAGCAGAGAGTTCAGACAGAGGCCTCCCTCTGTAAACTGTCGATCTGCTGACAGGACTGCCCCACCAAATCGGCCCCATGACCTGACTTTGGCAGCACTGGGTAACTGTAGTTTTGGAGAGGTTGCTTCCACGAGGCATAGCACCGTTAAATGCAAAGGTGTACAAAAAGAGCTTTCTGAAAATGATGTTTCCTTCCTATTCAGTTTTCTTAAGCAAAACAAGTTCCTCACTGACCATTCAACAGAGATCACTGTTCTTCCCCAGAACACTGTAATCACAAGCATAGCTATGAGTTGTACCGTTCATGAACATCAGGTTATCTGACTGCTGCAGGTTTTACCTCCTGCGTAAGTTTTGATAGCTGTTTACTCAAGCAGTCAGCACCTTTCCCTTTCTCTTTTCCTGTTCAATCACCATACAGCCTCTGAGACGTTAAAAGTTGCCTCAGTTTTGCTCAAAAGCAAAGGTTTAGGAAAAGGACTCTCCAAGAAGGATAGTTACAAAGGACACTAGGGGGGAAAAAAAGTTTCAATGTGTTTTCGGTAAAAATCTCTTTATGAAGCTGAAGTGAAATATGGGGCAGTACCAACCCCCTGCCCCCACTCCCCAAGCTACCACTCAAAGAAGCCAATTCTCTCTGATTATGAAACCCCCTTCTTAATATTCTTAGAGTGTTTACTGTAACTGAAGCTTAACAGCAAAAGGGCAGAGTTCAAGAAAAAAAAAACACATTAGCTTCCATGCTCAGGAAATACAACAGACTTACAGGAGCTCTGTTACTGATATCTGTGAATTACTACTTCTTACACACCAACCCCACTCCACTCTGGGGCAAGGCTTTCCCCCAGGCTCCAGTCTCACTACATTTTGGAGAAAAGTTTGCTTTGCACTGTTTCAGCCACATATTCCAAAGCATACCCAGTTCTCCTTGGAGAACAACAAAAGGGAAAGAAAAATAGGACAACCTAGGCCTTAAACTGAGCCCAGATTCTGATGCATCATTACCTTATTGACACTGCTTTAAAATTTTATTTGCACATCCAGACCACTCTCCTCTTAGCTTTGTGACAAGGCACAGCAGACCACTGCTGGGATACACTCCTGCCTGGAGAAGACAGGCCCGTACGTGGACCACATATGGAGGAATCTTCCTAGTTGTGCTGTTTGCTTACAGACATTAACCCGGGCATGCTGTAGCTGCAGCTCAGACATCATGCAGAGTACGTGACCAGATGTGTTATTAACCATTACAAAAAGCTCCAGGTCCTCCCACCCACACTTGGCTTGAAATGCTTGAGAAAAATAACTCCCTGCAATTAGATGCCAGGTAAGCATTTGAAGCAAGCGCAAACAGGATAAGCCAGACAAGACTGTGCTCTGCTCAACAAAAACCCCCATATGTCATGAACGTACACTCAGATTTAGTAATCCACCTTTGCACATATGGGCATTTAGAAAATGGTTTTCAGAACTGACAGACCTGTATGCCGTCCCCAGCTGGACATAATGGAAAGCATCGATCTTCATGAGAAGACTCTGTGATAAGGGATAGATATTTACTGTTAGAATTGGGTAGGTTTACACTGAAACCTTATTTAAATTTCAAGTTGCGCACAAATGACATTTAGAAAGTAAAATTCATTATAAACATCCCACACTTTAAGCTACACTTACTCTCCAGCCACTTTCACACACACTTATTCATAGTGTGACTTTTTATTGGCCTCTCTGGCAAAAGACCCTCTTTCTATGAGCCAAAACACCACTGTCTGTTACACTCCTAAATTTGTGGATAAGGATGCAATTGAAAGACAGAGAGAACAATGTTTCTGTGACTTAGACAGTCTCTTCTTATCTCCCTTCCAAAAGCACACACATTCCAAAGGAGCTTTGTGTGCACAAGAGATCTATTTCTCGTCACATTTATCTTAAGCAGAACTAAGTGGACAAGTTTTGGTTTAGAGCACAGCTGCACCCAGTCATTTTCTTCACACAAGAGCTCTCCCCTCCCCAATAAACATTTAAGCAAAGATGTTCATGAACACGTCAGGCTGGTAACGTTAGAGCTTTCTTTGCATTTTTTTCTATCAGACTCGTATTCATGAGTCATCCTTTCTCCTCCATCCATCATTCTGAAGCCGTAACACAAGTTCTCTGGGCACAGAAAGCAGCCTCACACTAAAATCACATCACTCTGCAACCAGAACAAGGACACAGCATCGAACTATTGGTGCTGTTTCTACCACAGTGCAAGGTAATTGATTCCACAGAGCATTCACAACCTTCAGGCACCTTCTTTTATCAAGATACCATACCAGTGCAGCTTGTTACACCATGGGCAGCCCTCTCATTAGTTTGTTAGGAGTGCAGGCAAATATGCTGAAAGATTTACTTAGACAGGCACTACCCAGTTTTTCGTGTATTTTGCAAACTCTGATCCTGAGAAAAAGAGAGTTGTTACCTTCTACTCACTCAAAGGGCACTTTGCTTGGCTAGGCTAGTTGCCTCTGTTTCTCTGATATATCAGACAGAGATTTTAACATAGAAAGAAACTTCAGTTCCTCACAGATCTACTTCTTACTTTGTGAATTCAGAGGCATGAGCGGTCTGCTGCCATGCTGTCACCGCAGTTAGGAAAAAAGACATGGGAAAACTCTATATAGTTTTTTAATTCATTCTCCTTTTTCCCACTGCTAGAGAACAGCACGCACACTCCAGCCTGTACTCCCCGCTTCCCTGAATTTGCTCAAAGCTCAACATAAGAACTACTACTACAGCAAAGCAACTTTCTCTGCTGTGCTCCCACCTGACTGCCTGGCTGCAGCAGCCAGTATGACATCACTGGGCATCAGGCTTTCAGGGAATCGGTCCAAAGCACTGAAAAGGGTTAAAGTTAATGCTTGCTCTTTGCTTGCTTGTGCTCCTAAGAAGCATGCATCTCAAGTAGCTTGGATCTTTTTCCAGGCAGTCCTATTATTCGGGGTAGGGGGTGGGGAAGGCTTCCTAAAACATTCTCCTGACAAGTCATTTCTATTATTAGAGTAAGACATAATGCCTCTGCTCCTGGCAAGTACTTGTAGATGCAGGATTGAGGTTTGTTGTTTAAATTTCCTGAAAGATCGAAATGATGACACAAACAAGCTGAGTTTTCTATTAATTAGCCAGCAGAATTAACTGACTTTTAAATTGGCAAGGCTGTTTACCAGAGGTCTTTGCTAGAAGGTCCTATTCTGCTAGAGGGTATGCAAACACAAAAGACCTCTTTCCCTTGGAAGGTTTATAAGCAAGAAGAACCCACTCAATGAAAAGCACGGCCACCTGGATTCACTGATAGCTGGTGATCAATGGTATTGCAAGCAATGACAGAAAGTATTTCCACTAAAAACATAACACAAGGGAAGACAGAGCCCAGGAGACAACTTTGTACAGCTTACCTTTTGTACATCATAGTGAAGTCCACGTATGGCAAACCCTGGAATGTAGTCATACTTCCCAAGCCCTTCTGGATACTGGGAAGACAAACAGTGACATAAGCACTGGGTTAAATTATTTCACCTGTACAGCTGACTTAGTCCTGCTAGTCATCTCACCCCAGGCATAAACTGACCAAGGAACAGGTGCACTTCATTTTGTCCCTTCAACAAAGAAAGTGGATGAATGGAGAAAGACAAAGGATCAGAATCCCCAAAACTAGTTTCTCTCATGTAATGGACACTAGTGAAAACGTAACAGATTCACTCAGGCAGCGAGGGCATTTCTAGAAAGCTCCATTCAATGCATGTATTTGGCAAAGCCATGGCACTGCAGAGCCCCTCTACAAAGAAAGACATGACGAGAAGAAAATGCAGAGACCGGTCACCTATTGCAAACAGGGTGTCCATTACTGGACATGCTATACAGCCTGATCCACATTGACTTGCACATGTCAAGTTGTGTATGGCTTCAGTGTTGGCCCATGGTTCATGTTTATCCACCACATGTTCCTCGAACCAGCAGCATAGGCATTATTTCCATAGTTAAGTAAAACAGACCAGACCTTTCTAGACTAAGGTACCTGCTCCACATTTATAAAACCTCAGGAATGTAGCGCATGGTAAATTGTCTCAAAGGAGATTAATTCCATGTACAGACAAATTTTTCTACAATCAAAGATTGTGAAACATGAAATTTATCTCAATAAAAGCAGTAATTGATACATGTACACAACGTGCATTTTGCAGGCATGTCTGGGGCATTGCAAAGACAGCAGTAAGCTTAATTGAGTGGAAATTCTTAGCACATCATTACCTTGAATTGTTCTATTAGGATGTCTCTGGCAGTGTTGAAAATCATAGAGTGTAGTAAATTAGAATACTGTGCTAATGTGTAATCGTAGTCAAAGCCATATATCTCAACATCTCCCAGGCTTATCTCGTTGTTAGCGTAGATAGCGGCTGGGTTGAGAAGATTGCAGACTCCTGGTGGAAGGAGATCTAAGAGGAAGGGAAAGGGAGAGGTTAGAGAAACTGAGAGGATCACTGAAATGTCAACTTTTCATTCTGGACCTGACAGAAGGTAGAAGTACCACACAGCAGCAGCAAAGGAGCACTGTGCTGCTGTTGAAGGCTGCTGCTGTTAACTCACTCAAATAATCCTCCCCGTGAAAAAACACACTGTGAAACCTCTGGCTGTGTCTGGTGATGATGCTAACCATTTTCACAGTAAGACTGACCTTTTGTGTCGGGAAGCTGCAAAACAATGTCCTTGGGTCCCTGGCCTACATGAAGCAAAGCAGACTCGAGATTTTGAAGTGTCAAATTTCTAGCTCACAGCAGCTGCAGTTTCATCAGGCTCACCAAAGTGAAAGGTAGCTGCAGTATATCACCAGAAAAACATGTGCCCCGCACTTAAAACTTGAGCAACACAAACAGGCTAACTCTCCTCTTTGAGAAATCTAGATTACTTCGAATTAGAAATTTTGAGGTTTGCCTGTTGGCATTTTTTGTTTCTCACAGAAGCAGCCAGACTTCACAGAGCAATCCTGCAGGTACCGTTAGGGCCTTTTTTTATTATTATTGGTCAGGATAAAACTAGGTTTTGTACAAACACCAACAAAATGTAAAAAAAAAAAACCACATTAAGCTATGCTTTTGGAGCATGTAATACTGATAGCAACAAGTTATCTGCTTTCCTCTGATAAACAGCTGTGGAAACAGCTCAGTCTTTGCATGTGGTTTGTCACTTCAAAACAGGGTTACTGTTCAAGATGCTTGTGAATAACTCTTTGCTCTCCAGACCACTGGGAAAATGGGGGTTAAGTGACCTAGCAGCTGAACTACCTGTACATCCTTTTTCAGAGCTAGTCTAGAGAGCAGAGAGCTTTAGCTGCACTACAATGGGAGAGACAGGAACAGACCCTCCCCAGGCTTCCCGCTCCACAAGAACTGTCCATTGCAAGATGAGGAAAAGCAATAAAAATAGTTCCCTGTAGTAGGTTGCCTAGTCACATTCACACTGGGGGACAGAGGGGGGAAGGACACATTTCCTCCTTCCTCAAAGACGGGCAATTTTCTCTTTGAATGATAGGAAAAGTGCAGACATTTTCCAGATCCTACACAGCATCAGTGAATAGGATTTTTGTTTTCCCTTCCTACCTTAACTTTAGGCTTTTAGCAAGAACCCCTGTGCCGGTTCTTTAGTGCTTCCTTGCTATAAAAACAAGTTTCATCTGAATCTAGAACAAAAAAAATATTATTAGAAAGAGATACCAGCCATTCTCAATAAGACTTTGTCTGGAATGATTACAGAATTTAGGTAAAAGTCCAAAGTACATTTGCGAGCACTAATCCAAAGAGGTGACCAAAGAAACAGGATTCAGATATATCATAATATTTATTTTTTCAGGGGAGAGATGCATTACAACACATACCCATCCCTCTCTCCTAACTCACTTTCCTTTGGCCTTCAAATGCAATTCACCAGATCAACTAGAGAGGAATTACTAGAAAAGAAAGCAGTATTTTAAGGCAGGAGGGCTGACTTACTGGCTACACAGCAGGAACAAGAGCTCTCTTTCAGTGACTCTGCTGGTGGCAAGGTTCCTGGAAGAGGCTGAAGAGAGTGGACGCAATCAGAGTACTTTCCACCGGGATTTTAAAAGATAGGAAATGTAAATAGGATTCCGATGATCACAACTTTCATCTCATCATAAATGCTCTTTGCACCATAAACAGAGCTCCACTTCCTGTCCTCACCTCCAGATAACTTGTGGGAAGATCTTTTTCTAAGCATACACTGGGATTTGCAGGGTGTTATTTTTCTTTCTCACAAAGAAGATGACACAGCCTTAATCACATCACAGTGCCAATATGCCGTGCTTTCCTTTTCTAATGAAAGCACTTTTTTTTTTTTTTCTTAAAATGACAAATGCACCCCACTTGCTGCTACCATATCCCTACAGAGAGGTCAACCTCTTCCAACACTCACCATTTGCTAACAGCTTTATGACAACACATTTTGATAGTCTGAGAGCAGCACAAAATGCCATTGCCTGAACCCCATCTCTCCTTTCACAGAAGACACCAAGACCCATCCAGGTTCAACAACATATGCCAGCCACAACTTTTGCAAAAATACTGTCAAGGAAAGCTAAGGGAGTGGTATGTTTTTGTAACAAGAAAAGAGTAGTCTGAGATTTGCCAAGTGCATGAAGCCAGTCTTATCTGCGATCAGAAGCATAAGCAGTAACTGTGCCACAGTATGATTTATGAAGTATATTTAGACCCACTGGATGAAGTCATTACTCCTCCCTGCCAGCCTCAAACATACAGAGCCTCTCTGCTGTTCTCTGACAGCCTCCTGCCCAGATCGTTTTGCCCCACTCCGACATTTTGTCACTAACTTACACAGCATGTTCTTTCTTACCTCATAAAGGCTGAAAAAAGATGCATACACTAGCCAAAACGCTTTATCACCATTGCCTCACACACACCGTGTTCCCTACGCACACTTCCTGGAGCACCACACAGCTCCTTGCTTGTGTTTCCTATCACACATCATCCTCACCAAACCAACTTGCAGCAGCTTGCTGACAGTTTGCTCCTTCCACGCCATCATCCTCTATTTTAAATTTACAGTCGTTTCAAAGTCACTGATATCCTGGAAAGAAGGAAAAAGCTCTGGGTTTTGGTCCAGAGACTAATGCTGCATGTTCGGTTCAGTGTAAATGTCCATTTGCAGCATCCTCCTCAACAGAGTGGTAGGTGTCCATCTCCTCTTGAAGCTCATGCAGTCTCTCTGCAGGTTCAAACTACTGCAGGGAAGAGACAGAAGCTGGGAGCGCGTGCAAGATCGGTTTCAATACGAGAGCCCAAACATGCCTGGTTTACTGAGCCAGGTTTCAAGAAGTTTGTGGGGTTTTTTGGTTTGGTTTTTTTTGTTTGGGTTTTTTTGGGGTTTTTTTTGTTGGTTTTTTTTGTTTTTGTTTTTGTTTTTTTTTTAAATAATCACCTGGGTGGTTACAAATTCTGAGTGCCTAATCAAGTCCCAGGCTGCAGCCTTGGGCGCTGCTGCTTTGCTGACATTCAGCATGTAATCTGCCAGGGATCTTTGCCTCAATCTGTGTGGCAATTGTGGAGTCAAAACAAACAGATGACACCCTCCAGAAGCCCATGAAGATGCCATTTTTCAAGAATGATAGCTTTTGCTTTTCCTCTGCCAAGACACCGAAACAGATTGCTGGATTGATATGATAAATTACAGCAAGAAAAAAAACAACATAAGAATCAGTTTTGGTTATTAAAAAAGAACGATAATCCCAACTACTCTTTCCATCTGTGTCCTAACTGGAAAAGGAGACAATATCACAGTTAGTCACTGTCTACTCAGCACTTCACCCAGGAAGTATGATCTAAGGGAGAACTGGCATGCGTACATCTGAGGACAGTGGGGAAAAAGCAGCTCTTGCAATAGATACAAACCCCTGGAATCTGCACACTTGCACAATTTGCTCCAGTTTGCAACTCTGACGGTTTTAAGGGAAGTGTCTGCATATCCATGGTACATGATGAAACTCAGCAACAAAGGCAGACCACAAGAAAGCATGTTTGATCTCATGCATTTTTTACACCTGGGTGTAAATGCCAGGTAAACGCAGATCTCCTTCATTTTACCACTGTGAGGCCCTGAACAGCTGCTTAAACCAGAGTATCTTCACAACAACACAAGTGCCACTTCCCAGGCAATAGCCCGCATTATTAGAAAGCAATAACACTCAATCCCCAACATGACAGCAGAGATGGAAACAAAAGCAGGTAATTAACTGTAAGCAACGGCTAGAGACGCCAAGACACCATATGGCCCCTTCTGATGTGAAAAACGCTCAGGCCAGGAGGTGCCAAGCACGTCCTGCGCTTTTCTGAGCTCCCGGGGGTACCAACCGAATCATGCGGGAAATGCTCCTTTTCTCCCAGCCTCAGATCCAGCATCTTAGTAAAAAATAACACATAAAAAAAGGCAACTCACCCCCATCTCTCACACCCTTTGTACTCCCAGAGGTCCAACACAGCAGACATCTGTGCTAATTTCTTTGTAAGACTAACGAGGAAAAGAATGATACTGAAAAACAGATGGCCACCACACTCCACGTTCTTCATGAATCAGAAAGCTCCCTTTGCTCCCACTGACATGCTTTCTAAAGACAAACTGCCAGTTTTCCTCCCTTCCAAGCACCTTTTCATCCTTTTGAAGTGTTGTTTTGTACCATTTCCTGCAAAGCACTCCAACCAGCCAAAGTAGGTGCCTCTACCAAGAGAGTAGGGAGAGGAAAACATTACTTAAAGAGCATTAAATGACAGAGAAACCACATTAAAAGAGAAAATTACACTGGACCATAGTCTTGAATTTATGCCATTATGTCTAAATATTTCAGGATTTCTCGCCAATGAAATCTACACGAACCAAAAGCAATATTAAAACAAACCCATTTCATTCCAAAACAACATTTTTATATACACAAAGGCACTAGACAAATGCCAGTATGAGTTCTTGTGGCAAGAAAAAACATTTACATTTAGGAAAGCAGAACTGGGAAGTTAACATAACTGGTCGCACTTCCAGTTCTGGCTGCTAATTGTCATTCCCAGCCCCAGCTCAATCTGTAGATGCCACAACTCCTGAAATGTGCACACTCCCTAAGTGATTTGCAGGGCATTTATTATCATAGCACTAGACTCGTTTCCTGGTTTGGCAGAGTGTGAGGCCCTTCAATCTTTGTGCCTGCTTGGGATTAGCGACATGAGCAGAATCAAAATGTGCTGGATTGCAAAAACCACCTCTGCAGCACACCAAAATCACCAACGCAATGATCACACAGGGCTGTCGTCTCCTCTCCTGTTTCCAAATGCGATGGACACATGTTGGCAACTGTGACTTGCATTATTTAGAGGTAAAGGTATCTCTTGATCCACACAAACTAAAAAGACCAAGGACTAGTTCTGAGTGACACCCTCAGTGTTATCAATGCCTAATCAACTTCTTGCTGCCTGCAAACTTGTCAGTAGTTCTCACATTCCACCATGCTCAAGCTGGTCATGCAGAGGCAAGAAGTTAACATTTTAAAGGTTCCTTAGGAAAGCTCATTGATTGTAGCCACGTTTACAAGTTTGAAAGATCTAGGAAAAAACATACACGCTTATTACAGCCAAATCCTCACTTCCTTGCCAGTTCCATTAAAATTTCAGGATTGGATGCTTCCTAGAGCGCAAAACTTCAGACATTGCTTACTGAGAGAGCATAGCAGCCTCCCCTGACACTTCAGATGTCATCAAATCAGAATATGGCAAGTCTTGCTCAACACCACCCCTCTGACAAACACAATTATACTTCTTCTTTTGGCAGAGGGAAAAAAAAAAAAAGCACATTAAGTGGAAGTAGTAGCCTCAAATTCTTACAGGCAATGAAATTTGATCCTAAGAGTCAGTGTTCAAAAGGTAGGGGGGAATAATGAAGGGAATGGTTTCTCTTGAGTCTACCTCAGCAGCACCTTTTGTGTAGCTATGTTGTGCTCTCATTTGTATCACTGCACAGAAGCTCTTGCCCTACACATCCTGCCCTGTCCAACTGGGTCAGCATTTATCATTGGGATCCCCTCTGCGCAAAGATGCAACATTGCTCTATAAATCAGGTCCTAAGCAATAGATAGTTTGAAAAGACATCATAAATTCTACTAGCAGAGACCTCTCTCCAAAACCAATAACTGATAATATAGGACAAACAACTTCACAAAGGTGGAGTTTCACAGAAGGAAGGAGAAGGTGGCACCACAGGAGTCTTCCCAAACTCAATGATGACTATTGAGACATGATGTTTTCAAATTCATAACCCAACCACAGACATTCACTTTTACATTAGAGTTAGAAATCAAGAACAAAGGAACACATCGATGCCATATTTTGCACAATTCAATTTAGTCATCAAAGCAACATGTAAAACCAACTTGGACCAACTCTGTTTATGTCTCCTCTTAACCAGACTTGAATAACAGCACAGTCTTGAAATTTTGGTTTGGGGAGCTATTCTTTAAACAAACGACGGCCTTCTTATACAACATGTCTAATAGTTACCTGAAGGTTTGTAAGGAGTCTGCTGTGTAACACATGGGCTACTTCACCCAACTTCATTTTGCATTTAGTCCTTCTGATTACTTCTCCACCTCAAGTAATAACTGTATGCCAACAAAGTATAACAATCTTCACAATCTGTCACTTAGTAAACTAAGCATTTTCCCAAAAGACCATGACACAGCCTATTAACATATCTGCATCTAAGGTTTCAATACCACTGTGGAAAAGAAAAAAATGCCTTTGAGGATATTAAGGTCCAAACACCATTACAAGTCATACGAGTTGGAACTTCTCAAAAACCACAACTCAGTCTTGGAGCAGGGACTTAACACGAAGCTACTGTCCTCTGTCAGCCCCCCGTATTGCCTTCAGTGGCTCAGACAATGGAACTCACATCCTGCAAAAGCTGGAATGCAGCAGGCTGAGCATCCAACAGATCAGTGGCCAATTCCTTTACATTTGTGTACCATGAAGGACTTTAGATTTTATGTCAGCTCTCGTGTACTGGACGGTGGGGGAGGAAGGAATGACAGAACTCGTCAATCTCAAAACAGCGAGACGTTTCTTCCAGATTCTTATGGCTGGCTGCCTTCTTTCTCCAAACCCTTAGATAAACAAAAGCTAAGGGAGAGCTCTTTAACAGCAGACACAAAGTCACACTTCCTAGCTCTCTACCGTGCTTACCTTCAGCATTCCAAGAATCAAGAAACCAGCAGGAAAAAGTTCCCTGCCCTTATGCCATGAAAGCTGTTTTTTCACATTTTTGGGGGAGTTTAATACAGCAGAGGTCTGCTGCTGCCAAAAAGACCACAATCTGTTTTACACATAGATTTGGTGAGTGGCATGAGTCTTCTCCTCGCTTAGCAAGATTTCAGTGTACCTGATAGAGACAGGTAACTTCTTGGTCAGAGGAGCAAAAACACGCATGCACACAAGTAAAAGGTGTTTTGCATCTGTAACACAAACTGAGCCCAGGAGAGACATCCTACCAGCTGTAGCATCAGTCTTTTCCATGCTCACCCTTGTGCCAATGGCAAGTTACAAGTTGGACCCCGGCATCAGTCAACGTAACTATTTGTCCTAGTCTAACCACGTTTCTGTACGCCAACCAATGGCAAATTAGAACAAAATGTAACAAGCACAGCATTTAAACCATTTGCCATGACGATATCCATGTTAGGGGGGCCAGTTGTGAAGAACCCCACATACTCTGCTTTTCCTGAAACGCTGAGACCAGCCGAGGGATGTTCACAGAGAGAAACCCCACGATGGGGAGAGGGAGACCAGGGCGAGATTTCAATAGGAATAAAACCATCCCAGAGGGCCCCGGGCGATGGAGGCGTGCAGATGGCATTGCCACGGAGAAGGTTTCTAACCCCGGCAGCTGCACAGCGATGGGCACGTCCCCAGTTCTGCAGCGCGGGGGAAGGCACCAAGATGCAGAGGGGGAGAAAAAAAAGGAAAAAGGCCAAGCCCGGCAGGACGTGGCAGTCCCAGCGCCCGGAGGCGGCCCTTACCGTAGACCAGCTTTTTCATCTCGTGGTACCTGGCCCACAAGTAGGTCTTGGTGTCGGCTCCCTCGGCCGGGAGGGGCTGGCTGCCCGCGGCGGGGCCGGGCTCGGCGCCGCGCCGGGCTCTGCCGGGGGCCGCCGGGTGCTGGTCCCTGGGCTGCCCGTGGCCGCCGTCCCCGGGACACTGGCTGGCTTTGGGGCGGCAGCTCTGGCAGGAGACGGCCACGGCGAGGAGCCGGGGGGCCGCGCCGCTGCCCCTCCGCAGTGCCGCCATGCCCAGCGCCGCCATGGTCCCGCCGGACGCTACAGCCCCGGGGCAGCCCGCACACGGCCAGGGTTGGCTTGGCTCGGCTCGGCTCCTCTCCGCTCCCCGTGGCCCCGGCCCACGGCGGCACCCGCCGGGCGGCCAATCCCCGCCGCCCGGTGCGAGGGGGCCTGGCCGGGCCGCGCCACGCCTCGCCGCGAGGGAACCGGGGGGGCGGCGGGGCCTGGGCGGGCTCCGCTCGCCGCGCTCCGGCCCCTCAGGCGGTCGGGGCGGGTCCCTCCTTGCAGCCCCGCCCCCGACCCCGCCCCGGCCAATCAGGCGAGGCGAGCCGGCCCGGGCGGGGTCACGTGGGTGTCCGCACGTCCTTCCGTTCGGTTGCGCGCGGGGGTCGGCAGCCCGCGCGGGAGGTGAGGGGCGCGCGGTAGGCGCGGCGCTGATTGGCTGCGCCCTCCCGCCGGGCGGGGGAGGAGGGGGCGGACAAGGGGGCTGAGGCGCCGCCATGGCCGTGAGGGGGCGAAGCTGGGCCCGGGGCTCCCCCGCAGCCGGTAGGCGCTGGGGGCCGTTGTCCGTCCCGTTCCGCCTCTCACACGCCTCCCCCTGTTTTCTTCTCTGTCTGTGAAGCGCTGAAGGCGCCGATCCCGCCCCGGTCATGCTGGTGAGCAAGAGGGTGAGGCGCCTCTTGCAGCTGGTGCCTGGGAAGAAGCGCTTCGGCGTGTACAGGTTCCTGCCCTTCTTCTTCCTCCTCGGGGGAGCGATGGAGTGGTTCATGATTAACGTCCGCATCGGCAAGGAGACCTTTTGTAAGTGAGGGCCGGGGGAGCGGCAGGAGGAGGCGCGGTCCCTCCCCCCAGCACCCCCTCGGTCCCGGAGCAGCCCCGGGGCCGGGCCGGTACCGTGGGCCGCAGCACCTGCCAGTGCTGAACGCGACGGGGCGGCTCCCCTGAACGAGAGCAACGACAAGTTGGCCGGGCCTGACGGTGCCGTCCTCACCTGGGGGCCTGTAACGATAGTCAGCAAGTCAGCCACTTCTCTCGAGTGCAGGGTGTGACACTCCAGATTCTGCCTCCCTAGCAGAAGACACTGGGCAGAAACAAAAAAACGGGGTTTAGAATACTAAATTAGATTTTTTTTTTTTTTTTTACATTGAAACAAGACTCACCAGGGTTGTCAGAATTTAAGTGTAGGTGTGGGTTCATCTGAAATGTCATTTTTTCAATGAAAAAAGCAGGAGGAGTATGTCATGAGAACTTAGCTAATGGCACTTAGTTGCTAGAATTAAACCATTTAGTTTTAATACAGCGTTCTTCCCTTTAAGAAACCTTGCTAGAAATTTTTGTGTACTTCAGAAAAAGGATCAGCTCTACTGTATGTTATATCAGAATATTCTTATTTACACAGGAAATCTAGCTGAGTCTCCTGCAGAATAAAATAGATTGATACAATTTCCATAGCTCACAAACTCACTGCAAACAAAATTGCTTCTTTGCTCACTTATAAAGGTTTGGGTTGTGGTTTTTCAGTTAAATATTTCTGAGGTGACCCTGTATAGTAATAAAGTCAGGTTAGAAACTAAAGCATGACATCCACGTAGCAGCTGTTATATTTGAACTCGAGCCTTGTTTTCCTGCAAAAGTAAAAGAATTGCTATGCCTGATACTATACTACAGTAATAATAACAATTGTGCAATTTAGCCTTATTACTGCTCCATAATCCATGCAACATGATAATGTACAAGACCAGTAACTTCTTTTTTTTTGTCAGTGAGGTTTTTGTGTTTGGCAATAGATATTTAGGGGTAATCAGGGTGAGGGGAGGCAGGAAGAACGACTAGGAAGACAGTGAAGGTGGGCATATTCCTATGTTTTGTTTAAAAAAAATAAATATACTGAAGCCATACTGGCAGTCCTCAGGCATTGACTTTGTGCCTATAATTTAATTTCCCTTTGGCTTCAGCTAGTTTGGGCATTTGTTTTTTTAATTACCCTTGTGGGAAAGTAGACAAGAAATGAGTGTATCACACTGGAAACTTAGTTTCCCTATAAAAACATTTCATCAGGACTGATGGGAAGAACTTTAGCCTGGATGGGAGGGAGAACATGAGCTATTTTTAAGTGGTAATAAGGATTTGTGTTGGCTTGAATTTTCAGTTGCCTGTCAAGTCAGTGTCTGCAAGAGAAAACTGGATTGAAAAGTTTAAAAAAGAAGACAGGCTTCATACATTTAATATTATCTTGCACTTGGAAAATGCTAATATAAAAAAATCTTTTTCTGGCAGATGATGTTTACCGCAGGAAACGATCTGAAAGACAGTATGAGGCAAGGATGGAAAAAAATGAATTTTAGCTGAAATGTTTCAAGGGGAAGGTCCTGAATGCTTTCACCTGCGTTAATATCAAAGAAGCATCAGTGCCATGCTGATGGTAGGGGAAGATTTTTGTCTCTGCAAGATGAAGTGTAATCCACAAGTTTGTGTAATACACTCTCAGATGGCTTTGGCAGTTTTATTCTTCCTCTACTTCACATCTTTAATATTTTGTATTTAAGCCAAATACAACAGTGAAAAGTTCATTGTGTTTAGGCATCCACCACTTATTTAATGTTTGTTTAGTACTTTTAAATAAACTAAACTGAGTAAACAGTCTGGCTACTGCTTTTCTTTGCTTGATGAGACACCATTATTGTGACAAGACCAACGGGTAAGAAGTGTTAAATATTGCATACATAATATCTCAGCACAATGGAAATAGTAATTTTTAGTTCATTTCCTTTGTGCTGATAGAAACTGCTCTGGCACCTGATTTGTTTTCTTTCCAGTGTGGCATAATTTTGACTAGATAAAAAGAGGACCGACTTCATGCTCAGTGTTTACTCAGCCCATGCTGTTTGGAAAGTCATCCATGCATTCAGGCTCCACTGCCTGCAAGTGCTGTAATACCCCTTGTTGCTACTCTAACAATGAACTGAGCTGAGGGCTTTGGGGAAAAAAAGTCTGATGCATTTACCTGGTCACAGGCACAAGTTTAGAGGAATGCGCAGTGGCAGTCCTAGCAAACCTGAATTCTGTTTGCAGGCTCCTGTCTCCCCAAAGAAGGAAAACACAGCTCACTGCTCTGTCCTGGAGAGCTTTTGCTCCCTAGCGCAGTAGCACTAGCTGTTAGGTGCGTGGGAGCTCGTCAGTGACCACTTTTAGGGCGACCAGGAGAGTATAATCAGTGAGGATCATACATTAATGCAATCGTTTTATTTCTGATGGTATGGGTATATGCTGAGGGTTCCACAAAGAAGCCAATTCTTAAAACCAGCCTAAAAACAGAAACAAGGGAGTTCCTGTACTTACATACATTCCTGGGCTAACTCCCAACAGCCTTTTTCCACAGAAGTACGTTTTCATCAACTAAAGAGACAATGGCTGTTTTGAAGATGTTACGGTGCAGGTACTTGACCTGAAAGTGGAGGGTAACTGCTGCTATTCGTGTTGTGTCTTCCAATGACTTGATCTGGAGGACTAGTGCTACTTGTGTTTTCAGGAAATAAAAAACTGGCAGAGAATTAAAGATGTGACTGCGCCACTGCATATTTTGACTGGACGGCAAATGAATTACTTGGGGAAACCCTCTATTTTAGAAGTAATAACCTAGATTTTGACTTCAGTTTCAAGGTAGAGCCCAAGTTCAAAAACTCACACACAAGCTCCTTTTTGCAGTCACAGATCATTGCACTGAAGTAAATCCTGATTGTAGCAATACATTAAAGAATAAAGTATTAATAAAAAGATTTTGAAAACTGATGAGCTTTAGCTCCATCTACCTTTACTTCTTGAGCCTTCTGGAACTCTTGTGCTTGGTTTCCATAGAACAAATAAGTTTTTCAGTATCTTCGTTTTTTTTTTTTTTTAAAAATAGCCCTGTGCCCTAGTTACTTTTCAGTACTCAGGAGCCTGGTGTGGAAACTTCCTGTAGCTTCCCTTAAGTACTCCTATAATAGTAGCAGAATGTTTCATGGACATCAGTGAGTCAATGTCTAATTTTTCACTTCAGAGCTCTTGCTTATTTTGCAGCACTGTTTCACATTTGCAGCTGAGAGCACCAGGCACGTCTGGAAGGTATCTTAGGTGTCTCCAGATAGGTAAACAGACAGTGAGACAGGCTGCAGTCGCTCATCAGAAGTGTGGAGTCAGGGAGTTCTGTGGCACCGGTCTTTGTGACCAGTGCAGGAATAAAATCCTTCTCCGAGCTGGCATTGTACAATTTCAAGCAACACAGATCTGTTATGACAGAAGACGAAGCCTGACATTCAGAAATCTGAACTGTAGTCTTCATCCCACAATGAAGATGCTAGTACCGATCCTTCTGCATTCTCCGATTTTGCCAGTCTCTCACTAACGCTGGAAATAAGAGCAGCTGGAAGGCCCCAGTGCCCAGCCGGTTGCAGTATCGAGCACCCCTGGGGATTTACAGAATCACAGATCATCAAGGTCAGAAAAGACCTTGAAGATCACCTCGTCCAACCATTAACTGACAGTTCCCAACTCCACCAGATCCCTCAGCGCTATGTCAACCCAACTCTTAAACACCTCCAGGGACGGGGACTCCACCACTGCCCTGAGCAGCCCATTCCAACACCTAACAACCCCTTCTGGGAAGAAATGCTTCCTAATATCTAGTCTAAACCTTCCCTGGCGCAACATTAACTTAGTATTAATTTATACCCAATCTTCAACAACCAAGGTCTGCATTTGGTTTCTGTTTTATTCCTGTTGATTCCTAGTTCTGTGCTCTTTGCCTTCCCCAGCAATCTCTTTCCCATCTTCTTTCTGGGTCTCACCTCCCCATTTCCCTCCTGTCCTCCAGCTTCCCCCCCCTCCCCGAGTCTGTCTCCTCTGGTGGTGGGCAATGGGGAGGAAGCAAGAACCCTCCTTCCGCTTGGAGCTCAGGCCTGGGCTGGGAACACACCACTGCTGCTCTTAGGCACTGCGGGAGCAAGCCAGGAACACAGCTTTCATTTTAAGTGCTGCTGAGCCCCTGCCAGTTCTGGGGTTGAGCACATCCATTCCTCCTTCAGGGAGCTCAGCTGGTGTCAGCCCAGAACACAGCTCAGCATCTACAAAGAGCCATCTCATGTGTTCACTTTGCAGTGGCTGCAGCAGGCGATTCTGAGAATTAGCAAAGCACTGCTGCTGAAAGCTTTCCAAAGTGTGGAAGTCAGGCCCATATAGATATCGAGCATGGAAAATTTCAACTCAGTAAAGCAGCAGCAATAAATAGTCATCTGCAAACAAACAGCAATACTTACGTACGAGCAACACTGCTCATCACTCCAGCATTAGAGAGGAGACAATTTCACTGCCGATTCAGAATGATTTTGTGAAAAGAATGAATCTGTTCATTAATCATTTCCCTGCTGTTGTGCACCGAAGGATGCTGCCTGCTGAAAGACCTGTGACCAGACAGAGAAGTACTGAAAAGACGTCCTGGTAAATGAAGTGTGTGTGTGTGCCCAGCCTGTACTTCTCCCTGGCACAGGGGTGCAACAGTCTTGTTCCAGCTTTTCAAGAGTAGAAAAAGGAAAAAAAATAGCCATGTGTTATGTATTGGTGAATTCTTCTCTGGAGCAAAACTTTTACTATCTTCAGTGGAGGTGAGCTTTCACTTCGGACTTCATACAGAGATACAAAACTGTCCCTGTGCTCTGGTTATGGCCAGCCCCAGCTCCTTCCAAAAAGATGCAAAAATCTGCAACACGCACTGGTGGGACAACTGGTCCCAAGGAATTTCCTTGGAACCGTTACTGGATGTTGGTGCTTTGCATGGGAATTAATTATAGTCCTCCCAAAAATCATCCACTGGAAACTGAATTTGGGCACTCCCTGTATAGAGAGTTGCACAGACTTCATGATGAACCATCCTTCACCATTTTTGTCCATGCTTAGCTTAACCTGGGCTGAGCCGCACCACTTGCTGCTTCTGCAGTGCAATTCAGTGCATTCTTCTCTGTTTCTTTTCATGTCTCTCCTGCTGCCTCCTTAACAGGTGATAATCTGCATGGCCAGACTTCTGCTCTGGACTTCTGATCCCTCTTGGCGCAGGAAGGAGTGACTGTAGGAGACCACTGTATCTCCGAGGCCTGATGGACACTGAGAATCTCTTTATCCAAGATCACCAGATCCTACTGCACTGCAGCAGTTGTCCCCTTGGGATTTTTTTTTGTATGATGGTCAAAATTAGACTTGCTGGAAAATGCAGCAAGCAAAAGGAATATGAAGTTTAGTTTATTAATCAGAAAATTTCACATATATCAATGAATCAGATCCCATTTCTTACTTTATGTTCAAAGCACCCAGCAAGCACCGCTCCAATGCATTTGCAGTCAAGAGAGGAATATGTACATCTATGGATGACCTTCAGTATCTCAGACTGAGCAAACAACATGTGGAAGATGATTAGAATTAGTCTCCTCTCTGCAACTGCACCATCCACCATCAAATTTTAGACAGGTGGAAGTTCTGTAAAGGTTGCAGACTGCATGACAGGCAGGGTTTATCCCCCAGGTCCAAGACATGAATGCATGTTAATTAAATACAATGCTATCTGTTCTGGTTGTTTAAATAGCTCTTTGTAAATCATATGCCAGAGGCACCTTGAGACTCGAGAGATTGATATCACTTAATTATTCTGGCCATTTGTGGTATTAAAGAAAATTTCTATTCTGGTTTTTAATTTTACTGTGTAAAAGATGCTTTTTTGCATATTACTGTTCTCATTTCCTTTATTATATAGCTACATAAAACAGAGCCCTGAACCAGCTTACCTTCCAGTATGAAATTAAGGCTATTTATTTTCAAAGCAATCAGTGTGGAGGCAACTGGGACTGACTGAATCTTATAATCTCTACTCAGCTTGTTCCCAATGTGTCACATATTTTTTAAGGTTTACTGTTCATGGTCCTTATGGCTCAATTTTCAACCACATTTTTCAGAATCACTGTTCTTAGCACCTACCAGGCACATCTTGCAATACACAGGACAATATAAAAAGGATTCTTTACCCACACACAAGCACGCACGTACCAAGGACTTGATAAAATCTGAATCAGCAACAGCCAAAATTACTTGAAATAAAATCTTACCAAAAGTCTTGATGGGACACTCAAACCTGGTTAATCCAAAACACTTTGCAAACTATTTTTATTCAAATTAAAAAGACTCAGGTAAACAAAGTGATGATACATACATGTTATAAACCTGGTTAGCAGCTTAACCTTCAGGAGTACAAGATCTAATGAAAAGCCAAGCATGGATTAACCAGGTCCAAAAACATACGCTGAAAAAAAAAAAAAAAGTCACCAACATCAACGTTTTGAATTTTTACACAAACAGTAAATTTTCTCATGGAAGGGAAGGACTGAAGGAAGAGAACAAATAATTATTAGTTGTCTCCAACTGGTTTACGAAAATACCGGTCCTAGATTAATCTATTTTCCACTCTCACAGAAGCCAACCATTTCCCATACATACTTTTATTTTAATATGAAAGTTTTGTTTATGCCAGTACAATGAACGGCAGTGGAAAACAAATGAGGGGTTCAAACACCCAGAGAGAGAAAGAGAGAGACAGACAGACATGTCTTTTTTTTTTTTTTTTTTTTAAACCAGAGTCAGAAAACAGTTTCTTTTGCTGGTTTTGAATTCTAGACTGTAGCCATTATATCCTAATTTTTACTGCAATCGACTGAAATGCCTCCAATATACAGAGACACGATTTTGAAATAAATAAAGCTTAAAATAATTGATTAGGGCCAGCCCAGTGGCTTAGCGGTAGTGCTCTGCACTGCCTTGCGGGAGGACCCAGGTTTCCTTTGCACTTCCAATCTCTTGCTCCTGGGCCGGAAAGAGCAGTGAAAGTAGGGCTTCAGCTGCTCAGGCAGGAGAGAGCCAGTGCTGCAAGTCTGCTCATCACTGACCTTCAGATAAATTAAACATCTGAGTTATACAGGCTCCAAAGGGAGTCCCATCCAGTCCTCAAATGAAAATAAATAAAACAATAACTTAACTAAAATCCATCCCAGGTTCTTTGGTGTAATTTTTGTTAATGCTGAGAAGTAGGAGAATCTGGTGGTGTATTAGTACAAGCCATGGTAGTTCCAAATACTCAAAAACTAGGATTTGCGGCCTGATTCGCTTCAACGTCCTGTCTTTGTGGCTAAAAATTGCAAAGCCTATGGTAATTTAAACACATTTTAAGATGATACTGTATATATGGGGGTGGTCTAAGACTATTCAGTTTCTACTTTATTTAATAAACTTGGTCATTTACAAAGGCCAGTAAAGAATTTCTGTACCACAGGTGTGCTACTTGTAGAGTTCAAAACTGTAATTTCCCTATATGTTGCTCAGCTCCATTTTCTTCACATCCATTGCACATCTGACCTAAACTGTCCTTAAGTGCCTATTTGTAATTACATGGTTTTCTGTGCAATGACTGGAGGATTGCAATAGGAGACGGAGAGGAATTAGCCAGTAAAATTAAATAACAGTTTGTACTTGCACATGTCACTTCCCTCATCAGTATTAATTACATCAGCAAAACAGAACCCAAGATATCCAGTATTCGAAGAAAAATAATTTAGCCTTCTGCCAAATGTACTCAAATAAAAATGTTCTGTACTATTAGATTTTAAAAAACATTTCACATGATGAACATCTCTAGCAGTAAGATGAAGTGTATCAGTAAATCAGTTCTTTTGGACTGAGTTGCAGCGACCACATTCCTGCCAACAATTTTTTCAAATTAATATATCTTTCCCAGTTACTTAATGCAATCCAAAAGTATTAATTACTTTTCTAAAATTAAATATATGAAATTATTTACCTTTAAACAAATAACCTTGCAGTCCAAAAGGTTGATTAGTTATGAGGACAGGTAAGCCTTTAGCAGAAGGCAGTCACAACTCTGAAATTTGGCAAGAGTCTATACCCACCTTACTTAGCTAAAAAAAAAAGAAAAAAAAAAGAAAGAAAAAACCCCCAAACCCTCTGAAGGCTGCAATGAAAATATTCTTTCTCCAGCGTACTAGGTATGCTGAACTTACACATACCATACAGTAGTATTTTACTTCAAAGTGTCAAATTTCTCCCAAATTTTGTGTTGCAAAACTTTCATTAAGGTGAATCAATACACTTAAAGAAAGCACACAAAAATGTCTTACAATGCCCGATCATGAACAGAACACGTGTGAATTTAAAAACATCACGTTACTTCACTAACGAATTTCTTTCTCCTCTAACTTACCTTCCAAGACCTGAACTGGTTTGAAGTTCTGCATGTCTCTCCTACATGCAGACAGAATTGCTTAGGGAGGAAGTGTCCCTTTCCCACTGCTCGGTGTTAGGGACATCACAGAACCCCCAAAGCAGGTCATGGTAGATGAAACATTTCACCTTCTAAGGGCATGCCAGCACATGTATTCTGTTACTGATTTAGGATCACAACGGCCTTGGCTACACAATTAAATAACTGGACAGGATTGGACAACATTAGCAGTCAAGACACCCTTGACCCGTCCACACTAGCACTTCCATGATTGCTGTGGCCCACTCAGCTGCCTTGGTATTGACTTGAAATGTCGTTTTTCCCTAGTGTCAATGCACATCTTACCTTTAACTTCTTTTAAGAGATCCTCCCTTTCACATCCAAGCGAGATTTCTGCTGGAAGTGGCTAGCACACACAAGCACATGTACACACATTCTTCTAAGATGTAAACTATGACTAATTTCACATTCCACTGTATCAATCTGTAAATACTTTTGTTTTCTTTTTTCTTCTTTTATATAAAAACAATGGCATCATATTCTCAGCAATAAAGTATAAGAAAGATGAATCCTTGACTACACTTAACCAATTATGAAATCGCCTTTCAAACAAAGGAAACATATGCAAAAATCCGTGTATTTGATAAAGTCAACTTAATATAACAAAAAGTGAAATATGCTTATTAAAAGTGTCCTTATATAAAAATGGTCTTGCAATGTACAGTAAAATGCAATACAAATTATTGTTGGTTATCTCTTCCCACCCAGTAACTAAAACAGCTATTGTTCCACAAAACTCCTTACTCCTTATATGCCGGTATCAAAGAAAGAAGCAATTATGCGACTAAACATTTTCTATGTTGTACGCCTGACGGATATTAAGGGTGTCTCGTAGCATCAAGTCTCGCAGACGCCATAATGCATCGGCCATTGTGGTATGAGCCCCTTTACTTTTCAACCAGTGTGAAGGGAGTCGGCTCTCTTGTTCTTTTGATAAGTGCACATCTCGTCTTCGTGCTGGAAGGTCAAGAAATGGTCCGATTATCTACTGGCTTTGATATTCACAGAATCACAGAATCATCTAGGTTGGAAAAGACCCTGAAGATCATCCAGTCCAACCATTAACCTCACACTGACCGTTCTCAACTCCACCAGATCCCTCAGCGCTATGTCAGCCCAACTCTTAAACACCTCCAGGGATGGGGACTCCACCACTGCCCTGGGCAGCCCATTCCAACGTCTATTCACCACAATTTTTCTAGAAAAAGGTGAATATAATCCTATAGTATAACTTTTACCCCTAGTATTTAAAGCCCATACAATTGATTCTTAGATTTATACAACATCAATGGAATTAGCCTGCTGATAACACATATATGCCCAGTCTGCTGATTTGTTTTTAACAATTACTTGCATGTGTACATTTTATTAAGTAAGCAGCAGATTTATTTAGCATTTTTCCATACAAGCAAAAAATATTGTTACAAACAAGTGTGTTCTGCCTGGAAACATCCCACTCGGTATCAAAAGCCTTACCTGCGAGGGTCTGGTCCCACTTGCTAATACTATTTGATTCAGCACTAAGCCCCTCAATATATTTCAGATAGGCTTCAGAATGAAGAAGCCTCTGTGTCTTTGGTGGAGGGGAGACGAACATGGGAGTTGTGGGCTGCTGCATAACCGGCTGACTCGCTGGGCTCTGGCCGGGATACGGAGGGGGTGCCTGCTGTCCCGGTGGGCCAAGGATTCCTATCTGCAAAGACAAAGTGATGGAGAGATCACTTCTGAGGAACTGCAGGGAAGCCGCTTTGCATCTGTGCATCAGGTCATCCTCATACACTGGAGCTTCAAAGCAGGTTATGAGCAAAGGCGTAATTTCTCTGGAAGATGCTCACTTCATCCAGGACTTGGGGTCACCGAGATGCAGAGAGAGAGGACGTGCAAACAAACCATATTCATATTTAACAGACAACATTGCTCATATGTCTAATCTATGTAAAAATATTCTCATTACTATCACCATTTATCCTCCCTCCTATTACCCTTAATTACTCCTTTTGCCTCATTTTTATTTCATGTTTTCTCTAATTTGATCATAAACCATGTGGTCTTTGAAGTGCAGCGTTTCTCTCTAAAACATCTACTCCAAATTGACCCTGATCCTTGGACAACTGGGATACTTCCACAGAATAAATGCTAATCACTGTCAGGCAACAATTGCAGGCACACAAATAAATCATAGTCACACAGAAGAATTCCCACCATCGTGATTAAGAAGCAGTACTGAGAACTCTTAGCACGGATATCCTGTGGTCTGAAATAACTCAATGTCATGACATACACACTTTACTACTTTCTCACTCAACTTCCAGTTTTCTTCACACCCTCTAACCAAAATCACATTTCTCTTTACGACACAAAAATTTAGTCAATAAACTGGAAGTGTGCTGAACACTTCATCTGTATTAATCACTGGAACATCTGATCATCATGTGTTACCCAAACTCACAAATTCTGAACTGCCGATGAACATCTGCTTCTTCAGTTTGTGAAACATGGGAGCAAACAAAACAGTTTTTACCTACTGAGAGGTACGGCTGAGAAAGTGGACAGCATCATCTCTGCATCACCAAAGCATGCAAACCCTAAATTATCAGCAGCTCAACAGTGTGTTGAAATGACTCCTCTTAGTTCAGTGGAAGGAAAACAAAACAAAACAATCTTGCTTATACTGCAGAAGTTATCCCACTGGGCAGAACCTGATCAGTCTAATAACAATCCAGCCAACAAATACAGACACACACTCTGAGTGTAAGATATTAACTGGTTCTAAATACATCAATGTACATTTGATTTATGTTCTCCCTGGGAAAGGCTATGTGAATCCCTACTTGTCTTAACTGAGATGTTCAAAAGCTAATTCAGAGCCTTAGAGCCTCATAAATAATGCAAGAACGACTCACCTGCTGTCCAAAAGGACTTGCTCCAGGCGCTGGGGTCCCTACCATGGGGGACACATTTTGGCCTATAACACCTATATTTCAAAATATAAAATTAGTCTTATTTCAGAGCAGTGACAAATACCTCTTTGGTCTTCTATGCTTTGATATCATTGCTCACAGTTATTTTAAGCAAGTGTATAACATTCAAATATCCCCTTCTCCCCCAATAAAAAAACCACTTTAGAAGTTTCTGAATGGAAAACAAAAAAAACCAACATGACAACTACCAAACATTGATATGTGGCCTGTTGAATTAATTTAATTAAAGAAATGCAAAGTGAATAATTTTCGGTTTTCAGGGGTTTTTCACATTACTTAGTGATTGCCAGGCTAAATCTTTTAATTTATAATATGTGCCTTTGGCTTGACAGGATCTTCCTGAAATCCTTTAAGAAAGGAAATGATGGTTTGCTTTAGTAACATTTAACATTTCCTTGTGTTCAGTATTATAAAATACATTCACAGCAGGAAGAAATCCAAGCCATTGCACAAATTCTGTTAGATCTCACTAATATAAAACACAATTAGCATGTTAAGCTTAAATAGCCTTATATATGAGACCAATGAACATTTAAAATAAATTTTTAAAAAATAAAAACTGTTAGTTTTTCTCAAACATATTGAGGCTTTTCCCTATTGCACAGAGTGCAGCAGAAAACACTCCTGTCAACCTTACATACAAAAATTTACAAATCTAAACGAGAGTCATGCAGTTCCTGATATTTTACATACAGATGCTTTGGTCTGAAAAAATGAAAATTACGCGTGCTGCTGCTTTTCTTTCTGTGTATGCCACTTCTCATATTCATTCATTGGAAAAGCTGCAAACTAACTATGCTCTGCCTGAGGGTTTAATTTGCATGCAGATTTCTGTGTCAGTGATCAAAAGATGTGTCACTGCTTTGTGCACACTAAAGCATATTTCAAATGCATTTTCCATTTGATCTAGGCCCCCATTTTAAACGCATCTGTACTAACAGCAAGTCATAAGTTGGGAAAAACATTGATAATACAAGTTGTGGAATATGGCACGGATTTTTTTTTTTGTACAAACCAGAAGTCTGGAGGAGGGCACCCTTACTTTTCCAGCATCAGAGCATGGCTTCACCCTTAGCCCACCCCACCCGATTTAGCACCACTTCACATGTGGTCCTCCATTGCTAGGCATTATTTTTTCCCTAATCCATATCCTCTCAGTTTTAAACACCATACATATAGCCCACCTCTCCAGCGGGAAAAACTCTTCAAAGAAATGCATTGTCCTGGATTCACCTCCCAACCATTTGTATTGGCTGATGTGTGCTACTTGTCACTGCCTTGGTGAGTCGGAGACAGGCTCACAGACACACAGCCGTTTTCCTACTCCCTCTATGTGACATTATGGTGAATCTTACACACCAGCGAAGATGCAAGCTGCACACCTAATACTGATGGATTTAAAAAAAAAAACAAGGAAAAATCCGCAAACCAACCCAAAAAAATTTACACACAGATAAAATCTCCTTAACAGAGCTTCTGATAAACACAGTTGCAAGTGGGGTAGGGCCAACAAGAGCACTTTTGTCCACAGCTTGTTTAACTGCTGAACATATGGCATACACATCTTTTAAATAAGCACACGAGTTATCAGAGGTAAGAACTGAAAGAATCAGCAGAAAACAGGATCAGAGGGCAGATCAACATTTTTCCCCATAATGGGGACATGTTAATGGCATTAACACTGGAAAAATGTTTATGTTTTATTCAGCCTCACTTTTCATCAAAAGTATGGCAAAAAAGTGGCAAACATGTAGTAGATACGCTCTCAAAAATCAATTCAAAGTTTGGCCACAATAGTATACTGAGTTCACCTTATCCCCAAATGTTTCCAGTTACTGTTGTGTCAACAAGGTTTAATCTGAACACTGTGCTCTAGTGGCCAAGGGGTCTTAAATGACCAGGTACATTTAAGTGCAGTCTGACTACTGATAAACATTAACATATTGAAAAAGAGTTCAGTAAGGAATGAGAGCAATAAATTTCATTTAAAATCCCACTTTAAATAAGAAAAGGAGGAGTGGAAGGATGATGTTCAAATGACATAAAGATATGAATAGACTGATTCCAGCTTTTCAGACCTCTTATAAACTCAAGCACAATTGTCAAGTTTTTTGGCTGGAGCAAAACTAGCATCATGTTCTCCAGTAACCTTTCCCTGTCAGTTTACTGGACATGCCATTCTGTCAACATTTTGCATATACCTCATATATTCAGCAGTGCATTGTGTGTGCTGCAGCTAAACAAACCTGCAATGTTCAGAAACAAAAGCTATGATGAAAATAAGCTGCAGATAATTTCTGTAACAACTGGTTAAATGGCAAGTACATGAAAATGAAATACTGAGCGAATGAGGATGACATTCTTACCGGGTGGTGGGATGCCTGGGATGCCTGGCATACCTGGCGGAAGTTGGTGGGGTGGGGGCACCCCTGGGTGAAGTGGCTGCATGCTGCCCATGCTAACAATGCCATCAACTGGGCCCTGCAAAGGTGGCAGCACCGGTGGATAGCCACTTATCATGCCTTGAAGGACACAACAAATTTCAAACATGCATCAATAACATGCAATATGATCTACACAGTAAGACATGCACTATCCACAAAAAAAAAAAAAGCACCTTTAGTACAGCAAGACGATACTACGATACTACAATTAGTATCTTGCAAAAATGAACAAAAATTAAAAATAAAGTTATAAATATGAAACACTATACCTCTGATGAATTAGTATTTAGTGTATTTGTATGTTTCTCATGGGGCAATAAATGCTGAATATTCAGATATGTTAACACAAGGAATAAATTCAGCCACAATTAAATGTTACTAACGCAAGCAATTTTAATACAGCTTAAAGCTCTGCCATCTGCATACAGATTACAAACACAACACTAACCATACAAGCTTCATGTACAGCCCTGCTATGTGGGCTAGCTCAGAGACCAAACCCAACTGGAACAAAAACAAAAACCTATACATTTTTCTGCAGTGCTTATGCAAAATACAAAAGCCCTACGACATTCACATACTTAAACCTAATGGCAGTGACAGGTGATTTTTATTAAACCATCTCCAGTATGAACTAAGGAAGTAACTAAAATTTTAAACCTGATAGCACTGGATGTGCTGGGCTGCAGTAATTTACGCTCACAGCACTAGATCAAAGTAAAAGGACTTACAAGGAGCACCTGCAGTCCCTCACAGAATTTCACTGTCAATGTCTTCAAGGTGTCTTTATAGGAAAATCAATGATACGATGAAGACGGTATTGTGCTGCTACTCATAAATTTAGTTTTCTGCATGTGAGGGAAGACAATTTAGAGCTTATTCTGGTTTTGGTTCAAGTTTGTTGCTATCCATGAGGTGAACCTACACAATATTTAACTGCACTATGTTTATTAGGCTCTGTAATGTAACTTGCTTGTCCCTTGACTGTTTTAATTTAAATGGATGCATTGCCAGGTAACCAAGGAAAAGGGTTGGAAAGACAATGAAAAGATGACAGAGGACAGAAGCAGGTCTAGAGAGATGAGGTAAGTTTAGAAATGCAAAACTGCTGGGGCTTCTATAGTCTGTTCCAAGAAAGCACCTACTGAGTCTTTGCCACACTTCCAGTAACTCATAAAAGAAACTTTCAGAAAAGGGATTTCTGGAATAAGACTGGCCAAAAACTCACCCCTGCTTTGACTGAAAACAAAGCTGTCACAAGCTCAGGATCGAAACAGATCAAGCAGCTACAAAATCCAAGCTGAATTTGTCACTTCTTCAGGAAGAGTTACAAAGCTGAGAAACCTAAAATTCCAAAAGCTTGCTTGGAGCAAACAACAAGAAAACAAAAAACCTGGTATCTCTCTCTCAAACCTTCACTTTCCACAGGACATCTAGATTGATACTTATTAAATAGGTCTTCGGTACCCATTTCAAATACCAGGAAGCTCATCTGTACCTCTTTAACATAACTGAAATCCATATTTCTAATGGAAAAAGTAAAAGAAGAAAATCAGCAAAAGCATCCCTAGAATAAAGAGCTTTTACTGTAGCTACTGCCTGGTACTTCCAGTGCATCCCGAGCTGCAATCATATCTTCAATGCATTTACATACACATCTGAAGCTTTAAAACAAACAAAACACCTCCAATGAAACAAACCCACATTTATCAATCATGAAAGCTCATTTCTACATTTTGAAATAAAATACTCACTGAACAACTGGCTGCATTAATAAAGTTGTCATCCAATCTCCGTGAGAAACCAGTTCGTGTAGCTCATCACAAGGTTGTAAGAGCGGCCACTTTCATACCCCATGTATGAGTTACCACTTTGATTTTAAACTAGTAAACATGGGCAAAATATCTCCAGCTCCCACAGATGTGATTTATGATGTCTTTAAAATTACTTGTTCTCCCATTTTTTACTATAACAATGTAAGATTAAATAAACTTTTGTAATGCCTAAATTTACAAGAAACTAGAGCGCTGAGCGCTAAGAGAAATGCATCTCAGAAGGCATCCAGATTTCTTGGACCCATGAGCCATGAAGAAGTTCTATGAGCTTCTGCGATGGAGAAGTTATCTGAACTAGAGAAAACCAATCAAATGATGGAGAAGGATGTGAAAGAGGTCTCAACAGCGTAAGATACCTCTAAGTTAGACTTGTGGAAACCAAGAGATGAAAGACGGTATTTTTGAAATGAGCCACAAAATTAAAAAGAATTTAAAAAGATCCACTTGATCATCTACTTAAAGGAAGTATTTCACAATGCCAAAGTGAAGAGGCTTGAATGTCTAACTGCTTGAATAAGATGATGGTCTTAAATACAGGTTTGCTTTTGAAGAGGCTGCCGCAGGAAGTTAGCATGTGTAGTTTGCAGTATGCATGTTTTTGGAAAAGTTTTAAGGAAGTTTTAATAGTAAGTATTACTGCCCATCGACACCTACCTCCAAAAAATTGGACAAGTAACTCAATGCCAAAAAACCAAGAACCAAAGCAAGAAACTGCAACCACAAGAGGATGGTATTTCTACATATTCTAGATTGAAATAGGTTACTCACAAAAGAGATCAGCACTGGAGAACTCCTTTTTTCTTTTTCTTAATGTAAGTACAGATGTGTACACACCCACACAAACACACACCAACTGCAAACAGTTCAGAGGAAAATTATCAAGAACAAAGTGAAAAAAAACAAAAGAAAAATGCAACTCAGCGTAAACAAATGCTTTGTAATCTGGAGACCATGAACCAAATAAGGAATGTGCCTTCATTTAAACATCCATGCAGCCTATTTACTGAAAAGGGATTTAGAGACTGTGATGAAAAACACTTCAGGCTGTCAGCTCTAAATATGGCCACAGCCTATGAGACAGGAAACAAAAAGAAAAATGACAAAAAAATAAATGGAATAATTGGAATGCCTAAGGGAAAGTTAAAAAAACCCCAAAACTCAAAACCACCCCTCTCCAAATACTCATTTTTACCTACTCGGCGCTATTTTGACCTTGGCTGAAGTAATCTAATTATTTTAATTAGAAAGGGGAGAAAGAAAACAGCCTATCAGGTCATAACCAATTCACTTTCTCACTGATGTATGGCTGATTCCCATACAAGAATCTCCAGTGGACTACACTGTCTTCAGATCTGATACTGAAAATACTTACTCCGAACATACTCCCTATGAACACAAGTGCTAACGAGCACAATACCCAGCAACAGGGACCTCGTGGAAGAGTTCTCCAAGCTCACTTCTATTCTGAAAAATCACCTGATAAACCAGCAATGTTGGCATTTCATATTTGTTTCTGCAATGGCTCTAGATCCTAAATTGCTCTAGTTACTGGTGTCTAATCGACAATTCTGTAAAAGCTTTTGCTTGGATTTAAAATCTGGTTTGGATTCTGTTTGCCTCTCACCTTCCTGACAATTAAAAAAAGTAATAATTTGCTTCCTACTTCACCACTTCCACTGATGCTGCCTGCACTAGAAGACTATTTAGCTCGCTCCCCTCCTGCCATAGCAGGGCTAAACATGAACTCTGCAAAGTAGAGTGAATAAATACGACTGCACACAAACAGAACAGGACTACTGCACAAGGAGGACCCTTTTTCCCTACATTTTCAACAGGCTACTCACTACTGAAGCAAGTAATGTGGGACTACCAGGCTACCACTGTGGTTATGTATATTCATTATGAAGAAAGACTGAAGAGGTTGAGCTTTTTCTTCCGTAAGAACAAAGTGACCCAAGAGAGTGTTCAGAGTTATGAAGGGGGTTGATAAAGTGGATGAGGAAAAAATGGTCATAGCTCCTACGTTTTACCTGCAACGGGTGTCAACTGCTGATTGAGCATTCCCATTGGTGTTGGTGGCGGCACCACCCCCATAAGAGCCCCGACAGGAGTGCCTGCCCGGGGGGAGGAATTCTGCTGCTGTGCTGCTCGCTCTCTCTCCTGCTGCTCAGCAACTTTAGCTGCCCGCTCTGTAAAAGTATTTTAGATTTTCAGTTCTGTTTTGTAACCCAGAATTTCAAAATATTATCTGTTCATTAAAAAGGACTAGTCAAACACTGGCATAGTTTAGTCAAATATAAAGTAGAACAGATGAATCTTTTTATACAGCATATGATTTGATTTCATGTGGCTGCAGCTAAGACTTTGAGAGAACCTTTCATGAAAAATATTCCACAAAGTTTTATCTCTTTCTAAAAAATAAATAAATAAATAATAAAATAAAAATTTAAAAATCAAAGAACAAATTTGATAATAACACCAGTGTTACCAACATGAAGCAGCAGTCCAGCACTAGGCTCAGTCCGCACTAGGAAAACATGGCAAAACGTTCCCTCCTTTGACACCACTGGCCCAGCTAAACCAGCTGCAGCCAAGGCCAGCAGCTCTCACTTAGATCCGCTACCAGCTGCTGCAGGAATTTTAAGCACCATGTCTACCAGACGTGCCCTAAAATAAGATGCAAATAGCAGATAATAGTGCCAGCCGGTGGCCCGTTTATTCTTGGGCTCCCCATATATTTTACTACTGATGCAGCTGAAAAATGGTGGCAAAGTTGGGAAGCATTTGCAAAGTTTCCCTAGTGTAGATAGGTCCTTAGTGTTTGGAACATAACAAGCAGCAGTCTGATGAACCAAAAATATTTTTCTCTGCCTCTTTCTGACATTTTCCCCGTTTGGTCCCCTTTGAGCTACTAATTCTTTTTTTTTTTTTCCTTCTTTTTTTTTTTTTCCTTCTTTTTTTTTTCTGAAGATGTCTAACTCACATTGTGCTGCTCACTGGAGGCCATGTGTGTCCTTTGTACGATGAATGTGGTCATTATCTCAATCAAGTTTCTCACTGTGACTGCAAGAACAAAAGATCTACTGCAGGGGGATCTGACCAGAGGATAATTTTATATTAAGGGAAGGGTAAAAGGTCATGGGAAGAAGAAAGAAAAAAACAAAACCCAAGCAAACAAAAAAGGATATACTGAATGCCCACTCAAGGTGCTTTGGGGGCATGCAAGTTGCTGATTTGTTTACTCTGAACGTTGTATCTGACTGACGCGATGAGGAACAACAAAGAATAAATGAATGCAGCATACATCTCCAGCAAATTTTAATAACAATGAACGCAGGGCTAGAAGTTCTCTTGCAGTTGGTGAAAGATGAAAACTGCCACTAAAACGGCAAACAAGGTCCTCTGTCAAACAAAGGCTAAGAAGAAGTTCATCAAGGAGATTAAGTACATCCTGCCAATGTTATTCATTTTCTCTAGTATATGACTTCGAACGTCTATCATGCTTTTGTCTCCTGTAGAATCTGTTTGTGCAGCTTCTAGTGCTACCTCCATGCACTGAAAGACCAGTTTAATTTCCAAAGTAATTTCCTTCCTTCTTTTCACTTCTGTCATTTCAGGAAGAGATGACGACGCACAGAAACTCCTAAATTTACTACAGGCAACTTATATGTGATTGAGCACAAAATACACAAGACAAAGGTAGATCCTGAAGTAGAAAAATCCTCTTCAGAGCAGAGCAAGCATTTGGGGAAAAGATGAAGCAGCTGTTCTGACTCTCACTTACTTTTGGTCAGCTAAAAAAAATGGTCAGACAAAAGCAAAAGTTCTGGAGACACTCTGATGAATGAGAAATTACTGTTAAGTGTCAGCTTTATCAGACCTCAGAGTGCTGAGCTTTGAAGAAGGACCTGATGTAGGACAGTACTTGAGTTTTACCTAGCCTCTATGAAAGCCATGACTGCCACGGAACTAACAGATGAAACAACACTGCCAAAAGGGAACCGTAGCAGGTGTCTAAAAGTTCAGCCTTGAGCATTCACCATAATACTCAATACTAAACCCAAATTGTTTAGGCCAGCACTTGAGATCATTCAAACATTTCTAACACATCTCAAGAGACGGGAAAGAGACCTTCCACTTTGAACAGAGCTTTTTGTTAAAACAGGCCTTTACCTCAATCCATGCATTATTTTATTTTATTTTGAGGAGTTTTCACAGTGCAGTTAGCCTTCCAGGCATCTCCAATGCAACCTGTTCTTTGCTCAAATATTGCTAAAACAACAACTATTACCCTGCACATATACCAAATGAAATTTTCAGTGGGTCAAAATGGATCTAAAATGCAAACTACTTTTCACCAGAACATGGAAAAGCATTTTTTCACTGACATGTCAAACCATGCCCGTTCCCTGCTCCCTGGTGCACATCCACACTAGAGAGCACGTGATTTTTGACTCGTCACAGTGGAAGGAGTTTCTCTCCTTTCACCGGTCATAAGCAAACACAGTTTGGACGCTTTATAACCCCATCCCAACCCCTCAAAACCAAATAAAATTAAGTGTAGTTCTGGGCAGACACCAAGCCAGAGAAACTGCAGCCCAAAACCCAAAAGCTTTGGCAAATTTTAATTGAGAGGATTAAAATGGAAGCATGTAGGCAATCATTAACACAGTGGACAGATACTGTCGCTACCATCACATTACAGCTATGTTTTCCTGCAGAACTGCAAGACGTCAAGCTGCTCTAAGCTAGGAAGCGATGACATCTTACTGCTTAAGAATTAGGCTGTGAGGAGGGATCTGTCAATAAAAAGATACCACATGCATCTAGAAGGGTGTAAAAGGAAACTACAACAGGAAAAAAGTAATGCCATAATACTTTCACAAAGGAAGAGCATTACCATTTCCCTTCACAGCATTTGCAAAGAAAACTTGCACATAGCTGAGTGGTGCTGTATTACTCTCCAGTACTGCAAAGAGGTACTACTGCAAATTCAGAAAGGACTGAGGCAGCTGAGAGTGGAAAGTGATACCATGCAAACTTCTAGTTTGAAGATCAAAGCTGCTTTTAAGTTATGAGTATGCAGAAAACCTATCAAATCTCATTTTTACAAAAGCAAAGTTATAACTTAATTGGGCAATAACTTTCCAGGGTGTTGAAACTTTCCTATCCAAAGTAGCAATTTCTTCCAATAAAATTGCAACAGTTGCTTAAAAAAAAATGGGTTTTTATATTGGAAGTGTTGACACATCATTAAGTAGAATAATAACTATGGATGTTAAGTCAACATATTTGGCTTCGGTATGGGCCCACTGTTAAGGATCATTGTGTTTTATTTAATCAAATAAAGTTGAAACACAGTCACCAGGAGGAAGGGGGAGAGGGAAAGAGAGATACAAAGAGAGAAAAGGGGGGAGGTGGGGGAGGGAGGAGGGCAGGGAGGAGGGAGAGAGAAAGAAGGAAAGAAGGAAAGAAGGAAAGAAGGAAAGAAGGAAAGAAGGAAAGAAGGAAAGAAGGAAAGAGGGAAAGAAGGAAAGAGGGAAAGAAGGAAAGAGGGAAAGAAGGAAAGAGGGAAAGAAGGAAAGAGGGAAAGAAGGAAAGAAGGAAAGAAGGAAAGAGGGAAAGAAGGAAAGAAGGAAAGAAGGAAAGAAGGAAAGGAAGGTCTAAAGTATCTCATGCCTATGAAATATTCCTAGGCTTACTTCAGGATATGAAATCTCTCAGCAAAATCAGTTACAACAGTTGATTAATATTGAGATTGAACAAGAGGTCAATTTACAGTATCATAACAGATTCTATATCCTTGATTTTATTCTACCAAAGCTTTTTAGGATTCTAAATACTGTTAATCAAAGAACTTTTTCCCGCTCCGCTGTAAGCCTTCTTACCTGCTGCTACAGCTCTGAAGAGCTTCTTGTCCAAAATTACCCTCAGTGCTCCGTTAAGGAAACTTTCACAAACCATTCTTCCAACTGACTTCCAGCTCAGGGGCTTCATGCCCCTTTACTTCTAATTTGTCCCCATTTTCTTGGTCTTTGTTCATTCGGTTATTTGTGGCAAAGACATTTAAATTATCAGTTGTGTGTTACATAACTTAAACATACTCTCTGTTCCTCTTCACTCATTTCTCAGTATGAACTTCTCTTTAAAGTACGTCCAGAACACAAGCATAACTATCTTCTTTAATTAAACCCGTCATCTGAATAACATTAATGAACACATTGAGAAAGAAAAAAAAGCAGAAAAGAGTTTAGCATCTTAGTTTTTATTTACCTTCATATTCTGCTTTCTTTGTTGCTTCCAAGTTTCTCCATTCAGTTCCTACAAGCCTGCTGAGCTCTCCAAAGGAGTAGTCTGGGTGCTGAGCTTTAATCACAGCTCTCATCTCGCTGCTAAATAAGATGTACCCACTCATGTTGATCTTCCTTTTTGATCCCTCCTTCTTGGTGCTGCCCTTAACAGACTTGGGAGTGGACTGTGAGAAAAAGCAGTTATGACCACAAGTGTACAAAAGAGAAGCTTCTCGACATACAAGATTCAAATCTGTAAGAAACAGTATTTTAAAATATTTCCGCATTTCTCCTGAAAATATTTGCATAAGGACCATCCAACCTTACAGCCCCTAAAGAGAGACTGCATCTATTGATGCATGACAGGAGCATATACACAGTTATGAAATGCACACAGGAGAAGGAAAAAAACAAATCACAATGTTCTGATGCTTTTCAACCCTTCCATACATAATGCCACCTTTATAACTGAGTCTTCAAAAAATTCTCAGTAAGATAACACAGAATGCTTACTATTAGCTAAAAATCACTCCAAACTGAACGAGAGGACTAAGGCTGAGTAGCAAATAAGTGAATATTTGGAAGGCCAGAAGAGAATAAGAGTAAATGTGTTATGTCACAGATTTCATCCATTATGCTGTTCAGAAATATTGCCAACACAAGTGGAGTAAAACTGTTTGCCATTGCACATTTTAGGAAAATGCTTCCCCCTTTCCTCCTCGGTCTTCGTAACCCCTAACCTCCCTGGCTCCATCTTCCACTCTTCTCATCCCTAAATGCTGTCTGCTTTGCCTGCCAGACTTTCCTTTCTCTCCAGTGTTAACCTCTCATAACATAAATAGCCATTTCTCCCTGAAAGAACCAAAGCCCAGTTTTGCTATCACTGCTGAGCTGTACAACAGGTTCACATCACATTCTTATGTTGATGAGTAACAAAAACTCTGCTTCTTTGCTTTTTCCACCATGGATGCTCCTGTTGAGAGCTCCTTGATGTTTCCACACATCAAAAAATTTAACCTATTCTGACCATCACTGAGATACCACAGCTGGAAGCCCCCTTTTTAAGGCTCCTTCCACCTATATTTGTCACAGAAGACCATAATACACTCATATTCTGATCAATAAGGACCACAAATGTATTATCATACCTAAACCCTCAAAAGGCCTTTTTCATATCCCAAACATTACAAATTTCTTATATCTTGAAAAGTGTAATTGATTCCAAATACCTGTTGGGGAAAAAATGAAAGAAAAATATATCCAACTGTTTTCTTCCTATGCTGACATTTCGGCCGTGTTCCTAACTCCTTCTACTTGACACTTTCACCCCACAGTTCAACATTCTCTCAGGTAAAAACAAAGCTTCAGCAATACCAAGATGCTTAAAAAGTCTTGCTCATCAATTTAAGCCAGGCAGTGGATAAACTGAGGCATACTTGCATGTTATTCCAAACTTCACTGTATTAATATTTAAATGGCAATCAACCCTTAATGTTTTCATTATGAACCTGAAGACAACACTTCTCTTTTTGGAAGGTAGTCTTCTAGGTTTGTCTGTAAGATGGAGGAAGTGAAGAAAACTCCATGCAGTTTCTGGGATGAGACACAAGGCACGTACAATTCATCCTGGCTTCTCAGGCAAGCCCACATTGGCAGATGGAGAATTCTCAGTTCAGAAACAGGAAAATGTAATGATATATTTGGCCTTTTATACATCTGCACTTAGATAGCTACAGGTTTATAATCTGGTTTTGCCTTCACAGTGCTTGCAACAGTTTTGGTAACAGTAATCTAACATAAAAGCCTACCCATCAGTCTGGAAGGGCAAACAGGACTTTGAGAAACTGTAAGAATTCTGAATTAGGTTCTTGTATTCTCCATTCTTTTACATCCCCAATACAACCATTTTTAAATGAACAGAATCTTTTCCATTTTAGTCAGATAACTGCATATTCAGTTTTAGATGTGCTAAGAGAAGAAATAAACCAGGACCCCCTTGTATGCCTTTTCTCAGACATACTGACTGCTAAAGCAAAACATGAAGCTGCACATCTTTTTCTTCTTTAGGTTTGACTTGATTCACAGCAAACTGCAGGAGAGCATCATCCACCTATTTGTCAAGCCCCACAATACCACATACTCATTTGTCTTGACTCTTTTTATCCTTAGGTGTAGTAAGAGCTTCTTTGTTATCAGGAGAAAAAAAATGTTTAGAAGTTCTGGGGTTTAACAGTTGTTAAAACTCTGTATGTTTAAGAGAACATGAAGCAAATACATGCCTTTGATCTAGGAGCTCTGTTCAAAAAGACACTTTTCACTTGGGACATAGACAGAACATATTATCTGAAGAAGAAAGTTTGTTTCTGTGTTATATGTAGTTATCTTTCCACCAGAGTTAAATTGTGCTCTGAATGCCAGCTCAGACACAGCATGTCTTTTCTTTCCAACTCAGCGGTGTCAGGAACCTTCCAGGGCACTTATGTATCATCCTTCACTTCTTAGTACCCATCGCTACTGATCCTTTTCAGTTTTCCTTATTTGTTTGGGTTTTGGTTGGGTTTTTTTGTTGTGTTTTTTTTAATTTTACTTCAAGTTCTAGACTTCAGAGTTCACATCTGTCTAAAGGTATATATATACATGTGTGTTGGATATATCCACTGAGCCCAACTTCTCACCAGTTATCCTGAAAGCTCTGCAAGACTGTCCCGTTACGAACAGTTTAAAAAGATAAAATAATGCAAGTATCAATCTGGCTTTTTAAAGAGATATTATATATTAGTATTTAAATAAAACTTCTCAAGGGAATCTGAGCAAAACACAGCTATATAGAAAGACAGAAAGCAAAGGAGATCAAGACAGTGAATGATGCAGAAGTCAGTTTGCGGGCATCTTTAATGTCCAATGATCCTTATTTAAACTGCTTTCAGCACTCCCATGCTTAACAATGGTAATGGTTTGATTTATAAAAAGTTACCTTCCCCTTCCTAAAGTGTTACATTAGTTGGTTAATGCTGGAAACATGCTTTGTATTTGTAATACTCAGCAAGAGTTTTCACGCTACTTATGAAATTCAGCACGTTAAAACAAAAGCAGTGAGACAACCTTGCACAGGAAAGTCCTTTTGGTGGTCTGCCTGCATGGCAAAAATCACAATCAAACCAAGCTAAAGCTTTCAATTTCATCAACTCTTTTTCATGACATCCAAAGGCAGTTACTTCTATCCAGCAGTCACATCCTTTCTTCAACTACCAATAAGATTGTCACTTCACAGTCAATGTAATATGGCAGAAATCCATATTGCTGGTTACAAAAGTGTCTGCAACTCTCTCCTGTTCCCATCTGGTCACTGCCATTGCCTCTTTAATGCCGGCATTAGCTTGGATGTGGCAATGTGATGAGACAGATAAAAGGGTTTAATCCAGTTGCAAACAAGCTTTTTTCGTTAGGTTAACTTCCTGTTAAAGCAGTTCCTCACCCTGCTTCAATACTCAGCTACATAAAAATACCAGGGCTTATGTAAGAAACACAGCAAGAGAGGAAAGGGGATCAAAAGTCCTCCATTTAAGCAGCAGCAACGACTCATTCTGCATTCAAGCAGCATATAACCACACATGATTCCTCTTTTACTTCCTACCCATTTATCAGAAAATTAATACTAAAGCTTCTAGGATATCCAGTTCTTCTAACTTTTTTAACAAGTTCTTATTTCCAAGTAAGAATGGTAATGCAATACTAAAAAAGTGATTTTTTTTTTTGTTTGTTTGAGGATGATGCTCAGCATTTTCTAAAAATGTAGCAAAACCGGAACACCCAAAATGCTAGTTTTTTTCAAAATTTAAGCAAAATCTTAAAAATGGGCATTAGGTAAATTGAGAATTACAATTAGACCCTTACATCCCAACCTTATATAAGAACCTGATATTTCTGAACAAGTGTCACTGAAATCCTACTAATTAAAAATAACATTAATATATCATACAAAAATGTACCCTAGATTTTCCTCAATTGAATGATTTCCTTGACAAATATTTTCATGGACTTACATATTATCACCTGGGTATCATATTAGTTATGACAGAATGGTTCCGTGTAATTTATTCCATAGATTCATAAACTGAAGTATAAAACTCCTCTGTGTATATGATAAAATGCTACGGTTTCTTTTATTTATTTGGGTTGGGGAAAAAAATGCAGAATGTAAAGATGTAAAGGTTTCTCAAGGAAGACCCTTACCTGTGGTGGAGTATAAGGCATTATATCCAATTCACTAGCTAACGGGGTCTGAAGCTGAGGCATAGAAGGTGTTTCAGTCATATCGCCTTCCTCTTCTCCCATCTCTTCCATGTCCTCATCACCTCCTTCCAACTCAGCAAATTTTGCTTCTAGCTGCTGAATCTTCTTTTCCAGTAGTGGAGATGGTTCCTTCTGAGGAACTATGGGTTTTCTGAAAGGTGGAGGAGGAAGACAAAAAGCAGATGAGAATACACTCATACTTCACAGGAGATAGCACATATTTTTGAAGAGTAAACCAACTTTTCTTCCTTTATCATGGAATAACATGGAAATAATGGTTGCTCAGGATGTGCCCGTGCTTCCTTTCAGAACACTGAGCAGAAATCATTCAGTGTTTATGGCCAGTGTTTCATTTCAGTCACTTGTTTGAAGGATTTATATACTTTTTTTTTAATGAGTTAGGGATTTCAATGCAGCAAATACTTCATTTCTGCAATAGAAGGCAGTTAACACCACATCTTCCTTATATTTTACATTTTACTTAAGTTAGAACTTAGTATTTTGACTAATATCAATGTTCACCAACTGGAAAGCTATTTGTTATTCATAATGAAGATTTATGTATTTTGACAACATCCAAGAGAATTTACCAATCTAATAATGTAACGACTTTTTCTAAAGTAGAAGAAGAAGAAAACATCCACTGGTATTAAGACTGTGGAAAGACTCATGTTATCTGGACTTCCTCCCAAAAGTGTGATTAGTCAAAATTCAGCTTCTGCTACAACTATGACTTTTAAGTATGTACTGGGTATGGCTGGGATGGAGTTCATTTTCTGCATAGCAGCAGTAGTCCATACGGTGCTGTGTTTTGGATTTGTGACCTCAACAGCGTTGATAACATATCCATGCAGTGTTGGCACATCATCACGGCTTTTTCTTTTTCCCTCTCTGCACCCCAGCAGGCAGGCTGGGGGTGTGCAATAAGTTGGGAGGGGAGACAACGAGGACAGCTAAGCCATACGACATTGTGCCCAGCAAGAGAAGCTGGGGGAAAGGAGGAGGAAGGGGGACATTCAGGGTTATGGTGTTTTTCTTTCCAAGTAACCATTATGCATGCTGAGGCCCTGCTTTCCAAGAAATGGCTAAACATCTGCCTGCCAATGGAAAGTGGTGAATTAATTCCTTATTTTGCTTTGTTTGCACATGCAGCTTTGCTTCACATATTAAACTGTCTTTATCTTGACCCAGGAGTTGTTCTTCCTTTTGCCCTTCTGATTGGCTCCCCCATCCCGCTGCGGGGAAGTGAGCAAGTGGCTGGGTGGGGGCTTAGCTGCCAACCAGTCAGTCCACCACAATACAGAGGAGTGGCCAGATGACCCCCTCATTCCCAACACATTTTTACCTAAAATAGTATATTTCATCATCTACAACTTTTGCAGAGAGTGAAAACCTCTTCAGCCCCTTAAATTTCTTCATTTGTTTGTCGCTTTCATTGTAGCGGCTCTCACAAAGGAAAACATCATTTTCAGAGATTTCTGTTGGTCTGCAGGAGAGGAAGTCTTTGAACGATAGAACCACACACTTTCCTGCAGAAATGAAAGAGCTGAGTAAGAAGGCAGCCACACTTGCAGACATTTTACAAAAGGCACGGAAACTCAAGTTTTTGCCATCTTGTAAGTCTGAAAGATTCCTGGTATTTGATGCAACCATGGAAAGTACACCAATTGATATCCCTCTTAAATAATGCCACTGAGGAGAAACCTACACAAACTTAATGCAGCTTTTGGATTTTTTTAAAGAACGAGAAAACCTGCAAAATAACAAAACCCCATGATCACTAGTCAGTTAACTATATCTAGCACAGCATCGTAACTACAAAAATCATCTTATGCAACAAATCAAATTTCAACCTCCATCTGGACTGACTTTCTAGGTAACACATACTGGAATAATTACATCAATAAGTGAGAATAATGGACTTTTCTGTTCTCTGGCTGCAGACAATGTTCACATGTAATTCCCTTACTGTAAGAAAGCTTCCTTATAGGGAAAATTCTCACTACAGGTCCCAAAGACAGGAATGCATATTAGAAATAGACTGAATAATCTCTCCTCCTGCATGCAATATGAAAAAAACATACTTGGAATGAAGCCTACACATAGCTATAAATCACTTCAGACTGTATAGGAAAAGAAAGAGTCCATTGGATTTAAAGTTGTTAATAATCACCCAAAATGCAAGTCATCGGACAGGTCTCCTCCAAGTTACTTAAAAACACTTCCTTCTTGTAGAACATTTTAGTTGGCTCATGTTCAGTTTCTTCAGGATGTATAAAGATTGGACCAAAGAAATATGCAGCTCCATCTCGCACCCACATCTTTTCAATTCTGGAAATAAAACCAAACCACTGACATAAAAGAAAGGCCATCCCTCCTAAATGAGACAGCTGGATGCACTAGGTTGTTCAGGGAAACTGTCAGTAAAAAACGAGTACAGAAGAAGAGCATATTCCAACTGTAAAACTGTATCACCTTTTTTTTAGGCAGCTAAACTTCTACCTCAACCTATTAAGAGCTTGTGACATTAACATTTAGCTTCATTCACAAGATTTTTTTTTCCCATTTTCTTTGATACTTTTTGCAACAAGTCCGTCTTTTGTCCGAATTATTTTTATAGACACAAACTGCAAATAAAGAAGTTGCACCTACCTTCCTACTCGAGGTCGCACTAACCCATGTGATTTTATGAAGACACAGTCCCCAACCTTAAGCCACATATCATTGTAGCAAAGCTGTTCAAAGTAATGGCAACCAGGTTCTCCATTGGACATTTCTACCGGAACATCTTCTTTGTCCTGCAGGAGAATATGCATTTAGAAAATTGTGGAAGAAGGAAAACCAAGCACACAAATAAAAAGATGCCAGGTGCAAATAAAAGACTTGGCTCCATCTTTACATTACCAGTAATAGCTAAACACTAAATAGAGCTGCACGTGCAAAAGTGAGGGGCCTTGAAATTTAAAAATGAAATAGCAAGGCCAAAGATACCCTCCATGTATGTCACAAGCTTTCCTATTTCACAAAGCTGTAATTGTGCCAGAACAGTATTTTACAGGTCCCTTTTTTGTTCTACTGCTTCTAAGTTAACAGGCCAAGCCAAGCCTTGTCAGCTTATTTTGATGGTTTGCTTTAAAGCACAATAACATGCTTAAGAGGCAAGAACTGAGCATACGGCCAAGTTAACATACTTAGAAATTTAATGCCTCAGCTCTCATATACAATAATAAGAACACTCCATGTACTGATTGCAAATTCATACCATTTGCCCTATTTAATTTCTTACTTTTTAGTCAAAACTCACATTGTGCCTCATTTGACTTTTTAGCCTAGGATTTCAGAAAGCCAATGAAAACACAGGCTATCTCCCCAGGATAGGGAAGGAAAAGACGCTACAAGTTTTCATTCTCTCAGTAGAAATAATTCCTTCTTTTGTCATGATGTGAATAAATACAATAATATATACTAAGTGTCTGATTAAAGTTGACAATGACTATGCTGGGTATTCTGTTCTGAGGTCCTGTTAAAGAACTCAATGAAAAGTGGATTTATTTTATGACTCTACATTTCTTTTTTATGGCTCTGAATTTATTTTAGATAAATTTAATTCAATTTAATGGAATTTAATACCTTTATTTATTTCTTTTATCACTCTAAATACAATAAAATAAAGCATTTTACTAGTATGTTGGGCATAAATATTCTCAAGCATTTTGACAATAAACCACTCAGTTATCAACCATAAAAAGGTCACAAACAACAGAATATTACGTATTGCTTACTGCTGCATAGCTACTGACTATTTTACTGAAATACTACATAACAGAGCATTTCAGTATTGCCATGAACTAAAATTAGACTTCTAGTTCTACTGATTCTTTAGGCTTAAGATAAGCTTTAGGGTAAAAATGTAATTTTCTTTTCCCAAGTGGTAAAAAAAACCACACCAACTCTTCACATGATCACAAGAAAGCATTTGTAGAATCTAGCAAATATGTACAGTTTATTTTCTGTTTAGACTATTTATACTTTGTTTATATTTATTTACAAATGTGTATAACAATTTATAACAGAAACATTATTTATTTAGATTTTATTGTGTCTAGATGCTGTGAAACAGATGTCATGAGGACTCATATTTTGTAATTCTTTATCTGTCAAGCATAATCGATGTTCCATTTGCCATCTCACATACCTTTTCAAGATGAAGGATACTTTCTCCCACCTTACTGTCCTCCAATGTTTCAGCATGTTTCTCCTCATCTACTTTGTCTGTATTAGCAAACACAGAAGCAACACGGACTACAGGCAGGGGCACATCTCGTGGGACAAATCTTACAGAGCTTACAGGCATAGTCCACAGTTTAATCTTTTTAAAAGATTTTGTCTTTGCAGAATAACGTGACTCGCAGACATAGACATCCTCATCTCTGAAGCTCTCAGGACACAATTTAAAATATTCCTGCACATTGAAGAAAAAATATGAAATATTTCAGCAACACACACATACCCCACAGACACACAGTGAACTCCCTCTCATGCTTCCTGCTTTTCTTCTACGTTTCTATCAGAAACAGTTTTAAACTAATAAAGCCTTTCTGCTGAGTTCTTTTCTTCCAGTTTGGCAACCAAGCTATATTTAAAATTAAAAGCAAACAAGCAGAAATCCCACCCTTAGAGAAGAAGCTAAATTCAGTGCAGGTTATCATGTGAGAAAAGTTAGGTTTTATTTGTTTACAAAAACAGTATATTAACAAGTAAAGATCGGCAGCCTAAACCCACCTTTACAAGATTTCTGAGCTTTGACTTGGAAAGAGGACAGGAAAGAGGACAGTTTGGTGTGGGGCAGGGGGAAGTAAGCTCCATGCTCATTGATATGGGACTGTGATACCCATTCACGTACTCAGCAGCTGTAGCACTTTGTTCCATACAAACACACTACCTTCAAAAAAGGTCAAGATAGGTACGTTGCAAACAAGCCAAAAATCCTCAGCACAAGGATGATGTGGAATCATAAATAAGCCAGAAATCCTCAGCACAAGGATGATGTGGAATCAAACCTGAGACAGAGCTAAAAGACTTCATCCTTTTACCAAGCCATTCAAGCCTCCCTCTCTATCAAACCTAAACCTACATGTTTTTATGGGACCTTTAAGAATTTACTTGCAATTTCTCTACTACATGCTCTGAAAAACCAGTTAATTAATTATCAAATAAGCATATGATTCTACAAACCAACCAGCACCAGGAAACACCATCACTTGGGTGAACTATGTATCTCATGAAGCAAATGAAGAATACAAACAGTACACTGGAGCAAGTCCTATTTTATTTAAGTATTAGTAGAACATCTCTATGTTACAATGTCTACAGCTCTTCAAGAAAATAGCAGAGAACATATTATTTGCTTAACAAATTAGTCTGAACAGTCTCTCACCTTGACAAACATGACCACACATTTGCCTAAAATTTTGCTAACAGGAACTTTATTGTAATAGTCACTTTTAAAAACTTCTTTCTCCAAGAATTTTCGTGTTGCAAGATGAAATGTTTCATTTGGTCGATAAAACCAACAGCCATAGAGCCATTTCTCTCCTTTAAAAAAAGAGAAGGGAGAAAGAAAGAGGAAAAAATGTAAAATGATGTATTCTCTAGTGCATGAGCAAGAAAAAACAACTGTAGATTGACTGACTAACCAAACAGTCATATAGTCATTTATCCTGAGAGTAAATTGTTTTAAAACAGGAAAAGATTCCTTAACAGTTTCATGTAAGGAAAACCAGGTTGCATAAAAAGCCTGCCAATTTTTTCTTCCCCAGTAAAACCTGACTCAGAAAAATAAAGGAAGAATCAGTTCTTATTTATAAATCTTGACTTTCAGGCCTTGAAATGGCTTCAAAGTCCACACAACAATCACCTGATTATTTGAAGAACCTTGGGTAACTGGTTTCAAGTTTTTTTAGGAACTCTTTCTTCCATGTTACACTGTGAGAAATTCAAATTGTTAACAATGATTTGTAAAGAAGTTACAAATATATACTATTTTTCTAAATCTAAGCAAGTCTGTAACCTGTAGACTGAACGAGAATACAAAGTGCTATTCACTTTCTCCATCACAAACAAACATAAGAAAGGTCCAACTGGCCAGTGGCCCATCTACCCCAATATACTGCATCCAACTGAGTGAGCAGGACAGGCTATTAGGAGAACGCATTTGATCTTGGCCACTCTCCATAACTCATTCCACTCCTTCTACAGTCATTGCACTAGGGGTGTTAGAGAGCTATTCTCTTTATTGGGCTATTATTTGCTGGTTATTCCCTTTATTATTTCATTTAGATCTGTTGTACATAGACTTGTCTCACACGTTTTTGAACCTGTTGATTATAATCCACAAGCTCCTGGAGACTCACTACCCACTGCATTAAAAAGCCAAACACTTTCATGTGTTTTAATCTGATTTGTTAGTGTCAGCGAGTGCCCTCTAACTCTAGTACTGCTGGATTTGTTGAACAGTATTTCTGCATTCACCTTATCTACTCACTTCATGATTCTGCAAACCTTAATTATATCCTGCCTTACATTTCTCCTCTCCAAATTGAAGAGTCACAGTCTTTTTTATCTGTCCTTGTAACACATCATTCCATGCCTTTAGAAAAAAGTACAACCAAAATGGTTAACTCCACTATAACCCACTGCAGTTCTCAGCAACTGTGGTGAATGGAGTTATATCCAGTTGGCGCCCGGTCACAAGCGGTGTCCCCCAGGGCTCGGTTTTGGGGCCACTCCTGTTTAACATCTTTACTGATGATCTAGACGAGGGGATCGAGTGCACCCTCAGTAAGTTTGCAGATGACACCAAGTTGGGTGGGAGTGTTAATCTGCTCGAGGGTAGGGAGGCTCTGCAGAGAGACCTGGACAGGCTGGAGCGATGGGCTAAGGCCAACTGGAGGAGTTTCAATAAGGCCAAATGCTGGGTGCTGCACTTGGGCCACAACAACCCCCAGCAGCGCTACAGGCTTGGGGAGGAGTGGCTGGAGAGCTGCCAGTCAGAGAGGGACCTGGGGGTGTTGACTGACAGCCGGCTGAACATGAGCCAGCAGTGTGACCAGGTGGCCAGGAAGGCCAATGGTATCCTGGCTTGTATCAAAAATAGCGTGGCCAGCAGGGACAGAGAAGCGATCTTGCCCCTGTACTCGGCACTGGTGAGGCTGCACCTCGATTACTCTGTTCAGTTTTGGGCCCCTCACTACAAAAAGGACATTGAATGACTCGAGCGTGTCCAGAGAAGGGCAACGAAGCTGGTGCAGGGTCTGGAGCACATGTTGTATGAGGAGCGGCTGAGGGAACTGGGGGTGTTTAGTCTGGAGAAGAGGAGGCTGAGGGGAGACCTCATCGCCCTCTACAACTACCGGAAAGGAGGGTGCAGAGAGCTGGGGATGAGTCTCTTTAACCAAGTAATAAGTGATAGGACAAGAGGTAACGGCCTCAAGTTGCACCAGGGAAGGTTTAGACTGGATATTAGGAAGTATTTCTTTACAGAACGGGTAGTCAGGCATTGGAATGGGCTGCCCAGGGAGGTGGTGGAGTCCCCATCCCTGGAGGTGTTTAAGAGTAGAGTCGACATAGCACTTAGGGATCTGGTGTAGTTGGGATCTGTCAGTGCTAGGTTAACGGTTGGACTAGATGATCTTCAAGGTCATTTCCAACCTAGATGATTCTGTGATTCTGTGGTTTCCAGGATTGCTGAGTGCACCATGCTTCTCTCATACTCCTATCTCTACTCTTCCTTATACTTAAGAGAAGTACCTCCTGCAAACAGAAGGTATCACTGATGAGAAAAAACAAAATAGTACTGTCATGGCTTGATTTGGTCTAGGAAATGCAAGATTCAGCTCAATTCTGAAATTTAATAAAGGCAAGCTCTGAAACTGAGCTGTGTTGTGGAACATTTCCAGTTAAACATGCCCACCTTTGGTTCAGATTTCTCAGCACAGAAAAAACCCATGTGTTCTTCTGTGCCTAAATTAGAAGAAGCCCATCCCACTTATTCTCTGGGATGCTTATGATTTGAGAATAGGTAGAGATGAACAACAAAAAAGAGTGTGCTGATCCAAGAACTTTGTATTTGTAATATTGTTTGTAATAAGGCAACTCAGAAACAAGCAAAATATTCACCAGTCCACACATACTTCTGCAAATAACATCTACACAGAAAAAGCTCAAATTGGAAGTTTTAAATAGCGATAAGAAGTTTCACCATATTGTTTTCCTATAGCAAAGACATCCTTACCAGCTGAATCTTCCCACAGCCGCTCAATACAGACTATGTGAGGTTGCAAGTTGGCTTCAGCAGGCTCCACATACACATAATCTCCTACATGATACATGCTGTTCTTGAAGCTGCAATCCTGGCTGTAGGTCCGATGCAAGCTTGACAGCCCAGCTGATCCAGAAGAATCTTCACTCTTTTCAGCTTCTTATTTCAAGAGGGGAAAAATCGATGTTAGTAATGCCACATTTCCACACTAGCCAAGATTATTGATATGAATGCTGAGTTCAAAGTGCCACATGATACCTGATGCGTCCCCCTGACACTGACTTACAGCCTGAAGGAAGGGTTTCAGCGTATTTTGTGCTGCCAGCCTTTCTGCTACTGCTGCTGCTGAAGGTTGGGTTTCCCTTCTTCAGCCGATTTTTACTGAGCCCTCCCAGTGAGTGAGGAGGAACTCAATGATAGCACTGAGCTCAGACGCCTTCAGAAAGGCACGTTTTGCTTTCTTTGGGGTTTTTCGCTCTCAGAGGAAGACAGAAAAAGGGCATCACAGCTGTTGTCCCCTTATAATACTGAGCCTGGTTGCAGCAACCAGACTTTACTGCTGCTGACATAGGTGCTATGTGGGAAGATGAACCATGTTAGAATTCAAGAACAAAGAGCTAACAGCTCTGCTCCCATCCATGGAAAGGAGCAATTAGAGAGATTTATTCGTAGCCCTAGACATGCTCCACAATGATTACATGGACAGTAACAGCCCGGAACTGTGAAACACAATGGACCATTACAGTAGATTTCTTGCCCATTCCTCTTCATGCTCACAGTAGGCAAGTAAGAAATGCAAAAGGCTTACTTAAATATAATTTCTTTAACAGTGTTAAAAGCATGATCGTAGACAACACCATCAGCGCATGAAGAAACCAGTATTTGTTAAAAAGGAAATGACTAAAAGGTCAGTTGGAACAGTCATGGCTAAGTTTATTATCAGCAGAAAGCTACAGTAAAAAACTATTGTTTTCTTTTATAATATCCTTGAAATAAGACTACTGGTACCCCTGTGTGTTCTGTTTAAAGAGTTTACATAAGGTTAGTATCTACCTACAGCTCTTTCTTAAAAGCCATCTGGCCTGGCTGGTAAGGATAAAATAAAATAAATCTCTCATAACTTTAAAATACAAGACCCTTAGTGGACAACCAGACTATTAAGGTCCCTTCAGTAGGCAAAGCTGCAGCAACAGCAGAGCATGCATCATATGCATATGTATATTTTTCAATTAACACATTTAAAATTAATGAAAAGAAAGTAGCTACCTCTCTTCTCCTCCTCTCTTTTGAGCTTATCCTCCTCTATTTCTTTGGGCAGCTTTTCCTTCTTTTCCTTTTCTACATCGTTGTGAAGATGCTTGGTGGTATAGCTGAGAGCAGGTGACAGAAGAATCTCTCCGTTCTTACAAAGTTCATCTCGAATTTTAATGAAGAACTGTTGAAGTTCGACCGCATCCTCGTAAATCTCCGAATCAGTCCTGTACAAAAATACATACAACAGGGTAGAAACATAGTTTGTGCAGAGTCAAACAGGATCCTAAACACATATCCATCAATCACCACTTAGTGATAAAACTAAAGCTTCACTCTACCAATAGATTTCTGTGCTTACTCATAATAAGCAGCAGCAGACACTGGCAAGTTATGCTCCACCTGCTACTCTGCTACCAGTTTCTATTATAGTTTCCCCAAAACCAGTATTTCTGTATACACCAGTCCTGAAACACCAGAAAAATGAAAGGTAACTAGCTGCGACTGGACCTCTGCAATCTGTTAACTTCCAAAAAACTTAAGTAGTAACAGTATTATTAAGAAAACTGACTTATTTGAATTACCCATACTCCTGTTAGTAGATGTTTTAATGCTATTTTTTACCTCCTCTCCTTCAGAGTCAAGATTTCAACTGCATATCCCAAAGTACCCTACCTAGTTCAAGTAAAGCACTGCAAGAAGTTGCAAGTGTTCATAGATTTTGCACAGTATTACCATAACTCATACAACTGTGATGGCTTCAAGAGTGATTCACTAGTCAAGCCGTTAGTGAACAGCTCCTCCTCTTCATTTTTTCAATTTGAAAGTTAGAACAAACCTGGTTTTCACGAGGTGTGCCTTTGCAAGATTAACGTAAAAATCATCTCAGGCAGAAACCTAAATTTTCCTTGGTTTTAAATGAAAGGACACATTCCACTGAAGACCTCATAGAGCTTTTGAGATTTAGTTTCCTAAACACCCATATCAAGGAAAACAAACACCTTAAAAAAACTTCAGGCTTTGTCTAACGTGAACATGCTAAACCCATGTGATAAGAGAAAGAATACCTGAAAAATAAGGCTTCGCTCACCTGTTCATTCTCCTTGCCCTCTCCAGTACCTCAAACATATTCTCCTGGAACAAGTCCAATCTTCTATATCTATTATTTTCAACATTTTTTCGGATAATATCAAAAGTTAGAGGAGGTTTATTTGGGAAGTTGGGATCAACAGCAGGAATCTCAGCTAAGGAGTCACTGTAGCATCTGCCCTCATCATCCTGGTGGCTCATAACAGATACAAAAAGGTTATGGATAAGTTCCTGAATTAGCAAAGTGACATTGGGTACATGTGAATCCTCATCTCCTTCTATTTCTCGCCGAGTTTCAAGCAAAACTTTATGCAGGACCAGGGCATCTTTATAAATCAAAGATTCTGGCTCGTTATACGTGCAAGCGTTATTGAACATCATTACAAAGTCCTCTACCATGGAATCAATATCCTGGTATTTATTTGCCATCATATGACTTCTGATCTTTTCCATGTCAACAGGCTTTTTAATGGTTACATAATAGTCAGGAAGTTCAGACCGAGATGGCAGCCTCAAGAAGATGGCGCTCAGTCGCCTGCCTCGTTTATCTGTGTAATTCTTAACTGCTTCATACACCTCATTCAATTTCTGTTGCATTGGAGTCATGTATTTCGACTTTTTAGGAGAAATGCCACTTTTTCTACCTAAGCAGACAAAAAGAAAAAAGAAAAAAATCTTTACAAAACCAGAGCTTGCACACTTCCTTGACCATCTCCCTTCCACGTGAGAATTGCTTACAGAAGAACCACTTTATGGTACGAGCAGAAGACTCACAACATGGAGCCCGTTCCAAGTTGCAGCTTCCTTTATTTTTCATAGCTGTATGAATATTTTTTTTTTAAATGTTATTTTCTGGCAAGCACAGAATCGTATGTTACTATGCGGTCCACCTGGCAAAGGTCTCTTCAGACTTAAGCATGGAAAACATCTTTTCCTACCTAATGTTATTGATAACTCCTCTAAATTCAATTTAGTCTTACTAGCTCTACATGAATTGCTCTCTACAGCCGTTAAAAATCCAGTCATCACAGGGTTTTTTCTACCACTAAAATTAAGTATTCTAAATGTTATCAGATTCCTTTATGACAGGGTTATGCCAAATTAGAGAGGATTATTGCAGGTAAAATGTAAAATAAAGCCTCCCATGGGATTATCAATCAGATTAGCTTTTTGATTAATTCAGGATGTCTATTACTCTGTCTCTGTCTGTGAATTCTCTACTGCCTGTACCTTACCTAAGAGCTACACATTTCTATTTTCAAGAAGGCTGTGTGCAGTTATTTTCTTTAAGCCTTTCTATGCGATTTTATGCTTCTCAGTTTGCTAAACTTCGAACACTTAATATAAGGGGACATAAGATTTGAGTAGTAGCAAATCTGTGACATTGTTGGAAATTTCACTTCTGTGTTTTTCATGGCTTTCAATGATTTTCTAAATAAAGCTCACATTTCTTTTATCATTCGGTGGATATCCTAGACATTTCACCAGGGAAATTAAGAGCTTTACTCAGTTTGAGAAGCACCTTACTTGTAAGCAATCCCAGCAGCACACATTAAGTGTGCTAGTGAAGTGTTACTGAGCACATAATGCAGCATGTAACATTTGGATAACCCCACATGATTAAATGCCAGTTATTCCAACCTATTCCTAAATCTTCTTTCTTCATTCTAAGCTACTTTTCTTAGAAAATGATATATGCAACAACTAAATTCTATTGTATGCACATATAAACACCCCATTGCTGTCTTGATTTTGAAAATATAATTCTACTTCACACGTCAGTGTAACTTTGCAGATCACATCTTCTATTCTAAAGGGAAGATCTGTTAACCTGTATTGCTGGGTTTTCAGAAGCGTTGAAATGTGACATAGCAATGTACAAGGTTGTCTTACTTAGCTTTAGTTTTGGGGATGCAACATCATCATCTTCAGCCAGGGGTCCCAGTTCTTTCCTTTTTTCTTTAAGGATCTTTTCCAGCATATGGGCATCATTGTATACCTATTAATCAGTAACCAAAAACAAAACAAGGTTTACTGTATTTAGTTCAGAACTAGCCCCCAGGAAACATTTAAAGGTTAGTTTGAAAAAGCTGAATGCAAAACGAACTACTTGATTCTCAAGGGCTCATTTCTCAAATGTACACCTTTAATAGACTTATACAGGTAAGCAGAACTGATGAACACCATCTAAATCAGGGAGATATAAATCCTGAATAAATTATCCAATTAAGCTGCATTTCTATTCCAAAGTCTACAAAACAGCAAGGTGCAGTTGTCTTATCAACTTTCTCATCAAACCATTCTGCTGAGCAATGAAAGATCTCCTGAACTAATTGTGATTCCATCAAGGTACAAAGGACTAGAACAGTCCTCGTGGGTCTTCAAATCCAACTCCGGTGAACGTCACCTCATCATAAAATCCTGTACGGTAGCTGATCAAGTTCCTCATTAGAAATAGCTGGAGGTTTCTTACCACCACTCTGTTCCACAACATCATGCTTGCTGGCTGAGAAACATCACAATATAGAAACACACTACAATATATTTGTAAATGAAAAGCATTTTCCTTTCAGACTCCTTTTGTTAGGCTGAACAAGTCAGATCTTCTAGTCTGATCTCCCACACTCTCCACTTCCATGAAAACAAAGCTGGTTTCTTGTCAACACATCCCTTCTCAGAGGTTCTAAGCTCCAAATCACATGCTGATAACCATTCACTGTGCAAATACCTTCATGTGATTAACTGAGGATGAATAATGAGAATTTAGTAACCAGCTTATTTTTTTAAAACATACTAGGAAACATTCAGCTGACATTCTTTGTAGTGGAGGACCAAGTTTAGCTAACAGGCAGTAAGCCTAACCTTTGCAAAGGAGCGTGTTGCATTTCATGTTTATATAACTACAGCCAAAGAATTTAAAACATCAGTAGAAAGTCGTATTTCTATTTTAGTTCAATAAAAATTATCATAACTGATGTGAGTAACAGTCAAAGCTAACCCACCCTAACATAATTTATACGTCTGCAAAGAAGCAGAGAGGTAAGTCTGACTGCACAATGAAAACAGTACCTGGGAGCCTTCCTCATTATAATGCCTTGCATTTCGGAACATGAGCTTCATGTCTTCAATCATGGCTTCTTCCCCTGCATACTTATCGTTGCGGATGTTGTGTTCTATCATTTTCAAGTCCATTGGCTCCAAGATGATTTTATAATAGTCTGGATAGTCCTTTTTGGATGGCTTAACCATAAACAGATCACAGAGCCGTCTGCCTGTGCCTGGTTCTCGAGCTTCCAGAACTGCATTGTACAAGATCTTCATTCGTTGTTTTCGTATATTCTTTTTACTGTTAGATTAAGGAGAAGAATAAAAAAGGAAAAATTAATGTCAGAGGCTCTTTTCCCCATTTCCAACACCAATATCAAAATGATATTATCCTCTACCATGAAAATACAACTACCTAAACACACACGCAAGAAGTCCAACACTAAGACATAGGTCCATTTGCAAATAATGACATCATCATAACCAGCAGTCTGCTAAATAAACAGGAAACCAGATTTAAGATATGATTTTTCTCTCATTCACCTTGAGTTTAAGTGTTCTACAGAGTAAAACAAATAATTAGTTTTCAAAAGTGCAAAGGTCAAAAAGAGCTCTAAGCACTTTCCAGCTGAAGAGAAAACTGGTCAGGACTTAGGCATCTGAATCCAAGACCTCAGGGGAAAAACCCCTCAGCCAGTATCTTCATGACTACCTCTGCTGAATACAGAATATCAAAGACTTGAGCTACTTATCTCAGAGTAATTCTGTATCTTCTTCAGTACCAGATACAAGAAAATAAGGACATCAAGAATGCAGTAAAAAGAAGGGTCTGAATTGCTTAAATGTCTGTCAACCACAGCCAAATGAAGTTATAAGTCAATAATGCTCACCAAAATTGCAAACCCAGGTAGAAAATGGCCACGTACATGCTAACACCACAAACTCTATAGTTATCCTGCGTGTAGCTACTATGGTTGTCTCAAGAAATCTACATGATCTATAAGCAAATCAGATAAGGGAGAGGAAAGCTTATGTTAATGATGTATAATCTCAGCTCAGATACCGTGGCACTTAGAACTGCACTCTCTACAAAGCACCTTTAAACCAGCTTCCAAATTGCCATCTCTGTAAGACTTACTCAAGTAGTTCTAACTTTGACTATATTAGCTGTAAAGATGAGAACAAAAACTATCTTCATTTCCAGAATGTGCAAAACATCACTATACAACTTGCTAGAAACCAAACTGCTTCTCAGATTTTCCATCATTTCCATAATATTCCATCATTTCCATCTTTTCCTCCTACATTTAAAATATATCTAATGCAGCATAGCATCAGGCCTCAGACACCTCTTGCTCCTTGGTGAGGTCAGCAAAATAACTAATGAAAATTTATGTCACAACATGTGAGAAAATTCAAAATGTATCTTCTATAGGTTAAAAACTTTTTTTCTGCATTATCTTCACTGCTGGAAACTCTTAGTTAGTGGTTCACACAAGCAGATGAGCAAAGCCAGAACAAGATATGCTACCAAATTCCACATTTTAACACATTTCCAGTTTTAACATTTAGTTCAATGAAAGTAGGTAAAGCAAAACCAAAGCAGAAATAGTAAAAAGCCTGCCAATACTCAAGATTCAGGTCATGTATCTGATACATAAAAGGGGGCATTCTAACAACTTTCTATGAATTTTGCCTGGGTTATTAGTTTCCTTTTTCAGCCACATTTTGGAATTCCTCAGTGCTTCACTTCTATTGTCAGCAGCATTTACAATCTTCTTTTACTTCCTATCATTCAGCAAGTGAGACTGATAACAACTATTGAACTGTCAACATCAAAAGCATTTTCAGGTTCTCTTCAGGCATGAAGAAAATAAAACCATTTTGATTTCCCTTACATACGAAGACAACTTTTTCCCCTTTACTGTTCTTAGATGACAAGGCCTGACAGATTTTTTTTTTTTTAAAGCATTGCAGTATTCTCTTGCCCAAGGTGATCAAAAGCAACATGGGGTTAAAAGGACACTGATAATAGTATGACTTGCTTGATTAGGTTAGTATTTCTCTTTGAATCTGAAGTTCACAAAACTAGCAATTTTCGCTATTTGTTCCTTCCTGATCTTCACTTGGTACTGAGGTCTGTCCTACTGTTCCACTACCTTTCTTCTTCCTGCCACCCCTAGACTGTACCACCTCCTAAATCCACGTTAACATTTTATCTCTGCAGATTTTTTATGAGTGTACATTGCTGCACTTACCTGACTGCTCGTAAGTGAATCTTTGCTGATGCTTTATTCCACTCCCTTCCTCCCTCCACAACTGCTTTTTACTTTGACAAAACAAAGAACTAAAGATACAGGAAGCTGAAAGTCACGATCAACACCAAAGAAAGATGCTGAATTACAGTTTTACACTGGCAGTTGCTACTATTGCAATAATATTACCAGAAGTTGGAACTTGTTTCAAATGATACCATGAGGCAGACTAGAGAAACTATCCCTTGCTGGAGTGAGATGCATCACCAGTATTAATTACACAACAGCTATCCCCGTTACAGAATACTTTCCATAAACCATCACTACTGCTCACTAAAAGAGTATATTTTAAATCATTGTGAATTTTGTTTACATTACAGTAAATAATCAACCTATTATACTCAGTTTATCTATTTGTCAAATACCCTCTTTGGCCCAGCTGCTGACAGGTAAGTAACCAAAGAGTGCAAATTCAGAAGGCAGAGAGAAGCAGTCCTCTAACATGAATGATGAAAACTCATCAAGCAGAGTTCAGGTCATGAAAAATGAAAACATTATGCCAAATAAAGATATTCATAGACCAATACTATAAACTTTCAAAAAATTTATTCAACCATACTGTTAACTTTAATTATATTCTGAAATTGCTACCCAAACTACATAAACAGTCATATATTGGAGAAGTAGTAGTGAAGAAATAATAATTGCTAACAACCTGTGAAGACAGTCCACACACCAGGCTAAAAAAAAAAAACACCCCACAGATAAAAATCCTGAAATCCACTGACAAGATCACCTAATTCATGCAACTACATTGTCTGTGTCTCACTTACGGAACCAGTTATGTTGACAACTGCCAACTAATGGCCAAAAAAGGAAAATAGAAGTCAGCAAATAGTATTGAATCAATTAGAACCAACACTTATTGAGGTTAAGTTTCAGAATTACAAATCCTTGCACACATGCTAAAAACCATGGCTTAATATTCTCTTTAACAAATAAAAGATTTAGCAATGTCATGGTCTGCAGGAACTACAGAAGTGTGTACCTTTTCCTTTTTGAGCTTCCAGTATCAGATGTAGCTGAAGAAATCATACTGTCCCCATCCTCAATGTCATCTCTCCTAGCAAGCTCCTTCTTCTTTGCCTGAAAAAATAACAAATCCCTGAAGCCAAACTCACTGTTGGACATCTCCAGAACAGTATTAAATATCAGAACAGAACAGATGCACAACAAAAGATGCAACTACAGGTTTTGAGACTAAACCACTATCAAAATATTTCCAGTGATTTATTTAATGTAAGATGGCCAACATAAAATAGCAGTATAATTCTTTTTAACTGTCAGAAAAAATTTTGAGGAACAAATTTGAAAACAAAGCCATTTCAGACAGCAGCACTTAGCTGGAACACTCCACGAAATCTGAAGTGTTTTAGCATCCTCCAATTACCTGCAAGCCCTAAAAAAAACCCCACATCATTGATTTCCGCACAACTTAATTTGGTTAAGAGTCATAGTAAGGAATAAAAGTGACCAAAAGAAATCACATAAGGCAGCAGGTGTGCTGAAGAAAAATCACCCTATGATGCTCTTCATTCCCATACTTCCCCCAAGCAAGAAAATACTCCTGCAAATACAGGTCTAGTTAAAAATTATTTTGGAAAAATATTCATTAGGAAAATAAATTCATGTGTGAAGTTATATCCTTTTTATTGTTCTACTCCACATACCTGCATAACCTGCTGCATTTTCAGCACTCTTTTATAGATGGCAGAATTGGGAACATTGTAGCGCTTGGCATTTTCAAACATCAAGTTCAGATCAGCCTCCAACTGATCTAAAGTTTCATATTCATGGTTCTTCAGCTTGGTTCTACAAAAGAGAAATACCAAACAGGTATTTCACAAGTTACACATTGCAAAACAGTTCCTTAACATTTTAATTTTCACAATAAATCAATATCCAAAGAGCTCTAATTACAGGAATGTGTTTTCTTTTTCTGATGCTGCAGTAACATCTTTCAATTGTAACTATGTTAGGGAAACATACCTCCTCTTAAAGAATTACTTTAATAATTGTGAAAGCTGCCCTCTTTAAAGTTGAGCAGACCGAAGTCCTGTTTTCATACAAGATGTGGTACAGATGAGGCAGAAGCACAGCCTGCTGAGATGACTCCAGCACACCTCAGCTGTGACCTGTAGGGCCTGGGTATGATGTCAATGCGATGGGTTTAGCTCCACACAGCCACGAACACTGCCTTCCCGACACATCAATTCCACTCATCTTCAGTGAGAAACGAAAGCGCCCAACACTCATGTTATCTCCCTTCAATTTTTGCCTTCTCTTAAAACCACCTAGTTGTTGATTGGTGTTATCCGCAAAGCGCACGTCATATGAAAACAGTTAGAAAAGGACTAACGACAAAAAAAAAGTCATTTTTCATATGCTAAACGGATGAATCAGTGCACTAAGTTTGCCAATAACTTAATGTGTTTTCTCGTATTTCCCTGCACAAGTGGTGAATGTTCTAGCCAACTCTTTTAAACCTTCCAACACCTCATTAAACACAACAGAAAACAGTAATCTGCAACAACACAAAAACCAAACCCTATCACAACTGCAAAATGCACTCATCCTCCTTCATATCTCCTTCCTCACCCGCTTGTCTGTCACATCCACCGGTTACGCACCGCCTTTAAACCTGTTCTGCTTTCTACAGCATCTAGCTGAACACGAGCCTGCCTGATGGAGCATAAGCACTACAACAAAATAAATTTAATATAGTAGCTTTTAGGCCCAAACCTTACCTGCCAGTGTGACGTTACAGCTGAACCAGCGAACAAAGAGTAACAGTGTTCAACTTGTGTTAAACAGGACTCTTCACTAGTCAGCCAAGGATGAGGAAGTCACAGTTGGATTAAACGTGGCACAGAGCTGAAACTGCTCTAAAAACTACTGAGAAGTGCACACCTGTCTATAAAGCTGTCACGATGGAAATACATTTTGCAGGAGATATCCAACTGACTACATGTTGCCAGGATGGCAGCTGCATACGCCTTACTGAAATGTAGTGGATTTTTAAATTTCTTTCAGATCTGAAGAACTAGTGTCTCCTCAAAGACTATGAGAAAAGCAAAAAACAATTTTGGACAAATATCCTAAATGTAAGACGTGGAGAAAATTACTCGTTGCTGTTCTCGTTTAAACCAAACCATTTTAGGTTCATGTATCTTTTTTAACACTTTAAGACATCAGTATCTTGCAAACCTTTATGCATACTTTTAGATTATTTCCAGTGTTTCCAACTGAAACAACAGATAATTGAAAAGTTTTCCTGTTAGCTTCACTCACTCTGGAATTCCAAAAAAAGGAGAGTTACCAATATAACTTTCATTAGATTAGTAAAAAATACAAATAATAATAAAACCCCAAACACACCCACCCACCCTCAAAAGCAAAAGAGTTTGGGTACCAATTAAATTCCCATGAAGAAAAGGCAAAGTCAGCCTCCATTTCTACCTTGTAAAACTCTAGCAACAATTATTTGCATAGGTTAAGGAATATGTGACTGGTATTAAAAAAGTCAAAACCAAAATAAAAAGCCCATTAAATTCAGGATTATTTTGCCCTAAACCACTAGCATATGATGCACAGGCTTGTAACTACTGAGGATGTAAACACTGATTCTACTTCATGCTCTTGCCACCGTCTGGTAACAAACACTACAGGCCACCTTACATCACCTCCAGCTAACCTGAACACTCTCTGGTACAGAAAGAAAAATCTATAGAGTAAAACATATGTAATTAATTCTTGTAGTCTGACAAAAATATTGGCAAGCAATTACAGGACTTCAGCACACAAACACTTGTTGGTGTTACAAAAGCATCATTAAGGGAATACTCAAGAAAACATGGAATAGAAAGGCTTAAAAAGCTTGCATCAAAAACCCCAACTAATAAGCTCATATTTATCAAAAACATCAAAAGTTAGTTTTAATTTTTTCAAAACAGAATTATTTAAGAACATTCTAATTTGTCAAGGCACATAGGGTAATTAAGTGTGTAAACAAGCAATAATCTTCTTGTTTACTGATGTTATTACAGATGTTTATAAAATAGATTCAAATTTTCAAAGGACTAATGGAAAACAAAAATAATGTCTAAGGGCAATTCTACATCTTAGAAAAAGGTACCCAAGTCAGCTAAACTACTTTAGAGATTAAGAACATAAAAAAAAAAAATAATCAGAACCTTTAAAAAAAAAAAAAAAATCAAGAAACAAGTCCTGTGTAGAAATCAATTAAGGAGCAGCACTGGAGAGAAATGCTGACCAACAGACTTTTTTCTCCCGGTGTAGACCCCATCAGCGTAATTTGTTTCCAAGTGACAACTCATACTGACAAATTTGCAGAATTAGGCTCTAACTAAGGATCTAATAAAGTGAATACTACCACAACTGCTTTAGATTTGAATAGTAAATGCTTAAGAAAATCTCTCAATGTTTTTTACTGATAAAGACAGTTGCTGGAGGGCAAGAAAATCAGAATTCTTAACAACCAAGCTGGGATAAAGTCCTCAGAAGAGGATAAACTGCAAAGTAGATCTTGAAAGTAAGCCAGTCTGCATGCAGCGTTCCTGCTTTTCAACTCCTGGCTCAAATTTTGCTTAAATTTTAGTAGCATGTAGTTTAGAAACATTCTTGTGCAACTCAGGAATGTTTGCCCTCTGCCAGAGAACTTAAACAAGTTTTGAGAGACTGGACAGCAGGAAGAATAAAAACTGTAAAAGTATCTAGTCTTCCAATTAATTACCAAATTAGAATTACAGAATTGTAAGTTCACATTTTGATTGCTGTTGCATGAGGTCTGGATGCAGCTTTCTGGAAGAGTAACCTAAAGGACATCTTAATTGAAGTACTACTTCTTCAACGCAAATTGTTTCTCCCTGCTATCACTTGGTACTACTTCTCTTTATTTGGAGTTGTTCTGTATCCAACTTAAAGCTGAAAGAATCACAGAAGGTCTAGGATTACATTGACTGAAAAACTCAAGATGAATGACCATATCGCTGATATGCCATAGCCAACAGAAAACTGTATATCCTTATCACCTGTAAATTCAGAATCTATGAAGTTACACTGTCAGCATGATACTATAAATCAGATTTACTGTTTAGTAACAGATCCTGATCCTGATCAATCAAATTCTGTATGTTTAGGGGACAGTTTTATTGAACTGAGGAAAGGGGGAATTTGCCATATCCTCTGAAGCAGAACAAATTCAAAACAAGCTGCAGGCAGAACAAGCAAGGCAATAGTGTTTCCTAGGGAATATATCCTGCCTGCAACAATTTTCTTTTTACAAAGAGAATGCTAAATCCGTCCTGTACGATTTCATGATATGGTAAAAGAAATTGGTGACTCTTCATATCAGCAGATCCCAAGCCATGTGACACTAACAAATCTGGGATTTGCTTTAACCTCTTCTCCCAGAGACAGAGAGGTAGCTCATGCAGACCCCAGAACACTACTATCAAATGCTTCACCTAAAAATATACCACTGACTCCACATAGCCTTGGCATCCCACACTAACTTCATCTGTGTGTATCTAGGCAGTGACCTATGAACATTACAATGTAGCAGATGAACCCTGAAGCACCAAAAAGCAGGAAAAACATACTAAGTTGCCATTAGTCTTAAATATACCATTCTACGTGCGCTGATTCTCTGCTCTCTTGTGACCCTGTAGAAACAGAATCTTTAGGCTGATGGAGTAGGCGAGGACCCTGCCAATATCTCACAAGTGAAGAAAAGCAGCCTAATTATATCCTACTCCTTTAAATCTTAACCTAGAGCCAGAAGACAAGAGGAAGAGGAAACACTGTCTTAAAAAGGAAGGATGAGCTATCATTCAAATTATCTTACCAGGAAATAATATCTTGCTTCTATCAGCACTTGCTCATCCACAACCAAATAATCAACGTGCAGGCCACCTGATTTTAAGCTAACAACCTACATTCACAGCTGTATTCATGAAAGGCCTGACACAAAAGTAAAAATCAAGACTTGGCCCATACGGTTTGGAAAGATAGACAACCTCCAAAAACACATATGAAGAATGAAAAATGCACAGGCATAAAAGTAATACTGTTCTAGTCTGCAAATAACCTCCTGGCTTACCATCCTCTTCAATGCACTCGATGTCAGTAAACAATAGCATGATTAATCATGAAGTTTATTCACAGAAGTACTTTGAACAGATTTCATCATACTCAAACTCAGCAGAACTAAAGTATCGTGACTTTTCTGAATTTAGAATATGAAATGCAGTTTCACAATAAACTTTTAACATGGTTAAAAACAGTTTTCATGTAACTTATTTCCTTTACTCAGAAATGGTGAAGTGCTAGTCCTGCCTCTTCAGGAAAAAAAACAGTAACAAAGAACGCATGCAATCAAGAAAGGCATTTGACAAATATCCTACTGAGGAATGATGGTAGTCTTATAAAGGACGTTGGGAACCTTGTTTACCTGAACTTGTGATTTTATAAAGGTCTTACGTACAATATGCACAGAAAGTACATGCTAAGGTAGTAAAACTGGTAGGAAAACTGTCTGTATAACCAGTTTACAGACAGACGATTTTAAAAATGTGCAATATTCAAACAATTAAATAATATTAAGTGAAAAAAGGAATGAAAGAGCTGCTAAATCTCAGATTAAGTGAAAATTTACAAGGTATTCTAAATATTAGAGAGTAATAATTTTCTCTGTAGGGAATATTTTCCCAATTGGCTCATTCATAAATTAAGCAAACAGAAAGAGTGACATATTATTTTTCCAAAGTCAATGTAATAATAAAATCGTAATGTAAATTTTTTTTTTTTTTAAATTAAGAACTTAATTTGTAATGGGCTTAAGCTCTGTTATTTAAAAAAAAAAAATAATTCTCTGTAAGCCATTCAGGCTTTAATCCAGACAGCATTCTCCATTATTTCAAGGTAAGTTCCACTCCTTTGTTTGCCATGTTACTAGAAGTGGTTAAATATGCTTGACCAGATGACCACATTTAGTATACGTTCAACTCAAATAAGTAATAATTAATCCAAAGGCAACAAGAGCCACGACAAATCTCAGTTTCAGAAGAACCTCAACACATCCCAGTGCAGTAAAATGTAACGTTAGTGTCACAGACCATTGTCCAAAAGAATGCACGTTCATGAGAAAAATGCATTTCAAATCCTCAAATAGTAGACATCACACAAAACTAAGCATGTTATACACTAGATCCATGCATTTTTTTTGAAGTTCAACTACAAGCGCAGCTTCCTGGAGTGCAAGACACCAGGGTGTGCCAATGAAGATACCAATTTCAGTGCCCGTGCACCCACACCACTCTCACACATGTTTTAGGAGAGAACTGCTGCCAGGGAATTCCCTGGAGCGCTTCCCTCCTCTGGTGTAGAAAAGCCTGACCCACTTGCCTTAGGGATCATAGTAACACTGCAAAATTTAATGAGAAGCACAGTTCTTGTAAGCATGCCAGAATCTAGCACTTATGTACCGGGTAACTAAACACATTCTCCTGCATTATTTCCTGGCTATTCCTCCTGTCATTTATAATTACAGAATGACTTTTCACCAGCAATGTTAAGTTTGCAAAATAACGTTTTTTTAATTTTCTTTTTTTTTTTTTTTTTTTTTTTTTTTAACAGTGAGAGAGGTCAAACACTGGCACTGGTTGCCCGGGGAGGTTGTGGAGTCTCCACATGTGGAGGTATTCAAAACCAGACTGGACACAGTCCTGGGTAACTGGCTCTGGCTGACCCTGCTATAGCCAGGGGTTGGAATGGATGGTCTTGCTTCTGATCTCAGTTATTCTGTGATTCTGTAAAGAGCAAGTCACGAAGGAAGTAGCAGAAAATTAAAGCCATCAGCAGGATTACCTCCCACATCCAGGAACAGCTTGGGACCAGCACTCAGCTCAAATGACTGAGGTTCATGACGCTCATAAAGTGACTGAGAGGCTGGGATAATTATAATATACACTGCATTAAAACAAAACATACCCATACTCTCTCTCCAGAAATCATATATTATTTTTCAAGGCTTTTCCTGCATTTAACACACACAAACTCCTGAAATACATGACTAGCTGTAAAATTTGCAATGGCTACACATTTCACAGGTCACTCTGGCAGGATAACCTAGGTAGCCGGATGCCAAAGTGAAACAGATATGAGACAGGAATGCCAGGCTTTACTCCAACACCTTCAACCTTTCACTAGGACAATTAACTTTTCTGTCCCCATATGTGAACAGAAGATACATTTGTTGTATGTACATCTCAAAAAAACCCAAGAAACACAAAACACAGAAAACGCCCCCAACACCAAAAAAAACGAAAAAACACAAAAAAATCCACCCCTGATGAGTGGCAGTTTTGAGTAACTAAAGACATATTTGAAATATCAGTGAGATCATGCTAGCTTCAGTTTTCCCTTAAAGCACATCAATTAAGTACACATATGCATGACTTCAAGGCTTTTTAGGTATAGTAAGAAGTGAAGATTATGTGGTAATTTAAAGAACAGTTGAATTTCAGAATTTGCTGAAAGAAGTTGGACTATTATAAATACTGTTCTTTAACTTGTGAGCTACAAACACTGTTTCTAAAAAGATGGTCTGTCCCTTTTTATTTTCTAAGCTCTCAGGCAATAAATAATTTTTTTCTACAGTTCTTCATACATTTGCGTGCAATTTCTGTACTGCTCACATAGCCAGATGCAACCTGCCTACACTGTAAGGAATGCAGAAACACAGCTGCCTCCATATGGCAAATTATTTGTCCTATAATTGATATCAAGTATATTTTTAATGGAAGGTCTCTCCCAATTAAATCCATTTATACATAATTTGAGCCAATACTCTTTGGTACATTCAGACAAAAAGCTTCCTGACAACTGTCAATGATTTTTCTCAATTTCACCTTTTTTTTTTTTGCCATCAAGTACATTTTGTGCTTCGTTCAAGACAGTACAGCTGTTGGCTTGGCAAAGAAAGTGTCTTAAGACATAAGAAAAAATGGTTTAAAGTCCCTGATTAGACAGTGTGGCAGCTCCATACTTGTTCCCCAGCACATGCAAAACACCCTCTGACAGGTTAAAAAAAAAAAAAAAAAAGGCAGCTTTGTTACTTTCTGATTTAACAAAGCCCCTGCTTATTCAACAATTATACCAAGTCTAGCAGATCAGATTATGGTACAACTAAAATTTACAGACCTCTGTATTAGAATGGATTACAAACACATGAACAGTGTTGGGGTCCAGCCCTCACTAACCGAAGCTGGAGAACCAGCACTCCTGCAGTGTAGCCCAGGCAGGGACTGGAGCCCCAGTGGCCACTGGGCACAAGACCAGGGCCACCCGAGGCTGGTCAGTGCCACTAACGTCTATTAATGCACTCAGGACCCTGACACATATCCATCATATTAGATTATCTTGGACCACTAAAGAAAGATACTGCTCACTTCTTTTCACTCGGGTTTTTAATCTGACAACTGCACTCTGGCACTTCATGAACCTTTCACAGCTCACAGATTTATAAATGGTGCACTGCCTACTTCAGCCCAGACTAGCTACATCATGAATGAAAATAATTATTCTCCACAGTTATACTGTGACCTAGACAAAAGAAACTATCTAGCAATTACTAGCTGTAATTGCAAGTGTCTTTCTATAATTCACATTGCTGAACACTATCAATTTAAAAAACACGACAGTAAGAGGTAACCAAGCCACCAGGGTCAAGGAAAGGGAATAGCAGGGGGTTCTGCAGAAGCTTTCATCTCTGCAGCCCACCTAGCCTTCAGAATTATCAATATGGCAACGTTTCAGGCACATTACAAATGAAACTCCATGGAAAATAAACCAAACGGCATCCATCTATAAAAGATGATCAAAAGACTGATGCAGAACTGAGTTGAAACAAGAAACAATCAAATCTAGAGGAAAGACGGTATCCACTGCATTAGGTATCGACAACTCAACCACAGGATAGGATTCTGGAAATAAAAGAAGTCCTTGAATAGTCTCCCACCAGATGTAGTTTGCATGCTGTTTTCTTACCTGATCTGCTGCAATGAAATAGGTGTTTTAATTTGCTGATAATAATCAGGATACTTTTTCTTGGAGGGCAAGTGGAAAAAGGGTTCAGATATGAGCTGGCCCTGATTATTCCGGCAACTTCTAACTGTGTCATAAAGCTGATAAAGAGGATTAGAAGTGTCCATGAAGGAAGTAATGCTCTCGGCTTCAGATTCGCCCTCTTCATAACGAGCAGCAGCTGCACAGAAAGGAAAAATGTGAAACTCAGCAGGACAATTCAGAGTGGGTTTTTTGGTTGACTTTTCAAATGGATAAAGATCTAAACCAGAAGAAAAGGCAGCTCTCAATCCAGGGTGTTCACCCACTCTCTGGCAGTCAGATTCATACCTCAGAAAAGGACATCACAAATATAACTTATGAGCCTCAAGCTGAGAAAAAATAGCACTTCATCTAGGTATTACAATCTCTCTTATCAGATGAGATTTCAGTTCTGTCACTGGTAATACATCCTTGCCACCCACAAGGGCTGAGAAGTGTTCATCTATGAGACTACATAACAGGACTATTCAACCACACACTACCTATACAACAGCTATGACCTTATTTACCCATCAAACCATTAATACTAGTATTTGTGCCAAACACATTTGTATATTGAACTACTGCCATTCTGCTATCTGACAAGAGCTCACTACAAGACTACAAATTGAAAAACCATGTCTGGAATTTTCAAAGGTGTCTAGCCAGTTAAGCAAAATGGCCAAACTAAAAACGAATTTTTGCATATATAACAAAAAGTTGACTTCAAAACTTCTATAATCCTTTAGACCATATTAATCACAGCTCAGGTAAAAAATGGTGAAGTTTAGCAGAAAAAACTGACACTAAACCCTGCACCTCTAATATATGCAGCAAAATGAAGGAGAAATAAATATTTTAGAATTATTATATAATTAGCATAAACATTTCATAATAAAGTATTTACAAATTTTATAGTAAACTTCTCTAGTTATCTATATGAAGCATATATTATGCTTCAGGATTAGGATGAATGAAAGAAATGCTATGAAGAACTAACATTTACTGCAGATAAAGTTAGGAGAAACATTACATGAGCAACAGAAACACAACAGGAATGAAAAAAAAGCTGGTAGTGGAAATACAGGATGGGAAGGAATAAATGGCCAATGCTTCCACACCTCTCAGTAACACAAATGGTGTAATCTGTACCCTGCATTTAGGCATAACATAAAATCGATGTGGTTCTGCACGTACTAAAGTTAAATTATTCACCCTTTTTCCCCTCTTATGAGTTAAAGTTTGAAGGAAAGCTTGGCAGATGACACACTGGGTAATTCAGTTACACAAAAGACAGTTCTCTAACACTTAACGCGAAGTTTCCAGCTGGCATTTTCATTATTGCTCAGTGGAGGCTGGCAGTGTTTCAAGCTTTCTATCCAAGTTCAGTAAAGACATATTGAAATGATGACAAAGCCAGGGGACACTGACTGCATAACAACATAATACTACCATTTTTCCTCTGCTGTCTGACATTCCGGATCTATGTGAGTGTATGGGACCTACCAGACAAGTTAGATGCAAGTTAAAACACAAGCAGACCTCAGTAGATGTCCAAACACACAACGAAGGTGTTCATTACTGATTCACAGAAGTCACTCAGAATTATCCTAATTACGTATCTGTATGACAATCAGCATCACTTAATGGCCCACAATCTACTTACACAGTAGCCAGCAGAGCAGGAGCTGGACAGAATAACTCAGGTAGAAAACAAGAGTCTGGAGGTAGCACTAAGTTTTCCTGTACCTAACATATCAACCCAAACATGAAGACAAATGCTAACAGCTAAGACAATGCTATCAGGTAAAGTAAGTTTCCAAAATAATTATGCAGCAAAATGTGGTCTTTGGTTTTGTTTACTCAAACAGCTCAGTTCAGTTTGTTTACTCAAACAGTTCTGTTCCGAGTGCTCCATCAGAAAGTAAGAAATAGAATATAAAAAGCAGAACAACTTGTTTATATGAAAGAGAAAAAATAAGAAACTAGTCAAGCATATTGCTGTTCTCTGACTTGTGGCAGCCAGCAATAAAGCAGTTCAATACCTTAAATAAGAAATGTACTTCCTTGTATTAAAAGTAGAACACAAGGCATTCCCTAAAATAAAAACCTAAGTAAATTAAACAGGCACTAAAAGGAAAGTGTTTACATAATAGTATAGTACAGCTATAAGCATTTTCATTACGACATGTATGTTCTTTAAAAGTGATGTGTCAAACGTTATATATTCTTACATATTCAGAAAATGATAGTGTTCTCCCAATATGAAACCTGTTATCTTAAGAACTGAAGAAGAATGTATTATTGAGATCAGAAGACAGAAAAATCTGTATCTTGCTATGGAACAAACCATGTAATGCAAGACTGTAGATTGTTTAATATGCAGTAGCACCAGGTCCCATATCCCCACCAAGCACATGTTGGCAGTGGAGAGTAACAGTCAGTTATTCCCCTTTCATACAGCTGTTATCACAACCATAGTTAGCACATACAGAAAAAAAAACCCCAACACAGTAAACCATAACCACAAAATACATGCCACTCAACAATCCCAAACGAAATGTATTTCCTGCTGTTCATTCCATACCGCAGTGACTGTTTCCTAATGAAGGGACAGCTTCATAATGCAGTGATGTTAAATTGATTTCACTGCAAAAGGAGGAAGCTATCTCATTTACAACTGGAACTGAGTTTTATTATCAGATATAAATACATATAACATACACATGTACTCTTACTCAATGATGATGCAGAAGGGCTGAGAGAAAGTATTTGAATGTATATGAAAAAAAATTAGTCTTTACTCAGACTTGCTTTAAAGACTGTCTCCTTTGTGGTCCCAAAGCACCTAGACAACAATGAATGCACAAAGTCTAACCGAAAATAGATGCTAGTAAAACCAAAAGCAGCATCCAGTATTAAATCATTTCTAAATGAAATAATAAAAAATAAAATAAATCTGTTTACATAATGAAATACTTAGAAATTACCTTCAATGCCTGCCCTTTACAGATCTATAGTGAGGAGCAAGGGAACTGTAGAAGCTGCTCATATCCTAGTACATTTGAGCTGGAAATCTTCTACAAGCTCCATCACACCATGACACCCTCTGAAACTGTGAGGATAAACTCCAAGCTGGAAACCAGTATTTACTGCTTAGGCAACTGCTACAATCAAAGAAGCTCATAAAGATTTAGTTCTCTGCATCGAGAAGGAGAAAGTTCTCTTAATGTCCAGTCATGCAGCCTAGTTCTCATTAACGAATGTTAAGAGGAAGGAAAAAAGATGAGATACCAAAGCAACTGATTTAAACCAAAGATCAGTTGGTTTAAATAAAAATCCTTTTCATCTGGAGCCTGAAAGCATAGGAATGTCCAAGCAGTATGTTGGAGGGACAGAAAATCTTAAGGGTGACAGAGGTCTGACAAAAATATTGACATTGCCTGTTAGGTGGATGCAGTAAAGACAGAAAAGCTTCAACAGCAGCAAGGCAAAAATCTCAGATGCCTATGAAAGGCCCTATGAGAATCACTTCAAGAATTTAAATCACATACAGACATAAAAAGCTATGCATCTTTACAGAATTACAATTTGCAAAAATAGCATCTAACATTCACACTGAACCAAGCTAATAAACACTCCTCACACCTCCCAGAAAGTAGCTGCTCTGAAGCAATAACTGAACTCTGGGCTAACCAGGAATAAAAATGCTTTTGCTTGCTGCAAGATCTAAAATGATCCAAAAAATTCTACAGCATATCCATCCACTGGAAAACAGCAGTGAGTACAACTCAATTACCAGGTGTGACATAAATGCCCCAAAAATATATACTGAAGAGATGTGTCATTTCACATCAACGCAGAAATAATGTAAACAAAACATAAAACAACAGTATATGAACAAAAGCATTTCAGAAACCTGCTCTGAGATGAATGCGGGGAAGTTACTCAGAATGCAACTATCAAGACAGGCTAACTTATATAAGACAACCTGTAACAATTTATGACAATACTGAAATATCTGACATAATGCATGTAGTACAGCATATATGGTTGTAGCATAATGCCAAAGCGTGCTTATTATGAAACTGAGGATGCTGTATGAAGGCATGCTTTTTTATGTGCTTCTGTTTTAACACAAAACTTCATACAAGATTTCATGACTGCTAGACTAGATCAGATATTTCTAAATTAAGTTCTAACATTTATCTATCCTTACACCTCATAAGATTATCTTCAATTTACAAAAAAACACAAAACTGACAGGCACTTAGAAGACCCAATAGCACAAGAAAGCAAGAGAGAACAAGCCAGTGTGAGGGAGATTTCTCTCAAACAATTGCAGCACTGTAAATCTTTTTTACTGAAAGGAGTACCCAATGTCTTCTGCAGCGTCTCCTGTTTCATTTTAGAAGTAATAAAAACAAGCAACAGTTTCCTAAAGCTTGGATATGCATACTTGGAAACACAAACACTAAATACAAAACATGCAAGCAAGTTTGGCCTACCCTATCTTATCAGCTGTACATTTATAAATTCGTACTTAGAGGAAACAGAGATTGCATTTAGCAGAATTACATGCTGGGTTTGGAAACAGTGCAAAATATTTTTGAAATAAAGATATTTGAATGTATCAGGAACTCTACAGTTTTGCTTATTCCAACCATTTTAATTAAAGAAAATAAATAGAGAAACTGCGTTTCAGTTCCTACCAGCCAAAGCCGCATCCTCATCACTTTCTGATCCATATTGCAAAGCCATGGTTATTGCTGATAAACGATCCCCTTGGGCTGATCTTTTGTTACTGTAAAAAAGTAAAAAAAAAAAAAGCTAAATTTAAAAAAAAGAAAGAAAATGGTTATCATGTTAACCATTAACAGTCACCCAGAGTGTGTCAGTAAACAAGTGAAGCTGACGATGGTTGCCTACACTATCAGGAATACAGACATGACTATGCAAGAAAAGACTGGAGCCCTTAACAAGAGAAAGTGTTAATGACCCATGAGTCTGCCTCTACTTTAAGAGGCAGTCCATCAAACTAAAAAACTGGATACACAATCAGAAAGCTAGAGCTCAAGCTAGCTATCTTCTGTCCTATTTTCAATACTTATTTGAATTACTGGGGGAGAAGGGGGATGATAGCAAGTCCCTCCCAATTAATAACTTTGTTATTTAATCCTGTTTTATAGGGATTTGTCTACATGAATTCAGCTGTAAGATGTACATGCTATCTCCTCCATACCTCCAACCCCGCCTCAGGCATTTTCAGCACACAGAGTGCCTGTGTGTGAAGTAGCTTCCTCTGCTTTCCAGGTGGAGTAAACCAGCATCCACGCTAGCTGTGTTCTCACTGACTTCAGCATCCCTCGCTTCCTCCCTTTTGTCCCAAACCTGGGGCACAGCATTTCATACCTACACTGTAGGCTATGCCTGACAATCTCTGCTTTTTTACTAGGTCAGCTCTTAGGCACCTCCAGTAATGGGCTCAGCCTTGCCCTGAGGGAGCAGACTGCGAAGAAGCAGAATGGGTTGATTAAAATGACACCAACTCTGTACAAATGCTCAATCCCTTCAAGACCCTTGGCAGCTGATGTGCTAAAGCATGGTTTCAGAATACACACGCAGGGAATTAGCCAGGAGTAGTACTGTTTCAAGACGGTAACCCAGAGACTGTAGACACGAGACTTTTGCTAGGTACCAAAATTCTCAACTGATGACTGAAAGAACAAACGGGAAAGCCTCCAGTGAACCAGTCTACTCAGCAAGTTTGCCATAAATGCATCCTAAATGCAATACTTCCTTTTTAGAGGCTTCATTGTTTTCCACCATCCATCTCTTAATTACTTAGTTCTACCTATTGCTTTTTAGTCTCCAAATGTAATTTTTCAGGTCTACAATACACTTCCACGTTTTTTTTCACCTGCTCTATTTTGTAACGAAGCTTAACACACTGTTCTTCAGAACATTTCTAAGGAAATAATTGCATAGAGTATTTCATGACAGGTGTTTTGAAATGTTAAAAATAAAATCAAACATGGAAGAGTAATTACGGCAAAATAACTTATTAAATCATACTTAATAGATATTTGACTGAAATATATTTGAATCTCAAAAGCATTTGAGTCAATATTGAAGAGCACTCTCAACTCAAAAAAAAAAAACAACCCCCAAACCAAAAACCACCCGTATTTTACTATTTCCTTATTATGACAACCCAGCTTTTCCTCCAAGTTCATAATTTACTTACCGGTAATATTTGTTAGAAGAATTTCTCTCATCACCAACACTGCCTTTACCCTGTGAGGAAGGACCTGTCAGCTTGGAAGCAGTCAAATTTGATGGAGTCCTTAAGGCAGAAGAGACAAGCCAAGGAAAGGGGAGAAAAAGAGGCCCACCTTAGACCCAAGAAAAGATGCAGCAAGGATAAAGCTTTTTACAGAATTACTTTGATAGATCAGCCAAAAGGTTCAGAGACAGATATAAAATGTAAAGTAATACTACGATACATTTAGTGCCCCAGCATTAATATTGATTTTGTTTATAAAGTCAGAGGAAGGTAACATTTAGATTGAGGATTAAAAGCTATACACACAGCGCAGCTTACTTTAGCAGTGAAAGCAGTCAACAAAATATTCCTCAGCATCCAGATGAAGCTAATCATACAGATCCAATCATGTTTTATCAATACTTAACAAAATCACTGTCAAGTTGCTTGAGAGTGCATAATGTCAAGCAACTTTATTTTGCCACTTTATTTAAGGGAGGACAGTTAAATGCACCAACAAAGAGCAATTTAGTATGGCAAAGGCTACAATGAACTCTGCAATAGAAAAGCATGATTTTTGACACAGAGGCAACATGTCTGTAGAACTTAGGTTAGTAGCGTTATGATGAATTTGAGCCTGATCTATCAATGACAAAGAAAAACAGATATAAATTCTGAAGAAAAATATAGTAAGTAAACTTTAAATGAACTTATGGGGGGTATTTTACCTAAATCAGCAATAGGTAAAGGACACCCCCATTTGAGACAATTAAGCAGTTAGGAATTAGGAATTTAAATACAAAATAATGATTCTGTGATGCAGATTACGCAGAAAGAAATGAAAAAAGAATAATGGTTCGGTAAAAGAAGCAACCAGTGAAATGCAGAACAGCAGGTGAAAGGTTTGCTTTTTATGATACTTTTCTCTCACCCCCAATTTTTTTGCACTCAGCCTGCTTCAGGCATTATAAATTTTTTTTGCCAAGTTAGAGAAACAAAGAAGGGAGCTGTCAATTATTCTGACATTCAGATTACTTCAGGGTTTGCAGGTCTATTGAAAACACCGTACATAAGAGAACATCTAGAATAAGGTAGCTGAGGAGTGGAAATGGGTTGGCAGTGCAAGAGAGGAATTCAACTAACAAATATCAGTGTGATTTATCTGTCATCCCTTCTTATGCAAACAGCTTTATTTTGAAGAAAAAGGGTTAAGCCTCAAAATTAAACACGATACACACACACACGTGACATCCTGAACTTCACCAAAGGCCAATACAGTGAGAAAAATAAAATAAAATCATAATTTAAATAGAAAACTTCTATGCTTATATGCAATTCTAGTTACAGCAAAGCAAACATATGATGTTCAGTGTCTGTAGAATCAAGGTCTTCTGGGACTACACATACTCTTAAGAAGGAAAATTATTAAAATATGTGTCGAGAATTACTCCCTAACAGTATTTCTGCTTTTATATTTTTATATGCTCCAACAGTGATTCACCCAAAGATGGGAATTACGCTAACACTGAACAAATGAACCAGAAAAAACACTATATAGGTTGAATGCCCCAAAGCACCAAATAGTAAAAATCAATGAGGTAACTTCCACTTCTTTCACAAGTAATAATCCTAAGGAATACTTTTAATACTGACACAATTTACACATTTTTCAGACAACAAAAAAATTTAAATTGCCTTTCAGTAAAGTAAGGGAATGCTAGTGTTTTCAGTTGTACCACACAAACCATTGCAGGAAATGACAGCACTTATTTTCCAGCATCAAATACCAGTAAACAGCTCAAATACAAAAAGAGAGTCCAACTTGTAAAGAGTCTGCTAACTCCTTGGATGACTCGCAAGACATTGCTTTATTTTTTTAGATAAATGACACGGCTCATACTGGCAAATAATATCTAAATCTACTTTTAGGTGTTACTCATAAGTAAAAAGTTTATACGAGAAGAAATCTAATTGCATTTCAGATAAGAAACATCTAAAATGACTCCATCACTTCTCTGTACACTATGGATTTTCACAGGTAGAAAATGCTGTTTCCTAAATAAAACCACTCTATCTAACAAATAGAGCTATCAACAGTGTTTTATACCTGCCTATTTAAGACCTATGCTTCACTGATTAGTAAGTCTAGATCTTCAGTGTCCTCTCTCCACAGATAGAAATTTGTTTTCAAACAAAAATTTATATAATGTGGACTTCCCTATAAATATATTTGCCTGAGATCTTGTTCCTATGTTTCTGCCACTACCTAACTAACTGTGAGCTCTTACGTTTCAGCTCCTAACAAGGTTTAAGAATACCCAGTAGTTTTCTTAAAGCAAAGCACAACAAACCACCATGTTCCTCACTATTCCTTTCCTGTTATTAACTTATTAACACATGTGGTGGAAGTTGGCCACAGTTTAAGCTACAAAAGATTGACTGACACCGTTTTTCATAATCAAGTACATCACAGAAATATTTCACCACAGAAGTACTTCAACAAAAAGTTTCCTTCCAAAAACTATTTTATGATTTATAACTTTTAAAACAACCACAAACTAAGTTTTCAAGCAATTATTTCCCACTGTATTCTCCACAGCAAAATTAAGGGAATGTCTATAGAGATTTTTATATGAGATTATAAGAACTCTATTTGCAGTACCTGATTCGGAGACTTGACTTGGCCAACTCACTGTGTTCAATTTCAGCCTTTTTCATATTAAATATTTTTTTAATCGCATTTGCATCCTGTCAATTAAAAGAATTTTTTGTTTAATGTTGAAAGTGAAGATTGTTATAGTCAGGTATATCCATCTATCTAAAAATCTAAAACAAAAATGAAGGGGTTTTTACATTTAGGTATAAAACAACTTTGCATGAGAAATGAAGCTTAGAACAGAGTCTGCCTGAAATACACCCACAGTAGCCTGTAAAAACTGAATAGAATAGCTGAGTAGCTTCAAGCTCATTCTTTGTCATATCCTTTAAAAAATAAATTTTTTAAAGAATCTACAATTTGTAAATATACCTGAATATCGCTTTGAACTAAACAGGCAAATGAGTTTCTATGCCTTCGCAATCAAAAAGTTACTAGCATTACAGAGCTTTACAATGCTTGCTCTCTCTCACTATACACCCGTGGACTCAATACTTAGAGTTAACAGTTCACAAAATCGAGATTATAAGTTTTGAGTGAGGTTGCAAGTGTGAGTAACGTTGCTAGGAACTGAAACTACAATCCAAACAAAAGTGCAACTGGAAAAGTCCAAGAACCACTTACATAATAGTGTTGTACATATACAAGGTCTCTCACTACAAAGCCCTTAAAAACTGAGCACACAAAAGAATAATTTACCACTGAAATTCTCTTACTTCCAGAGTACATGGAAACAGCAATGTGATCATTTGTACACAAAATGCTGGTGAACCAAGTATGAAAAAGATAGGAAGTGCAATCTGGTCACAAAAATATGGCTAAAAGAAAGAGGATCTTCAAAAACTATGCAAAGAAGGCATGACTCTGGTTTTGAAGCTTATGATAACCATAAGCAGTTCCTGCCATCTGGAAGGAGGTAACAGTCAAGTACTACCGCTATCACTTGAACCTGTAGTTTCGGCCATTTCAACTTCAAACACAAGTACAGGGATCCTCTGTTCCCCCAAAGAAGTCATGGAACTCATATCCAGACATAAAATTGAATTGGAAAAAATCATGTACCTCAAGAAAAAAAAGGTTACATACATCCCAATTATGCTAAAAGCAATATTAAAAAAAAGACACTAATAGCTATTTTAAAAAAAAATGCAAACAGAGTCTTTAGGGTCTTATGCTAAAGATTCATTTAAGGATCAATCAGCATAGAAAGCAGTTAAGAAAATCTGAACTCAAATCAAACTATGAACAACTGAAACTAACCTTGAATACTTGTGATCCAGGCTCATTGTAGGTTTTGGCATTCTTTGCCAGAAGATCTATATCCTTGGCCATTGCATGAATGCTTTTGTAAGTTCCATTCTATACAACAAAAACCAGAAGTGGTTGAAGTGGCAGCCTTCAGATAGCATGAGAATTAAGTAAATAGTGAAAAGCAAATGGAATTCATATAGAATAAAGGGAACATTTAGAGAAAAACAACATATTTATAAAGAGGACAGAACTATCTGGAAAAAAGTCATCAAAAAAGAAAGTAACAAACATTAGTCCTAAGTCCTTACAGAGCTTACGAATGCTAAGTAAAAGATTGAAAAAATACATAATACATTCGATTATCTTAATTTTGAAGGGTTTGGACAAACTGTTATTTTATGCTTATTCTCTAGTTCAGTCTATGTGCTATCCCTCAGTATTTTACAAAATGCTAGAATTACAGAACAGTATTTCAAATTACTGGAGAAGCAAGATGAAGAATGCATCACTACAAAACATCTATTTATAGCACTAGAACAAAAGTAGGTGATGATAATGCACGACCAAGCTTCAACACTTCAATGTTTTACATCAGCAGTACTTGCCAAGGAACTACTTTAAACCATTAAACATCAAGGAACCCAAGATATTCAGGCTCAATGCCAGCACACTACAGTTTACAATGCTTGGTCTGCAACACAGCTACTTCTGTAGCATTAACCCAGGACAGAACATTAAATCAACACAGCGTTCAGATTTTTAAATAGCAGGGGAAAAACACATTGCCTTTGCTACCACCATAAATCTTGGCTTCTAACAATTTTAGAATGCTTACTGTTAAACCTATACTCTGACACATTAATATGTTCATACTGTACCTGTATCCTTTGGGCAATAGTTTTAAGATCTATGGGCTCCTTTATTATTGCATAATAATCTGGGTATTGCTGGAAAACAAAAATCATTTCTATATTACTATAAACAGTCATAAACCTATTGTTCTAATAAAGAATGAGCTATTAGATGAATTGCAGATAAGAACAGTGTAAGCTTCATAAACATAGCACTAGGCTTCAATTTCAGCGAGCCAGATCATACAGCAGATACAGGGAATCATAATTCATCAATAAACTGACACAAAGGAACAGTTATGTCTGAAAGCCAAATACGTGGTGATGGTCTTCAGTGAATTTATTTTGCTGGTTAAACGTGTTATGTCACACACTGAAGCAGAACAGTGATATCAGACATATTTTAAAAGATTAAAAACTCTGCACGAAAAAACCTCAGTTACCTAAACTGGCAGAACAGCACAAGTCTCAGTCTGCAGTGAAGGGCTGGGAACAAGTTGGTAGGAGCAAAGAAGGGAGGGAAGCTCCAAAAAAAGCTGGAGTTTGCCACCGATGAGACAGTAAAAAAGAACTGCATCTTGAGTGTGCCCATCATAGTGTATGACATCAGCTATATAAATGTCCAGACTTCTACCTTAGAACACAACCAATATTATTAAAATACCCACCACTTTAGAAGGAAGTTTCTGAAACAGTTCACTTATGAGGCGCCCTGATGGGTTTGTGGCAACAGCTACAGCTTCAAGAAGCTGTTCAAGAATTTCCTTCAGGTAACCTGGAGATGACTAATATAAGAAATAAAATCACAGTAAGTTTTAATAGCAGCCATAGTGGAGTGCTTCAAGTTGCACTGAAATATACCAACTTACTTTTCAAAGACAGAAAAAGTCAGCTATAAAACACAGATGCAACTTTTGAAAACAACATTGTTTATGCATTTAGATAAAGCACATGAGAAAACTTTAACTTCACATTTACACTGCAGACTGTCAGACATACATTACATATTGTTAGAATAGACATGGTTGGCAACATTAATGAAACCACGCGTCCCAACATCACAAAAACCAGACATGCCCAAACTTCCTATCATTGTATCTGGCTTATAAAACACTACAGGAACAGCTGCACTAACTGAATGGGACACATGCTGGAAAATTATGTCATTAGACATGAAGCTTCCTTGCACCAAACCTCAGTGTTGGCATAATATCAAGCACACATCATACTAGTTTTGACTAAACCAGAACCACATTTTATCCATATCAGAAAACCTCATGACTTTTTTTTGCTAGGCAGAAGTGAAACACACAAACAATGCTGTGAAATTATTAATTAATAAACCTGTATAAGAAATACCTTTTGAGGCATAATTTAACTATGAAAAGATTTAATGCTTTTTCACGTATGGAGGCCAATCTCCCTCTCAGAGTCAGCTGACATACAGAGCCATGGCTTCCTCCAACTGCAGCTGTCATGCCCATACTTACTAATTCAGAATTTGCTCCTTGATTGTCATGTCCTTCCTCATCGTCATCTTCCTCCTCAGCATCACCTTTTTGAACAAATTCATTTTTTGTACGCAAATACAACTCCCATAGTTTGCAGGCAGCTTTATATTCAGGAGAATCAGGCTGCAAAAACAAATCAAACATTCTGCTCAAAATTCAGATCATTCTTACCTGAAGGAAATTAAAAAATTATTAGTTGAAAGGTATTAAATGCATTAAATAAATAATAGAAAACCTGGGAAATTCCTGCTTCAGTTGCTCTTCAACAGAGATGTTAAGAATCACAATAAGCTCTAGAAAATATAACCTCTATTACTCCAAAGCACCTGAGTCTTTCAGAAAACTTAGCACAATAAAATTACTTGGGCTGAGGCTTAGACAAGCCTATTAGATGAATGTGGAGAAATCATTAGGTTTTGCTGAAGCATAACACTACCAATATTTAAAACAGACTAAATATCAGTATGCCAGAAATGCGATTTAAGGCAATACTGTTGCCACTGCGTGGCACTTTAAAATTACTTCCTACAAAAGAAGAATGCCAATAAATGTGCCAATATCTTTGAAAACACTGCAATGATTTAGTCAGGATTATCTGTGAAATTCCAAAGAACTTGACAACATGCTACCACTGGGGCACACATCTAGGTATATTTTTTGGAAGAACTAGAAGCATTAGCCAGAATATTAAGTTTTGTAAATACAGAGTTGGTAGTGGCAGACAAGCATGTGCCTATTAACATTACTACTTAAGAACATTACACAGAAAAAAGACTGCTTTTCCACTCTTACGTATTTTTGTGTCCCTCTCCTCTGTCACTTAATCTCTACTTCAGGTATTCCTGCAGATATGTCACCTTATTACTGCTGATTACACTCTTCTTACTTCACTCTCTCAAGCTCTGACAACTTGTAATACAAATGAGAAACCAACATGAGAACTATTCTTAAGCTTACCTTATTAGGCTTAAATATTCTCAAGACATTAGACCAGGTGTTAATTATGAGGAACACATTTAAAGGGTATTCTGCTCCACTAGTCTGATTCCACCTATATGAATGCAAGATGCTCAAAAGCGTAAGAGTTGAGCCAAAATACCAAAAAAACAAAATTCTAATCTAGCATTGCCAATAAAACACCTGCTGCAATAAAGACCTTGACAAGGAATCAGCCATCCCTGTTTTATATGTGTCATTGGAACTGTGTGGGTAAGGTAAAAGATGAAAAAAGAAGAGGTTATGTTTGTGTGCCATATCTCCAGCTCACAACTCCGTATTTCTCTAGAAATGTCAACATTCCTTCATCCTAGAATGATGGCTACCTATTTCTATTCTACACGCAAGATTTTTACAATACAGGAATAATTTTGAGTCCACTATTCTGTAGGCAGAGGCAGCACACATTCTGTAAAACTATCATCATTCTTTCCTGCCATCAAGTCCTTCTCCCTCATGTTGAAACCACGAAAAAGCCAACATTAATGAGTGCCTTGCAAAGCTTCAGGAGTACATAATGAATTTGCAAATCTTTGTGCTTTTTCTACTGTAACCAGAATGTGCAAATGCATTAATCCATAAATATGATTGTTTTTCAAAAAGGTACACACATACACATAAACAGAAACAAAATAAACACTGCTTTTCTGAATGCCACAGGTTACACTGGTTGGGTTATTCAGAAAGCAGTCACTGGGATCATCTCCAAAGTCAAAGATATGTGAAAGGTAATATTAGCAGGTTTAGATCTGCTGTATCATCTCAGTCACTACATAAAATTTCACTGGTTTATGTATTTAACATAGCCTTCCATTAAACAAGATTAATCTATTTTTTTTCCCACTTCCTTATGGCCACTGCAATAAAAACCATTACCATCTAAAATAAAACACATACCTAGTTTGTGGAAATGGACTTGGGGGTGACATCCTTGATGAAATACATGGTCACGTACACCCACAATCTATCATCACTGACCATGATAATCAGTGTGCCTTTTTTTCATATTATTAAGTCGCCAATGGAAGAGAAAGATTCAACACTCCTACTGTATGCTTGCAGTTATTTATAAACTCCTCCTTCTGGGAAAAAAAATAAGTCTTTTTCCTATTTCAAAAGGTTACAGTGTGTTGTAAAATGGGAAGGCTTTGATAAAAGAATATTTTTTCTGAGTTTACATCTCTATTTTTGCTTTGTATCACTTTTGGAAAACTACATGAAGATCCTCTTCACATTATTTTATAGTTTTCCACAGAAAAATTGCTATAGTAGGACATCTTACAAAGACATGGTCAACCTTATGAAAATATACGCAAATAACTGCAACGTGTGCTGTTCTCTTACCAATAATAAAGGATAAACTGAAAAGTTTTTTGGCCAAACGAAGGAAGAATTTGAACCTATCTCTACCACTTTTACAACGAATTTGAGCCTTTATATGTATTTTCCTCACCTTATAGTAAGCCTTTGCATTGTTAAAGAGAAGCTGAAAATCAGCAGTCAGCACATTCACATCATCGTATTCCTCCATCTTTAGCTTTTGTTGGATTTTCATTAAATCGATTGGCTGGGAAACCACTTCATAATAATCTGGCTGATTTCTGTTGCAATGACAAAAACAGGCATTATATTCCAAGCAGCAAAACCAAACCCACAGCATTGAAGTTTGTATGTGTCTATGACTAAATAAACCAAAGAAAGTTCCAATACATTTTTGTTACAGCTAAAAGATCTGGACTGTTAGATCTGGTCTATTAGTAGGCTTACTTTATTACATGCTCTGCTATCATCCTCAGTTTTCTAAGTTTAAGAGAAAATTCACTCTCTTACTTTATCTTTTGCATTTTAAAGGGTCATTTCTATTAATCTTCCCAAGGTTTGCCCTTAGTATTACGTTCCACCACTTAGGTGGAATATTCTATAGTCACAGGCATAGATGTTTTAGGCAGGTGTCACAAGAAACATTTTAAATTCAGTGTGTCCTTTTTTGACTGAAAAAGGGCACCAATGTTAGCATGTTCCATTGAATAATTACATCAAATACTCAGATCAAACACTGGTGGGAAACCATGAGAAATTTAGCTTAATTTTTTCACAGCTACTAATGCTGAAGTATTCCTCAATATCCACTTACTCTCTGACTAAATCTCAGGTTCGAGGCTTAACCAGAACCATGGTCTTACCTTCGCTTCGGTGCCCTAATGAAAAGCTCACAAAGGAGCCTGCCCTGTTCATCTTTGTAATCTCTGATGGTGTTGTAAAGTTCATGGCATACAGCAATCTAAAATGCAAGAACAATAAAGTAATAAAAAGTTAGAACATTTTAAGGAGATAACAAATCAAAGCCTGCTTACAAGGGGAAAGACAAGCTGCCAATCCACAAGGTGCTCTAAAGCAGAAGCGTGAAGAAATTGGTGCATCTCATACATTAGTATGATACCTGACAAGTTTGCCAGGTACTGCAGAATTTTAATTTATTTTTTTGAACACAGGGAGCTTTCTTTCAATGCTAATTCTAAGTAAAACACCCAAAATGTAAATTAATTCAGTACAATTCTCTCCAAGTTATAGACATCTAAAACAATGACAGGGGTTCTTCTGCTCTGCAATTAATTAAAATTAGACTGCTAACTCAAAAGCATAACAGACATCGCACACTTCAGCAATCACTGCCTGTGCCGTTCCCCACTTATCTTTCTGCATTTGTTATTCAGACACAGCTCTCAACTTCTGCATGTTATGATTTCAGCTCCTTTTCCAACATCCTTCCATCTGCTAAAATCATCATCATCAAAAAAAAAAAAGAAAAGCAGCAAAAGGAAAATGGGAAAGAAAAAGATGAAACTGGGGAGACAAGAACAAGCCAAAGCTGAACAAGGTCCTAAACAAAGCTTAGCCAAGGCAGCAACAGATTCAGGGTCAGCGCTACATACAATCACCCATTTTACAATCCAGCATTTCCCAGACAGGGATACAGTATGCCCAAGAAAAAAAGTTCTGCATATTAAGGAGGTACTAACAGGATCTACAGTTGGGAGATTGGAAAGTCTCCTCCTCTTTCTGCTTGGGCCTGGTATATTGGTGGAGTGGTGTCCATCATCAAAGTCTCCTCCGCTGACGCTGCTGGAAGGTGAGGTAGCTCTTCGCCTCTTGGAACCCATGGAATCCAACTTCTTCTATAATGAAGAGATATGTTCTTAAACTCATGGCATTGCATCCAAACTCTCTGGTGAGAGCTAACTATAAAGCTAGCAACGTTTAGGATGTCACATACACTTGTTATATACTACAGTTCAGTTACGCCACATATCTAAACACCAGCTTTTTCAAAAAATTGGCAAGAGTAAAGGGAAATCAAAATGGTCCTACAGTTTTATAGTCACTGATGACAGCAAAGTCAGAAAGCCTAGGGCTCACAGTGACGAAGATGAATTTAGCAGCTCTTACTAGGAAATGTCCTGAAACTATCTACATTTTACTATCTCATCCCATGCATGATAACTAAGCGAGAACCACTGTTTTACAGGAAAAAGCTGTGCAAACATGTGCTCAGTTCTAGTGTAAAAGCATGTAATTCCATGTCAAATTAAAACAAAAAACAACCAACCAACCAAAAAAAACCCATGAAGAAAACACATTACAAACAAAAATTCAAACAGCTACTGAATACCTTATCTTAGATTCAAGCCCAAAAAAGGTCTGAACCATCGTGTGACCTACCACTCCCACTTTATGTGTAGGATGAATGGCTCAATCATCAAGAAGTAGAAAAAAACACCTCCTTTTTTAGCCATAGTTTTCCATTTGCCAACACAGTGACAAATGAACAACCACCATCCAACAATTATGGTGATTTACAGAACAAGTTGTTGGCTCTTTCCCAACTTTCAGTGACAGCATCAGAAAAATAGCTTTATTTGTAGCTGTCTGAAAGGCTGAAGACAGAATAGATCCATCTATCCCAGCCTATACCCATTTTTCAACCAAACCAAGGAATTTCTTCTAGGAAGCACTCAGTTGATTTACAAGGTATGGCAGCACACCATAACCACATCAGAGCATTTATGTTAGAGACAGAATTAATTTAAAGCACACAAATGAGATGAATAAGGCAGGAATAATTAGCAGGATAAAGAAAAGCAAAAGCCTAAGGCAGAAGAATGGAGGGAATGGTGCACATACAATCAATAATTTACCAGATTTACCAGAGTACAACCAGCACCTCGAAAAGCCAGTCTCCTCATAGTGTCTGATGGCCAAGTACAGATACTGGGAGAAGGTAACACTCTAAGAGTAGCAAACCAGCAATGGTGTTAGTACAGCCAAAACTGGAAGACAAGAAAAAGGAAGGAGAGAGAGAAGAAAACTAAGAGTAGATAGATAATTAAAGAATAAAACTAAAGAATAAATTTAATAATTACAGTGACAGAGAAAAAAAGCAAGAAACAGAAGGTGACTTTTTTTAGCCTAGCAGAAACTCTACAAAGTATTTTTGTACACAGAATGCTAGACATTTCTGTCATTTTTACAGTAAAAACACATTTCTCTAATGTTCCTGAATACATATTACAGATTTCACAGCCACTTGCTAGAGAATGATTCATCAAGCAGAGCAGGGAGTAAACATAAGCGATATCTGACCTGAGAGTAAAAACCCGAAAGCAGTAAAACTTACAGAATGTGAAGTAGTACAGTGGTTAGAACAATAACAAAATAATTTTTAAGGTCAAGAAACATTTAATAGCATCTCTAGTGATGATGCACCTCCATCAGTCTTCAGAGTGGATTTTTATCCTCACAAGTAAGCAACATTAAGCATCCAGCTATACAGGTTCACTAAAGATATACCTGTTTCAATTTCTAAGCAGTCTCCAAGTCTGATTTCTTTCAGAAATTCCACATGAAATGTACAGAACCATTTTATGGAAAAATGATTGCTACTACTTAGTTCATGCAAGTACGGTCTTCAATGAAACCCCAGAGAGATTGTTTTCACGGTCGGTATTCTGGATGTTCTCATAACACACACGTACAGAGAAACTTGGTGCTTTATTAGCAGGCAATTCATCTCAGGGACGGACAACCAGCCTGTCGCTTTTGGCACTGCCTCCAACTTTTATCTGAGAGCTAACACCAGGCACGTGCTGATGTGGAGGTTGCTAGAAAACACAAGTTCTTGGTTGTGAAAGGCAGGCAGGAGGGACTATTGCAATCTGTAATTCTGGTCTACCCAGGAACCCAAAAGTACACTCAGTCCAATCTCATCCTCGAACAAAGATTTGGGGACCTCCCAACCAGCACCTGCCTGCAAACTGCATATAGGCTTCTCCACATCTGTTATCTGAGGCACGTACACTGCTGCTCTCAGGCATACTGGTGTATACTTGTATGATCAAGACGTCCGGCCATTCTGTACACAGAAACATTTTTCTCCTCTAATAACCAAGGAAGGTGCAAAACTCGTATCAGTCTGAACAACATCATGAATACTGAGAGAACTGCTTACGTAAAACTCCTACCGAATGCCAGGCTCCAAAATGTAAATTTCTCTCTAGAACTCCATGCTCATAAACGGAGATAATCCTACTGTGTGCAGAAATGTATTCTGCTTTACTTAAGAACATATCTCCTAGACTTTCTTCTGTAATGTAACTGCTAGCTCACAAGTCTCTCAACAGTCACACCAAGAATCTCCACCACTACAAACAAGCCGCCTCCTGTGCAACACGAGCTTGAGCGTCTTCTTAACGATTGCTCACACTGTCCATAAAAATGTCGCATAACCATAGACATCTCTATAAGAAATGGTTTGGCCATTACTAATACCCACGTATACTAATATATACACAATGGGTGGAAGACTGCCCCTCCTGAAAGCTGTACTAGACTGATCACCACAAGTGTCACCCAGTCTGACCTCATTAAGTGAACAGTTTTTACATGCATTTGAGATAACACGCTTAAAACAAGCCAATGAGGTTCTAGCACACATTTCATTTTCTGCCTCCAAGCAGAAAAAAGCTAAAAGCCAACAGATACCACAGAAAGTATTTTATCATTATCAGGATCTCCCACGTTTCAACAGAAATACTCACTAAATCATGGCAAATTTAGCAAACGGAACAGGGGAGGGAAGCACAGCCAGAATTTCCCCCGATTATCGATCACACTGAAACCTGCTACAACATAGGGAAAGGGGGACGGCAGCAACCAGACACTACAGAAGGACAAAGTTGGCGAAGAAGCGAGAGACGCAGCACATCGGTCGTTTTATCAACACTGGGACAAGCACGAAGAGGCAAAGCACATAACTTCCCCAAACCGTCCCGCAGGGGGGCCCCCGCCTGCACCCTGCCCGGGTTATGTGGTGTTATTGTTGGCAGGAGAAGGAGACAAAGAAAAACACCTTTTCCGGCACCGGACCAGCCTGTGCCCTCACGGCCTGACAGGACGATGTCCCCCTCCCCGGCCCGCGCTCCCACCCGTACCGGCCAGGACACGCTCCCGTCCCCCGAGCCCCGCTCCGGAGGGAGCGGCCGCGCCGCCGCCGCCGGCCCTCGACCACCCACCCGCCGCGCGGCCGCTGTCACCGCTGCGAGCTCTGTCCGGTGACGGGACGGGGCGCTGGGGGCGGCGGGTGAGGACGGCGCCGCGGGGAGGACACCGCGGGGGGGGCTGAGGGAGACACCGCGGCCAGCGGGGTCCGGACGCCGGTGGGGGACAGCGACACCGAGGGGGCCGCGGCAGGGCGGCCCGCGCCCAGGGCCAGGGTCGCCGCGGGAGGCGGTGACGGGGGAGGTGACAGGAAAAGGCGGAGGTGCTCGGCGCCCCCGGGCCCGGCGCGGGGCCCGCCGTGGCGGAGCTGCTGCGCGGCCGGGCGGCGCTGCCTCCCCGCGGCGGCCACACAAAGGGAGGCAGCGGCCTCCTGGCTTCGGCCCGCCGCCCCGCCTGCGCGCCCCCGGCGCGGCGCGCCGCTCACCCAGCCGGCTCCGCTCCGCCTCCGACAGCCGCGGCCGCAGTCGCCCTCCGCCGCCCGCCCCGCCACCGCTGCCGCCGGTGCCGCCGCCGCCCGCCGCCGCTCCGTACCGCCGAGCCCGCCGCTGCCGCAAAGCCCGCCCGGCCGCCAACCGCGCCGAGCCCGCGCGACACCTCCGGCGAGGAAGGGCCGCTTCGCTTTACGGCAGCGCCCGCCGGCGGGAGGAGGAAGGAGCGCGGCCTTCCACGTGGGGCCGCGGCCCAGCGCCGTCCGGCGGCGCCATGAAGCGGCCCAGTGAGCGGCGGGCCGGGGCACGGGCGGCCGCGGGGGGCGGGGGCGGGCCTCGGGCGGTATCGCCGGCGAGCGCTCGAGGGGAGGGAATGGCGGGGGCGGGCGACGGCCCGGGACCGGGGGAATGGCGGCGGCGGCGGTGGTGGTGGGGCGGGGGGGGGAGGGGCGGGCGGCAGCGGCCGCTCGTGGCCGAGCGAATGGCGGCGGCCCGGGGCGGGGGAATCGGACACCGGGGCTCGAGGGAACGGCGGCGGCGGTGGGAGCTCGGCCCCTTCCCCGGGCGCCGGTGAGCGGCGGGGCTGTCCCCGGGGGGGCGGGTGCGCCGCGGAGAACCGGCGCTGAGGGCGCGGTGCGTTGCAGAGCTGAGGAAAGCCAGCAAGAGGCTGACCTGCCACAAGCGCTACAAGATCCAGAAGAAGGTGAGTCCCGGCGAGCTGTCCCGGCCCCCATGGAGCGGGGGAAGATGGGGGGGGGGAGGGCGGGGCGCGGTGGTCTGTTTCTAACTAAAGTTGCATGCTAACTAGTTTAACGCTAAAAGCATTTGTTATATATGGTTACAGAAACATGTACTTATACATGTACCCAATAAGGTTGTTGTACTGACTATTAAGGAGCCTGAACTGTAGTGAGGAATTTGCTTTCCAGTCACCATTGGCCGAAGCATGATGTAGAAAGGCGTGTAGTTTTTTTTACATCCTTACATCTCACATTATCTGGGCTGGTACGTTCAAGTGCACAATGTCTCATCGTAAAGCTACAATCGAAACGCTTCATTCTAAAGTCAGAAACATACCATTTTTGACTCTGTATCTGTAAATAGGAGGGATACATACCTTTTTTTTTTGCCTTAGATTGAGAAAATATTTTTGTACCTGTCTTCAGATCAGAGAACACCACCGAAAAGTCAGGAAGGAGGCCAAAAAACGTGGACGCAAAAAGCCCAAGAAAGATCCTGGTGTTCCCAGTGCTGCACCATTTAAGGAAGAGCTTCTGCGGGAAGCAGAGCAAAGAAAGCAGAGGGTAAAATACAGTTTGTGATAAAGTGGACAAGAGAGAGAGAACTCAAGGGAGCTGAGACCAGTCCTATCTTCAGGGAAGCTTTGTGTGCATGTGTGTGCACATGTGTGCACCCAGAAGTGCCATCATGGTAGATTGTAAATGGTCCTAGTAGACATGTACTTTGGAAAAATAATATATTTGTTTCCAGCATTATACAGTGGGTAACAATTTACTCTTATTTTTAACCTTAATTTCATCACTGTGTGTATAAACATGCTGGAAGAGTCATTTCTAATGTAATCCAAATTGCCTGTGATGCTGAGATACATAGATGTCCCATCAGAAGGCTGCAAGTCTAGTCTTGGCATTATGTGATTATACAGAAAATAAGGATCTGCTGTCTGCAACATAATGTGACAGAGCACAGCACCCTTATCAGTTGTAATGTGGTTGCTGCATGGCTGTTATCTTGGGGTCTAGCTAATGGTTGTATTGCCTCTGGTTTTGAGGCAATTGAAGGCAACAGTATTCATCAGGGTAGGATGCAAAAAATGTTCCCAGTGTCATTTGGGCAGCTGTGACTTCTAACTAAGCCGTCTCAGGAACTTTGGGGGGGACAAATAACAACCTTCCTTACCACCTTCTGATGTGTTTTATCTGGCTTGGGTTTTTGTCTGCAATCAGCTTGAAGAACTAAAACAAAAGCAGAAGCTCAACAGACAGAAAGAACATGAAAAGAAGAGGAAGCTTGAAGCTAAAAAGAATGCAGCCAAAATCAAGGAAAAAGCAGAGGGAAAGGTAGGTGTCTGGTATGATTTTGATTCTTTGAAGCTTATAGAAGCAATAAAAGTTATCCTGAAACTACATCTTCTTAAGCAGTATGTTACTTGTTACGTTTTCATGCTGTGTATGCACACAAGTATAATACCAATTCTCAGTTAAATCATTCCTTTAATTTTTATTTGCATTCAGGAATCCTCTAGCAAATCTAAAGCAAAGACTAACAAACTGCTGGATAAAAATTCAAAGAAATCATTCTGCAGGGAGCTCAGGAAGGTGAGGAGCTTCAACTATTTTTATATAATTTGATGAGAGTCAGCAATGAGAATACTTGTTATTTTCCTTTTTGCATTACTGTGCAGCTGCTAGAGAGTGTGAGGTTGCTTGTGACAAACTTCAGCACTGAAGTAAGGGATTTTGTTACAGAAACTGTGAGGGTTTCAGTCTTGTCTGGTGTGAGCTACTGAGACACCCAGCAGTTTGAGGCATCAGACTACTTGGGCCAACATCAGTACATACTGAGTGATCAAGAGCTCTTATAGTAATGAAGTACTGGTGTCTAAGGATTTCTTGCCTTTGGAGGAGAAAGATGAAAATTGCTTCAGCTTTCTGGTTTGTAGTTCAGAAGAAAGGAGCTCAAACAAAAACAGTGGTATGAAACCTCACCAGTCATTCTGTGAAATTCAACAGTAACTGTTGTAAGCCACAGCTATTCCAGAGTTGTCATCTGTCAAATGGTCTGTCATTTCTTATTTGAGAGTCTTCTCTTTTTTCTAACCTAGGTGATTGAGGCCTCAGATGTGGTTCTAGAGGTTTTAGATGCAAGAGATCCAATGGGTTGCCGGTGTCCTCAACTGGAGCAAGCTGTGACTTGCTCTGGAGGAGACAAAAAGCTACTGTTGGTTCTGAACAAAATTGGTAAGAAGCAGAGGTTTTCTTGAAATGTTACTTGGTCACTGTGTGGTTCTGTGGTAGGTGAGCTATGAAGAAGATTTTAAAGGAATCTGAGATTCCATTGAAGACATAAGATCCAACTCTGAGCTCACTGCCCTACTGAAGGGGTCACATTTCCTCCACCTTTTAGTCTAGTTTGCTAAGAAAACACCACAGATGGGTTAATGTGCATTCACCTCTTTCTTTTGCAATAACTACTGAAGGCATTGGCCAGTCTCAGCCAAATTTGACAGAATTTAAAGATCTTACCATTTTTAACATTTTTGTGAACATAGGTGGGTGGGCAGAGGTCATGATGCTGGTCCCCACTGAGGCAATGGTGAGTTAAGGATCAACAGATCAATGCAATAGTTGGATTTGAAATTTGTCTTTGGGAAGTACTTTCTCTCTTCCATTGCTGCCTGAAAGAATACACACAAAAGCTGTTGGAATGAGCTAAAAAGGCTGGAAATTACTGAGTTACCAGCAGCAAGGAAAAGAAAATACCAAGTGACAGCAAGAGCAAACGGAACTTTGCATTAGAGTAGCCTTTGCAGGGATGATGGGATGATCCCTCACAGGACATCACTCTGCCATACAAAGTCTCCTAGTAAGACCCCAGCATTAAAAACTTTATACAGGGGCCAAAAATGTAATTGTGGTATGTTTTGCTTGAGATGGAAAATAAGGACAAACTTGCAACACTTGGGTGCCCTTGAGGAACATACCCAGTACTTTACTGGACTTTTCAGCCAAACATTATTTGTCATAAAATGGACAAAATACAGCCTGGTTCCCAATTCCACATTAGATTTCTTCCACAGTGACATTTAAGATTCACAGGAGTGAAAGGACTGTGGTCTTTTTTCCAGATTTAGTGCCAAAGGAGAACTTAGAGAAATGGTTGAATTATTTGAAGAAGGAGTTCCCAACGGTTGCTTTTAAATCAGCAACGCTGATGAAGGACAGAACTATGGTAAGAGCATGCAGGCTGTCTCATGACTAAGTTGTATGTGTTTGCAATCATACATGTTGAGAAATGGGAACTCTTGTTCTTTAAAATTCCTTTTCCCCTTGTTTCATTATACTGCTGTGGCTGACAGATATGCTTTTGCACTTTGACTAAGCTTTGTGGTACAGTGGGGAAATTACTGCTTCTGAAATGCATCTTGTTATTTGTGCCCTGGATGCTGAACTAGAGCAACAGCAAGTCTGTTGGGTTTTTTTACTGTAAGATGGTGAGGGGAGGAAGATGAGGAATTTTTCATCTTCTGCATAGGATGGTTGCACCAGTTACATCTGAATTGTTTGTAGGTAAAATGGTGCAGGCCATACTACAGCATTTATCCTGACTTTGGCCATCAATACAGGTAGCACTTGACATTATTTCATGAAGGGTATAAAGGGGTTACCTCCCTGTATCCTAGTCTCAATTGTTTGAAGATGCTCATTTGAGTTGTATGTGTATTAATACATAATGCTTCACATGTCTTAACCTTGATAACAGCAGCATGAAATAGACCCTTCTGTGAAATGGTGCAGAAACTGCAACTCAAAAGAGCAGGTTTTGAAGTCCTTCAAAAAATTGAAGTCTCTTGAGTGAATTTGCAGATCTAAGGGTTCTACCATCAGAACATAATGGTTATTTTATGGTCGCCCAACAGATCTGCAGTACAGCCTGAACTGAAATCACAAGCCCTTTAAGTCAGTTCACATTCCTTTTTCTCTTAGTAGTTGATGACTACCTTTTTTTACTGTCACTTAACTGATCAGCCAATTTCTTACTAAACTAATTCCTTCTGTTTAGAATAACACAGTTGTATTAAATTTTAATAAGTTGCATTAAGTTGTAATAAGCTGTAGCGGCCAAAATAATTCACACATCACAATGTTCTTCTTTCTTTCTGCAGGGCAGGGGCTGTTTATTTTCTTTAAATTCTTTTTTTCTTCTTACATTAATACGTACTCCTACAATAATAATACTTATACTCTCATTCAAGCTCTTCATAATAAGCAAATCAGCAACTAGACAGTCATCAACCCTCTCTCCCACAAACAGTTCCATCCACCTTAGCACAGCCTGGCAGTTTCTTACCTCTCTTCCAAGGCCTGTTTCTCCTCAAAGCCTTGCTGCTTCTCCAGGCCTGTGCAGAGCAGAGCTGGCGCTTCTCCGAGCCAGCACAGAACCAACCAGCTCTTCGCCGAGCCTGCACAAAACAGAGCTCCTGAGCAGAGCTTCCCTGAGCAAAGCTCTCCACCTTCACCGAGCTCCCCAAACAGAGCTCCTTTGCTGATGTCAATTTGGCTCTTAAGTATTGAATCTCCCACAGCTGCACAGAGCTGACAGGCCAATGCCGACTTGCCTGTTAATCATTTACCAGTAACACATGATTTGACTCTTAACATATTGAATCTGCCACAGCTGTGCAGAGCTGACACTCCCACACACAGTAACATCTAATAGAGGATAGGAGTTGGAAACATTACAGTAGATAAATAAATACAAGCATACTTACTTATTTTTTAAATAGCTCCTGACCATGTGGTTTTTTTGCCTTTGAATCCTTTAGCCGGAACAGGTCACAAAACGACGTGCACGTGTTGATTTATCAAGAACCACTGAATGTTTTGGAAGCAAATGCCTTTTGAAACTTCTTCAAGAGCACGGCAAGACTCAAAACAAAGCCATTCAGGTTGGGGTAGTAGGTAAGCATTTGGAGAGGCAGGAGCAGCGTTGGTATCTTGTATTATAACTTGGGTAAGACAGCTAACACAACTTGCTAATGGGCTTTCTAGTCATTGTTCTTACTTTCATCCAGGACTCACCATTGCAGTACTTCAGTTGATAGCGGTCTGTGTTGTACTGATACACATGCAGCCTGTGTGCTTTGTGGAAGGCACATTGTGCGAGGCCTTAGCTTAGGGAGACAAGCAGGTTACGTACTGTGCAGCTTGCACTGCCTTCCTCCTACCTGATGTTTTTATTATCAGTGTGAGAAATGAGGATACAGACTATATCTTACTTCTGTAGTGAAGACTTCAGATCCAACTCTGATCTCACGCTGGAGATGTACTTTACCAAAGACAGCTGGAAGAAACAGTTTTGATCGGTGTTACATAGGCTGAGGTTTCTTATTTAACTTACAAGGATTTATGTGGTTTTCTTCAGGTTTCCCTAATGTGGGAAAGAGCAGCATAATCAACAGTCTTAAAGGAGTTCGCGCTTGCAATGTTGGCCTAGCAAGAGGTGTTACCAAGTAAGCCGAGTCTGATAAAAGCTCTTCGTTTCCCTGTTTGTTGTGTGCTGATTACCTCATTTGTTTGTGCAGTTTCCATCCATTAGGGGTGAAGTATGCTGCTGTGTGCAGTTTTAAGTGCACATTTCAGTTTGCCAGGATGAAAGACATTATCTGTGTGATGCAGGCTGTCACGAGAGAATACAGTGTATAAACCTGCTCTTTTTGTACATTCAGTTTTCTATCCTATGCAGAGCATATGAGAAAGCACTGAAACTGACTGAAGTGTGTTCAGTCCAGCACTGAGCTTTGTGTCTTGCATTCCTCACCGTTACCAGTCCTTTGCTAGTTGATTATCTGCTCACACTGCATTTCTCTCCAAATAGGTCCATGCAAATTGTGCACATTGATAAACAGACAAAGATGTTAGACAGCCCAAGTATAATTGCAGATCCTTCCAACAGTGCCTTGGCTCTGGCCTTGAGGAGTATCATAGGCACTGAAGAATCAGGCTCAGCAGATGTGCTTGAAGGAGTAGATGCCATTCTAAATCACTGCAGTAAACAGCAGGTGAGCTCCATCTTTTTCCACATCTCTCACTGCATTTGACTTCTCTGTAGGATTCTTGGGCCAATAACAAAAGTTCGCTTCACTTCAACTAATTGTGGTAGCTTTTGCACTTTCCCCTAACCATACAGAATGACAAACTTTGGCTAGTGTATCCAAGGGAAAGTGTCATCTTTTATCCTTATAAACAGAAGGCAGAAACTGCATGCCACAATCCTGTCAGCCAGAGTTCATTTTCCCAATAACTTCTCTGATTTTTAAAAACTGCTGCTTTTAAGATCTCAGCACGGAGTGAAAAATGAAGATATTCTAACTGCTTCCTATTATTACAGTGAAGACCTCAGATCCAACTCTGATTTCACTCTGGTTTCAAGTAGACTAACCTAAGCCTAATTCCCATTCAGTTCTGTGATAACTGTTTTCACAAACCACTGTGCTGTCTCTATACACCCACTAGTATGGCTGAATGGCAGATGAATTTGTTGATGAAGTAGGCATTTTGCTTGGCAATGTTTACTCCCACATGCAAGAGAAAAATGGCTCTTTGCATACTTGTCTGTCCTCATTGTAACCCAATTTGATTTGCTCTTTTATTCCTAAAACTAAAAATGGGTATCTTTTTCTGAATGCACCATTTTCTTTCGCACTAGGTAATAATGCACTATAGTATCCCAGATTTCAGGAACACTGAAGAGTTTTTAACGTTACTTGGTCAGAAAAGGGGTATGCTGAAAAAGGGAGGCGTTCCTGACATAGAGAGTGTAGCTAAATTGCTACTTTGTGACTGGACAGGGTATGTATACTATGAATTTTGCTTTATGATGCTTACCTTTTACACATTGTTAATCCAGCACAGCAGAAGTTCCGAGTCCTGCGAAGTACTTAGAAAGGAGAGGCAGCTTTTTCTTCTTTTTTTCCCTCCTTTCTCACATTTTACTTTGGTAAAGAGAGCTGGATTGGCTAACAGATTTAGAGAATGCCATCCATGGATAATTTTCTAAGGTAGTGAAGGAAACATGGAAAGAGCCAAAGCATGTTGCACATTACTCTGTAGCCAGTTTGATGACTTCTGCTATAAATCTGTTAGGGGAATTTGCCTTCCTCTCAAATATTGAGTCCATGTAGTCCTCTTCGACAGACAGAAAAGGCTCTGGGAAATTTTCTATGGAAATTTATAGCGGTTCCTATATTCTGAGGGTGGGAATAAATGTAACTCAGTGTGACTGTTACCTTTGCTCAAGTGGTTCAGCTGCTTTTACAGGCAGATGATTTGTGGTGACAAAGTACACCGTTTCGTTTTCCTCTCAGGAGTGGGCTATCCACTTAATACTGTTACTGACAACTTCAGAGTCAAATTTAATAGTGCTTTAGCTATTTAACTGCTATTAAACAGATGATAATAAATGAGTAGTTAGGTTGAGGAGTTTGAGAGATTTGTGCTCTGAGTTTTATTTTTAAATACAGTGATTTAACTATGTTATCTTTGATTGTTTTTTAATACCGATACTTTATTTTCCCAGAGCTAAAATAAGCTACCACTCACAACCTCCAGGATCTCAGAGACTGCCACCGTATCTTACAGAAGACAAAATAGCTGAAATACAGGAGTGCTTTAATTTAAAGAACCTAGAAGAAGAAAACACCACCACCGTTCAGGGTAGGACTGTTACTGTAATGCACTGCTACTACTAAGAGTGGCAGTAGTAGTTTTAATAGGAGATTTTGAATGGAAATCCTCCTGGGGTTTATATGATAGCTTTGCCAATATGCAGTGAATATGAACCTTTTAAGAAAGAAATGGATTCTGATGCAACGGAACAGTGCATCTGTGTGCTGGCTTAACATAAGTTACCCCTGCTAGTCCTTAGTTTCTGCTCATCTGACCTAACCCTCCTAAGCAGGAAATAGGGTAAAAGAAGGTTGAAGAGCACATAAACACTGGCTAATTAGGCCAACAAAATACATTTTACTCAGTACAATCTATACTCAAATCCAAATCTTTCAGCTCCTAGCAGTCTTCTGTAGATTCCTTGGGGAAACCTATTCTTGGAGAATTGTCCTTTGTTCTACCTGCTTATACATGGGAGTGCCCCTTGTGGAAGGGAGGGGGCAGGACTGTCTTTTTCTAGCCCTGACCTAAAACGGCTGTCCTCTCGGGGGGGTAGGCATTACAACTGGTGCTGTCGAAAGTGACTTAACAGACACTATGTTCTTCCCAGCTTTAAAATACCCCAGTCCAGCAAGCAGCATCGCTTTCCAGTCAGCCGGTATGGCAAATGGGACAATAGAGGAAAATAAAGTCATAGAGGAAGCATCAGAGTGGGAAAACATGGAAACAAGCAAGGAGGAGGAGGAGGAAGAGGAGGATTTCACAGAAAGCGATGATGAAGATGATGTGGAAGAAGAAGAAAAGGATGTCAGAGAGGTAAATCAAGGTTTATTAGGCTGCTTCTACCTGTTTAGATCCCGACACCAAGTACCCAGTCAGTGTCCTGCTGTAAACTGAGAACGTGTAGGTACTGTGGAGCCACCAGCAGTAATGAAAAAGCCCTTCTCCTGGAGATAAGGGTTGGGCTTTTTGCTTAATTAAGGAAACAACATTGTTCTAAGTCAGTGTGTTCCTGACCAACTATACAAGGGCACATACACACTTTGACTGGTCTCTGTTAGGTTTCATTTGCATGGGAGACTTCATTAGTGATGTCTGAATAAACACATCTGTCTCACCTTTCTGACTTGTAGGAAAGCAAAGTTCAGGTCACCAGGAAAGCAAAGCTTGGAAAACAACAAACAAGTCCTACAAATCCAGAAAAGCAGATAGCAGGTCTGTATTAAAAACCCTGGCTTGAAGGGGAGTCTTTAGTACGCTAGCACTGGCATTGGTTTCACTAACACATTATTTTCTTATCTCAGAAAGTGAACATTCCAATTCAGTATCATTCAGTTTGGATAAGACAGCAGATGAAGATGATGCCTACGATTTTAATACAGACTATGTGTAATGAATTATGTATGAGGACACCATTTGGAGACTTATTACTGGCTTTTAGAACAGTCATGAAGGCTTGTGTTTCAGCAGAAGTTGGAGGAATGCTACATACCAGAGCTGCTGCAAAGATTCACTACTACTGCAGTGTCAAATAATATATATATAATAGTGTATCATCTCCCTTGATTGTTCCAGATGTTGTACAAGTCTAGTAAACCAACTGTATTCCGCTTTAAGTCCTAAACTTTATTTCCTGTATTAAAGCCTATTTTAAAAATTCCCTAACAGACTATTAGTTTGTTCACTATTAGTCTGTTCACTTTGCCTTATAAAAAGATGTTTCAGAAGGATAAACCCTTTGTCATCTTTTTCTTTGAGAAACAATGGTACATGTTTCATTCTAGTCATGTACAAACAATTAAATTTCAAGGTAAGTTTTTACCCTCATGTCAGAAAATGTAGATGTTTTCCTAGAGCATTACAGACACTACCCCTAGAGCGTGACTTCAGTCAGTAATTTTTCGGTATACTTTTGCAAAACTTGTAGAACTTTCATATGGGAAGGTTGGCTAAGCAAATGCTGCTTATTACAGCTAGGCATAAGGTATTTTATTTAAGCACTGCTTTACATGTTCAGAACCTTCACTGGGAAAGGTAACCGAGATTTATATTTGTAATCTGTCTTCACTGGGGAGCAAGCTTCTTGTTCTTGCAGTGCTCTTGAACAAAAGACTTACCTCCTGATGACACATATTATACCTGGCAACAACTGGTACCTATAAAGCAAAACATTGCCCTGTGCGATAAGGACACGTTACTGTGCTCAGCCTATAGCAGAAGTGGGGCAGCAAGAGAATTACCAAGAGTGCCTGCAGCTGACCAACAAATTAAGCGTTTAGAATAAATGCCTGACACCAAGCCTCTTCCTCCCTCCTATTAACTCAAAGGTCCAATTTCTGTGTTCTTTTGTGCAATACTTGTATTATCCCTAAATGTATGTGGAGGCACAGTCCTTCTAAGCAGCTTAAAAAAGGATCAAGTGCAGACACAGACACATGCAGTTTATTTAAGCCTGCTAAAACAGCCTGGTCATCAGAATTGGTGTCAACTGATCTAGTATAATCTTTAAAAGTTTGGTAAGTGAACTTACTTTGTTACTCTTAACCGCTTCAAGGACAAGAATGATTCTTGTTCATCAAAACCCTGGAGAAGAAACAATAGGTAATAAACTACAGAACAGCATCCATGACAGAAACGGAACTATAGGCAGTGACTGCAGTGAGTCAAGCCATTGGGAGTCCTTTTAAATTGTAAAGCATATTCATACACATGGAGGAGCCCTTTAGTGCTCTGCTGCCCTGTATCTCAGACCATGCAACGCTCAGCCCATCACACAAAGCTTTCTGTCTAAACATACTGAGGACTGTGCACAAGCAGTATTGTGGAATAAAAATGACAACTTGAGTCCAAACCTGTATGGACAGGAATACTTGGCACAATTGCTGCTGGGATATATCAGCTAATAATAACCACTACTCAAAACACTACAACGAAAAAAAAAACCATCTTATTTAGAGAAAAGGCGATGGGCAGCCAACTGCAAAAGGCCAGAGGAATCTCACTTGATGAGTTTAAAGGGCCAGACTGGGAACAGCACAGTGGGAGAAACTTCTATAGCAGAGCCATGCTCACTTGAGAGAACTATGAGGAACTCAGCAATAAAATAACTAATCTGTAGTAGAGCCTGATCCCCAAATGAAAGATTTTGCACAATTTTAGAATGAGATTGCTTTTGCAAAGATGAGATCAATTGACTTTAGTTTCAATCACATGCTACTGTATTTAAGTATAAAGGAAACGCATTTCATGCAATCAGATTGCCATTTACCTGAAGTTTGAGTCAACATGTTAAAATTAGCTTTTATTTTTGAACAAAGTTTTCTCCACCACTTTACAAAAAATGTTTTAGTGTTCACTGGCAGTTAAAACCCACTTTGCATAGTGAAATAATACTTGAAAAATTCATCTTTCAAAAAACAAGATTCAGTTTTGCAGAATTCTGCAAGAAAGACACACACAAAAATAGTTGGGAGGAGATTTCATGCAAGAAAGGATTGTTGAGGAAACATTTCACAGGATAAGAAAACAACAAAAAAAAAAACACAGAACAAAACCCAAGCAGCTCTAAATTACAGTACATTGCTGTGCAAGATTTGCATGGTGCAAGCACCAGCTGAAGTTGTATCTCGTTCTTAGAAACTGTTTCTGTAGCTGACAAAATGATACTCCTCTAGAAGACTTGTAGTAAAGAGCAGAAGAATGCACAACAGACAGAAATGAACTAACAAAAGTGCTAGTTTTGTGGAGATCCTCCCTTGCTTTCTATAGTGCTGCTGGAGTAGTATCTTCTGTCACACAGGTGAAATGAGTCTCCTTTGGACCTGTGCATTTCAGAACTGCACCTGAGTAAGTTCATCACTGTGTGCTCCAGAAGGCAAGGACTGCTCTGTCATACAAGCTGGCTAAAAAAAAGTTCTGCTTGGCTCCAGAAGTTTCCTGAGAAAATGCTATCAGTTATTAAAATTGACTCTACTTCGCTTCATAGGCTTCTGAATGTCTGCGGATAAGGCTGAACTTGCCTGTAGGGTCAGGGACATACCACTTCTCCCAGACTTCAGCGTATGAAGCTGTTCTTCCCCATGGTTTGAAATGTCCATTCCAATGGAGCAGCTTGGCCGCTTTCACAAACTGAGGAGAGTACCTTTTTCCAGCACTGGACCCTTTTATTGAAAAAGAAACATTAACGCCTGAAATAAAGGCAGCAGAAACACCAACATGCAATATTTTAACTTCAAAACAAAGGCTTTTAACAGAGGAGATCTTGTCATTTATGGAGAAAAGTGATAGGGGAGGCAGAAATCAGGGCAAAGTGAAAAACTTAATCAGGTGCAACTGAATGCCACTTTGATCTGTCTCAGTCTCTATTTTAACGTACTGCCTTAACTTCCAAGTTCTTTAAAACCCCATTAATACCCAGATGTATTCAGCAGCTTATGTATTGTTCACTAGAAACAAAACCTAAGAAAGCTTTCCCAGCGCTGGAGTTTCACCGGTAGCAGAACACATGGGAACATCTGTTCCTGTCAACAGTCTTGGAAGAAACACCTAGGATCAACTTCAGATACAGTATGTATGTGGAAAAAGGAAAATGAGAGGTAATTTGAGAGTTAAGTCAATTCAAGAACTATCCCCCTAGCAGTTCAAAAAAGAACAGGAAGGATCAGGCCCACAAGCCCCAAGATGGTATTGCAAAGCAGCGGTTCTTCAAGAACAAGGTATAAAGTAAGGGAAGAAAAAATCCATTTGCTGCATCATCAACTAGTTGTCCAGCTACAGACCTGGAAAAACACACTGAGGGAGCAGTGTCACAAGTGTTTCATACATACCGAGATGTCGGACATTCCACATGGGATCAATACTGGAATGTTGCTTGTAAAATACAATTAGCAGTGGAGGTGTCGTGATGCTGCCAGACAGAGTCCTGCTGTAAAGTTCCTCTCTGGAAGAGAAGATGAAAAGAAGTTGGGAAAGGATGACTGCATGGCCCTAAATCAGTTGATTTTTCACTTGCAGCTGCATGACAGGAATCCACAGAGACATCACAGCCTTTCATTTAACAGTTAAATGCCATCACCATAACCCAATCCCTGACCCGCTGTCCCCCCCAGCTTGGGGGTACTTACGCTACATTAAGTGCCATCCACTTCTCCAATTGCTTAGTGATGTTCTGTAATTTCCATTCTGTTAAATTGGCAACAAAAACTCCTGGATTGAAAGAGCAGGTGTTGGCTTTCATGGCAAGCTTTCGGATGGTTTCTTTTTTGTAATCTAGAAACCCAATGTAATTATACTGCGAAAAAAGAGAGTAGGAACTAGCTTAAAATATGGTCAAATTACTATCTAAAGAAAAATTTTGCACAGCTCCCAACAGACAAGCATAACTTGAAGTTCTTAAAGCAAATACCCCTTCCTTTAAAACGAGAGAAAGAAAGCTTCAGAGGTCTAACATTTTAAATATATTATATAAACTACATATTTTAAGGAATGCTGCATGGTCTTAATAATACCGTATTATTAATGTGGTACCACTCCCAGAAAAAATATTTTTTAAACACTCATAAATCAAAAACTCTCCCTCTGATGTTCCAAGACCTCCTGCTGTTCCACACTGGGAATTGCTCTCATTGTAAAGCACAGCAAAAATTCAAAGTGCTTTTACTGTGACTAAACAGAAACTGCAGATGTCATTTGTAACACAAGCATCAGAGTAGATTGATCTGAGTAGGGACAGTCACACATTTAGGTTCACCGCATTTGGAAGAAAACCTGCAAGAACATTTAAACCGAGTGCCTGTTTTCAAAGCCTGGGATCTATTGTATTGTTAACACTGAATCAGGATAAAACTAACCTGATTGCCCGCTCCACGGACAGCAACTTTATTAGTGGTTGAGTCACAATCATCTGAAAATGCTGCTGCATGTCCAGGTTTCAATGGAGTGTTGTAAAGTTCAAGAATATCATCTAGAAAATAGAAGTAAGCACAGAAAAATGAAAAGCAACCCTGATTAAGCCAAGTGACTTTTTGTTCAGCCCATTGCTACAGCAGATAAAACCACTCAGTTTAATCCGACTCATTCATATTTACAAAGTTTTTACATCTTTTCCTGAAGTAGAAGTGCTTGGTTACTGTAAGAGATGGCATACTGACCTCAGCATAAGGCCAGTGGCAAAAGGCTAAGAAAAGGTCCCATCATACCTTGCACTATAATATCATCATCCACATAGATGGCCTTCTCTGCATGAGGTACCAAATTGGGCAAGTAGAATCTTGCAAAGGTTAACTGTGAAAACAAGAAAGCAAGAGAAGTGAAGAATTAAATGAAAAATTGTCCAAATAAATGTGAAATTGACTGATGCTTCTGGCACTTATCTATGGCACTAATGTCCAAGACAACTTCTATCAAGGAAGTAAAATAGGCAGCAATATCCTAGAAGTTATTTAAAATAAACAGGTTCCATCGATTCTTAGTTTCCAATGAATTTACACATTGATAAGCTAACTTTAGAACTGGTCTGTATTAGAATTTCTTACTTCTCCACATATATCTGTAGTATCTCTGAGGTGTTGGCATGCTTGACATGCAAGCTGCCATGTTTCACTGTAGCTAGCAGCAAAACATGATACTAGGCATGCATATGTAGATATTCAAAATCCATCTCTCGCTATCTGGAAATTTATACTTACTGAAATTTAGGAATTTGATTATAAAAGATTGCTTCTATGCTAACAGATTTGGTTTTGATCTCTAGTTGTGTTCAAAAGCCAAGATCAAAATATATTGTTACTAACTAATAATTGCAAAAAGTCATCAACATCATCCTCACTGGTTTTAAGGTGTCTGCCTTTTGAGGATCCACTTGTACCTTCCCTTCTAAGACACGAGGGTCAAAATCCAAAATTCGGTATCTCAAATTTTTCAGAGCAGTGTTACTTAGCCACAGCCTGTAAACAGGAGAAAGGCACAGATCTTGTTAAATGAGACAAAATCAAATGAAAAGCAAGAGATCCCATTAACAGCAATACAGAAAGGGATGAGGTTGCTCCTTATTTTATTAGAAATATATGGTCCTGCTATCACAGGTCCTTCACAAAAAATGTCAGTGTGAATGAAGGTGGGTAAAAACAAAAGAATCAAAGAACAACCTAGAAAAATGGAGAAACTTCATCGCCAGCATTTGAATTGCTTAGATGAAATGTAGGAAGTAACTTTTACAACCCCTTCACCAATGAACTCCAGCCCCACTGGCTGGATATAACCCCACTGGAAGACATAGCTCTTTTCCATCCCTGAAACACTACCAGAAGGAATGACTGTAGGACTCCCCACAGCAGCCTTGTCAAAAAGCTGCAATAAGCAGCAGCAGATACAACTGCAATTTAGAAGAGTGCAGTTCCAGGGAAAGTCAGCTCTTCCCCTTCCCAGAGATACTTAAGTTTTACAGTATTGTGGGAATCTAATGAAAAGATAATTACCTCAAGTGATCCACAGTGTCATTCAGAGTAACAATATGGAAAACCACGTTGGATCTGGTGTGACGGTAAATACTGTTCATGGCTGCAATTGCACCCCCAAGCCTCTCATCTGATGCTGCAATGACCACAGAAATCTCCTTATCATTCCTTTCATCTGCCAGCCTCTGGGGAACTGCAGGTATGAAATCTATAGGCTGAAGTCCTAACGGGTTTGAATCTGTCGAGTACAAAGGACACCACATACTTGTTTTACGCAGCTGAAACACAGACATTATTACCACACTAAAATTCCCAACACTTTGAATTATTTCTACTATGCAAGCACTTGGATGTCTCAGCTGAGGTGTGGATTACAGTGTGCCAGTATCAAACACTTAAGATATACCTGCTCTTGAGAATCCGAGGTGTTAATGAATAGGAAAACTTCACACTTACAAATAAACTACATACATTTAACCGTACATATTCACACACAGCACAAGGTACTAAAATGAGGCTTAAACCACAGTAGACCACACTTACCTTTGGTTCCCTCTGCCATGTCTACAACCTCAGTGGGAGGGACTTCCCCCTCCCACTTACCCTACCCACTTTCTAGTCTTCTCCACATCACCCTTCCCTCTTTTTCTTATACTTTCTTTTCCTCTTAGGTAGGAACCAATGAAGAAAACAGAAATTCTAAAATAAAGTCACTGTTGTGAATTTTTTCCTGCCGAAGATCAATGCATTAAGTACAGCCCATGTTTATTCCAGGGATCACAGATCACACTACATTATCTAAGCTGAAACTAGAACAATTTATACTCATAGTGTGCAGGTAGGAAAATGGGAGATCAGTGCTGAAATTTATTACTAGACCACATTACCTGTCAAGGCTGGCAAATTGCCCACTACTCATACTTTTTTGTAACACCACTGGTATCTTTCAGATGATCTAGACTATTACATATTAGATAATTTTAGGTAATTTGAGGAACATAGCAAACAGGGATTTGGCAGTTTGTGGGCAATAGTCTGCTGTTCATAAAGATGGGCTTCCGCTTCTGTTTCCAATTTCCTGATGACAGAGCTCAACAGCTTTGACTTCAACCAATTCCTTGTTAAAGCCTGTCAGGCTCCTATTCAACTGCTGTTGGGAAGCACCCGTACAACTGCTACCCAGAAGCAACAGCTCCCAGGAGTGGCAGACTGGGACTTGGCAGTTAATGGGGACATGGAGAAGCTCTGTGGAACCCCATGCAGTTCTTAAAAGTGGACTCCCAAAAAGGAAAAGGCTTTGCTAAGTAACCTAACCATATATTAATGACTTTTAAAGCCAGAAGGAACCCTTACTGCTATCTCGCCTGGCTTCCTGACCGAGAAGTCATAGGACAACAAGAACAAGGACAAGCCCACCAAGCTGAAGTTTCTTGGGTATAAGAACAGGAAAAGATCTACTCATAAAAGAGTACAAAAAATATATCTTGGTATGCAAACAATTGATCACTATCATACACATTATTTCAGCAACATGGTGGTTTCTGTCTGGCCAGAGCATGGGCTTTCCCACCAAACATAAAAAAAAAAAAATTTAAAATTAAAATAAAAGCCAACATACCTGATAATTCCCGTTTCAAGAAGTCACTGAGGCCTAGGAAGTTATGATGAAGAACTAGCAAAAATATGACAACAGCCACTATAAGGATAGAAATGTTCACTGAAAATTTAGAAGAAAAAATTTTATCAATATAACCAGGGAACGATTGGGAAACTCATAAAAGTACAAGAGATTTTTAAAAAATGAGATACACACATATACACATACCTTTCCTTAATGTCATTTTTCTCTTATTTTATTTATTAGGATAAAGTTCCTGCAAACCTGTAAGAGAAAAAATACAGCAGTCACTTCCTACTTCCAGTGCATACCTACACACGGCATAGCACACTATCACCAGAAGTGTCAAAAGTTTCCAAATGCAGTGAATGTTTCCTTTTCTTAAAAAGATAACACTGTATGTCACATTTTAATAATGGAGTAGAGTATCTCAGTAAGTACATAGCTACAATGATGTGTCTAAAGAAGAACTCAGAGATAAAAAGGGAGACATACAGATCTTGCCACTTCATTGACAGGAAAAAAAAAAAAAAAAACAAAAACCCAAAAAAAACCAAAAAGCAGACTCCTGCCAGTCAAAAGTGATCTGAAAAGAATCTGGAAAATAACGTATGGTTTCTTTACTGTTGAACCAATTTATTTAACTATCTGAATGAGAAACATCCCAGCAATAAAGCAAGTGATTATACATTTCTTTCCATACTTAACTAACTGCGAGACTTTGACAGGACACAGTGTTTATAAGATTTTAACAAGTAGCATTATACACTTTCAAAACCATTAAATTCTCTGTGTAAAATAGAGTATCAGCTGAAGTGTCATCACACAAAAAAGATCACAAAAGTGTGAAAGAAGGTTTATCAATGTGATAGAAGGGGCTAAAAACACAATGCAATGATTCAGTTTCTGTATGCAATTCAAACACACTTATTCATTATTTAACAGCAAATGTGATTGTGAAATCAGAACAAGAACTACGCATCCTGGAGTGTGAAGTAGCTCTCAAGTTACACACAGAAAGCACTCACACCATAACAACATGCAAAATTCAAGAAACAGTGACAATTTTATATTAAAAAACTTGCAAAATCTTCAAATTAAAATACCGCAGTGTTGTGACTATTGTGTGTGTCAGACATAACCATCTTCTTTCCGCTGTTGCATTTGTCCCGTTTACTGAGCACAACAAATGAATGCCGTATGCCATGTCTACAGCGCTCCTGAAATGGGTCAGGACACGTAGCCTTAGTTTATAGGAACACAACGCAACATCTCTCTTTAAAATGAAGTATGTGGCAGCGCTCCAGGGCCCCTGCGGCCGCGATGCCGAGGGTGCACGCACATACCTACAACTTCGGCCCTTCAGTGCCGCTGCAGCAGCCTGTGCTAAAAGCGTTTACAGAGCGACTCCTCCAGACATTACTGTCAGCACAAACACCACCCCACGCTGAAATGCTCAAACACCTGCTCATCGCTACTCTGCCCCAATTGCAGTTACTCCGGTGGCACGGTTTACACACACGAAGTTGGGCAGACGACGGTTCCCCCCCGGTTTCACCGCACCCTCCACGAGCTGCACCGCCCAGCAGCGCAAACCGCGCTCCCTCAGGCCTCCGCCTCAGAATCACAGAATCTTCTAGGTTAGAAAAGACCCTGAAGATCATCTAGTCCAACCGTTAGCCTAACACTGACAGTTCTCAACTACACCATATCCCTCAGCGCTAAGTCGACCCTACTCTTAAACACCTCCAGGGATGGGGACTCCACCACCTCCCTGGGCAGCCCATTCCAACACCTAACAACCCCTTCTGGAAAGAAATACTTCCTAATATCTAGTCTAAACCTTCCCTGGCGCAACTTGAGGCCATTCCCTCTTGTCCTATCACTTATTACTTGGTTAAAGAGGCTCATCCCCAGCTCTCTGCACCCTCCTTTCAGGTAGCTGTAGAGGGCGATGAGGTCTCCCCTCAGCCTCCTCTTCTCCAGACTAAATCAACCCCAACTCAGCGGGGCTCCCGCGCAGCCCCTCCCCCGCGGGGATCCCAGGAGCCCCGCTCCGAGGGCGCCAGGGCCGGAGCCAGCTCTCCTTCACCAAACTTCACCCCGCTCCCCTCACCGTCCGTCCGTCCGTCCGCCCGCGTCGCCGCCAACTGCCACCGCGGCAGCGCGCCGCCCCCGCGGCCACCGCCCCTCACCAGCAGCCCCGCGGGCTGCAGCTGGCCGCCGCGATGCCTGATGGCCGCGAGGCACGAAGGCGGCGCCGCGCCCGCCCTGCTGCACTAGCGGGGCTGCGGCAGCTGCCGGAGACTTCGCAGGGAGAGCCCGAGCCTCGGGCGGGAAGGGCCGCGCGCACGCTGCCGAGTCAGCGTCGACTCTGGACAGGCAACTCCGCGGGCGCCTCGCACCTGTCACCTGAAGGACCCTCAGTCAGGGGTCCTGAGGCGCGAAGCCGCCGTTGCCGGGGAGACAGCGTCCCGCGCCGCGTCGGCCGTTGCCGCTGGCGGCGCAGGGTGATGGCGGCGCAAGTGAGGTTGGGGCTGAGGCCCAGGCGAGGCCCGGGACAGCGGCGGCGGCGATGGCGGCGCGGAGCCGATGGCTGAAGCGGGACGCTGCCGCCTCGGGCTGATGGAAGACGAGGCGGAGCGAAATGGGTGTGTTTCCGGCCAGCTCAGCGGTCGCCTTCCGGTGCCGCTGCACCGCGGGGGGCGCGCCGGTAGTCGCTGAGCGGTGCTGCCGTTTCGGTCTCGCAGGGCGACGCGGACAGCCGGCAGCCGCCGCAGGGCCCCGACGAGGAAATCGGAGACGACGAGGAGCAGGACGAGAACCAGGACGAGGACCTTGAGGCGCCGCTCTCCGCCGCCATGTTGAACATCTTCCGCTCCATCCCCACGCAGATGGTAGGGCAGCCGCCGCGAGAGGCCCGGCCGGGCCCTCGTCCCCTTGTCCCCGTGGCTGCGTGCGGGGCTTAGCGTTCCCCTTCCACTGGGCGGTGTTGGCACCTGCGTGTGAGCAACTGCTGGTGGGGCTGAGAGCTGCTACTCCGTATCGAATTTCGATTTTTTTGGTCTGAACATTGGAGCTTTAATGTGCTGTAAATGAAGGTAACATACAGCTGTGCAAGGGACTGCCCTCTATACTTTTCTGACTGTGCTATATACAGCCAGAAGGCAAAGTGTTTTTATCAAGAGCCACATTTTCTAAAGTCATGCAAACACAGGTGACATATCATACTCTCTCAAGCCTATACTCTTTTGTAGTGTTACGGCTTTTACAAAGTGGTATTAACTACAATGATATTTTGAACTTGCATTACTTATCCTGAACAGACAGTGCTTGCTTTTATTTTAGATGATGTGGTCAAGACTGCAGGGAAGGTGGTATGTGAATTAAGAGCTTAATTTTTTTACACTTGAAATCCAGACACTGTGAGAAAAAATTCCAGTCTGGTTTGCAAGTTGAACAAGAAAGGTGAGGACCTATGCTCAGGCTGACTCTAGGCTCTAACCTGAAAGAATTTAACAGATAGGTTTGTCTTTTGGGTAACTGACAAAAAAATATCTCTTTCCACAGGACTACAAGGGCCAAAAATTAGCAGAACAGATTTTTCAAGGAATCATTCTTGTCTCTGCAGTAAGTATACTAGAACTATGGGTAATAATGTACAGGACTTTTGTTTTCTGATCTTACAAACAAGGGTTTTTTTCTGATTGGCTTAAGTGGGTCACTAAAAACTTTGTAAGACTTACTCTTTCAGTCTTTTACTTTCATTATTGGCCTACAATTTTGAAAACAAGATTAGAAAAATGTATGAGCTGTGCTTTTGAAAAACCTGTATTTTTCTACTTAAATTCTCACCACCACCACCCAACTTAATCATGGTATGGGAAATGTTTTTGTTTGTTTAAAGTTTGATTTTTAAAATTTGGGGTTTTTTTTCTAGATAATCGGTTTCATCTATGGATACATCACTGAACAGTTTGGATGGACTGTCTACATTGTTATGGCTGGATTTGCTTTATCATGTTTGGTAAGAATTTTTTTTTCCCAAACCAGAAAATACATGCACTTTTTAACTTGAAATAATCATTAAATTAAGGGGCTGTCAGCACAGACAAATGTTTACTATCTAATTCAGATTGTTAATACATGTTTGTACTTTGATCTGTAGAAAGTGCTTTACAAGCCAGTAAGTGCCTTTTCTCAACTGCTAGTAAGATTTTAGAGAACGCTGCAATTTAATACTGCTTTAAAATTAGTTTTTAATTTCAATTAAATGTTACTTTTAAGTCAAGCTGATAGCACTGATAACAGAAGGGACAGTGAGACCTTCTGTGGAGTAATAGCTTGTCATGAAAATTTTGCAGCTGGCCCATGCCAACTGCAGAGAGAGGCTAGAACATGAAGTATGGAATTAAAAGAGGAATTCCCTTATTCATGCACAAGGTGTCCTGTTCCAGTTGGGGCACACTGAATCCGGTTCTATGCGTGGTTCTTACACCTTTCCGGTGTTCAGATCCAACATGATTTGACCAATCACTGCTTAACACACACACACTACTGTTTGGAAAAGCCACTGTAATTCTGTGGCATCATCATCCATCTGCTTCTTTCTTGATCTAAACGTCTCTGGAGTCAGCAGTCTTGCTACAGTTTGTTATCTATGGTGCCATATAATGGGAGGGTTTCACAGAGGTGTTAGAAGGGCTAGGATGCTGGTGTTACCTCGGTAGTCTAGGGGATCCTCTTCAGGATCCTTGCAGTGAGCTGGGGTCCTTTAGTCACGCTTACTTAAGCATGACTACGCAGTGTAAACTATGTATATATATATATATCTCTTTATAGTATGAAATTGTATGAACTTTATTAAGACTAATTGATAGAATAGTTAGGGAATGACATTTTCTTAACAAGCTGTACAAAACACTTATCTAGCATCTTGATTTACATATTCTGATTTCATTCCTTTTTCCCTAAGCTAACACTCCCTCCGTGGCCTATGTACCGCCGCAATCCTCTGAAGTGGCTACCTGTCCAAGAGTCAGGAACAGAAGAAAAGAAGCCAGCAGACAGAAAGCCAAAGAGACATGCTAAAAGCTAAAAAATGTAGTTCGTCATGCTGTTACTTTGTTAAATGCATTTCCACTGGGAGATATGTCTTTGCTTAGTGTTTGGGTCTTTTCTTACTATTTTCTATCTACCGTCAGGACACCAAGATTGGCAGAGAGCATGAAGGCCTCTAAGTTTTGGTTGGAGTTTCAGTGAAGTCATGGGGAAGACAGGGGTGGGGGGATTAACTTTAGAAGGCTACTGGAGGTCACATCTCAAATATTTTCATAAAAAGGAACACAGTGAATCAAACCAAGTATAGTTAAGCTGTTGCCATAGCCTAGAAGATAATATACAGCTGGACTTCTAAATTATTTCTAACTGTGTAAAACAAGCTGTCAGTAGTGTCAGGTTGTAACAAGTACTGTAGAACAGTGAATACCGCACAGTTCTGAAAAAAACATTAAGAACTGGAAACTGTTCTAGGACAGGAGATTGCAGAGGGGCATTTTTTGTTTCAAATAAATTTGCCTGGGTAGAGAAAGTAACATTGACTGTGTAATACAGTAGCTCCTGAAACCTTGTAACTTGTGCATCTAGTATGTGAGAGGCAGCAGGACCCATAGGTATTACACTTTTTTACTACTGTCATGTTAGTTTCCCTCACAGGTGATAGAGATTACAATATTTAAGCTAGAGGCAGGAAAAGAAACAGGTTGTGCATTTAAAATTTTATTTTAAAAACTTAATTCCCTTTGACTTCTTTACCCTTTATAAAGAACACATGCTTTTTCTGTAGTGATGGTACATGACAATGCCTGGGCATGTGTAGCAACACAATCTAAATGCAAAGAAAGGGAAAAGCTAAGACACCTATTTCTCAAAGTGACCTTGGTCTTAGGCACTTTAGTTCCTAAAAGGAATTAGTATTTGTAAGGCAAAGGGATTTCGCCAGCTGGGATCATGGTAACCATGTCTGTCTTCCTTTCAAACATTTTCAGGCTTACTTTATCCAGTTACCAAATACTTTCTACCACCTTGGTGATTGCCTTAGCAATGAGATACGAAAGCAAAGGCTCTGCTTAAAAGCAGTACAGCCACCCTCTTTAGTACTTCAACTTGGCAAATTTACAGAGCCTGAAGGGCTTTTGGTGCTACAAAAATTAGTAACTGTTTCTCCCAGCTAAATTTTCACAACTATTTGATGTAACAGCTTTTACACCCTAGCCTTGGCATAGATTTTGTTACCATATTTAGTATGTGACCATACCAAAAACCTTTTGCTATGACAAATTCAAACCAGAATGTGTTTTTTTATACAAAACTTGGTATCCATCCCTCTGCATCTATAAAAAGCAACTTTTTAAAGTTTCAATAAAAGAATAAAAACTAAACAGTTTATCTTCTGAGAAAGTGATAGCCATTTTAACATGAAAAATACTACTACAAACTAGAACGTTTTTTGCAAGTTCACCTTATTCCAGCAGAGGAGGTCAATGGATAAACGTGCTTTGTAAGCTGGTCCAATCTATCAAATGAGCTATAAAACAGTCCTCTAAGAAAAAGGTTCTGGTCAGAACTTCACATTTTCTTCAAGAAATTTCAGATGGCGTGCCTTCGCACTGTAACTTGCATACTTGTCTCCCATATGCTCCCGCAACTGCAGCTATTCGGAACACACACAAAAAAAAAAACAACCCACAAAATTTACTGACATTGTAAAAAGCAGGAACTACCAAAATATTAACAAAAACCCATACCAAAGCACTCCACTGAAAGCAGCATGTGATGTCTGGCAACACAGATGGAAGGGAAGAAAAACAGAAGAGTCTTTGTTGTCTAAAGGCAAGAGAGTTCCAAGTCCCACCCAAGAATTTAAAATATAAATCAGATCTTCACAGGTTATACTTACCCATGCAGTATTGCATCTGTAACCAAGTTTTGAATCAAATGAGCTGGAGGTATTGCTCACTCACCTCTATTAGGAATGGACATAAAGCTCTTTCTCACTTTGGACATAAGGGGCATGAGGCAAGTAATGTGAAAAATTATGGGTCAAAAGAAATTACTATTGGAGAAACAGCACAGAGTAAAACTATTTGCATCCCTTGCATCCTCCACAAACTCAGGGACCATGGTACAGTTCTAAAGCTCCTATGCTTTCTGAAGAATTTGTGGTTGAACATAGTCTACATTCAGAACCAAACTAAGAATGAAAATGATGATATACTTAGGCCCTTGCCTGACATGACTACATAAACACTTTTGGGAGTCAAGGTTTGCATTACTATATCAGTATCTAAAAAGGGGGGAGGGGGCAGTAAAGACCCTGCTCATTTATCTAGGTTTATAAAGAAAATAAACGATTTTATTATGAAAGTCATTCACCTCTCTTTTCACTTCATCGTCTTCTTCCATAATGCTGTACACCTTCTCAAGAAGTTTCACTCCCAGTCCTTGCACCACATCAGATCTCAGGATTTCAATCATTCTCCTAATCTTGTCAGGAACTGGTAACATATCTATTAAAAAATAAATTAAAAAAAAAACCAATGGAGTAATAATTACTTTCAGTACTGTCCATTTTCATACTCTAAGTAGAAGCATAATATGGGATGACTACCACAGAATTCTAGCTGACCATGCAATAACTGTTTATTTGAACTGGCCAGCTAGAATCAACAAACACAGTGAATCAGAAGCGCTCAGATGCTAACTCTTAAGACACTGGACAGTACAAAGTCAGTGTAGACGCAGTTTGCACAATTAGGTCCTGTAACTTTGTTTCAGGTGGTTTCTGTATTCAACGTTACAAATATTATTTGAATGAAAAGGACTATAATACTACACCATCACCCAAATATTTTAATAATTCAACCATTTGTACTTACAGCAAATGTAAAAAAAGTTTAATCACTGTAAAACACTAATAGCATCATTTCTGCCACCTGTCTGTTTGTCTCAACAGCCTTTGAATCTTTTGCTCCTCAGCTGAAGCTGCCAACAGGAGATACTCATTTTAGAAGGCGAGTCCTCCATTAGGAAGTGAACCGAGAACACTAGCTTGCTCTTTTAAATCACTGAAATCACCAACACTCCTTTCATAGGATATTTCACCCGAAAATAAAATACCCGATCTAATTAAAGTTTCAGCTTAGAAATGCAGTAGTGCTGTCATCCCAAGCAGCAGTAAGTAAACAGCTGGAGGATCTCACTATATAATACTTAAGAGTGAGAAAAATGGACAAAAAACCACCCCACTCAAATTTGTACCTTCAACATTCTGTCACACCTGTTTAGAGACAAACTTTTTCCATGTATTTTACTTTAGCTATGCAGAATTAATTTACCAGAGTAAAATCCAGCATTGTGCCATTGTTTTGCCTATCACCAGACTAGTTACAAGTAGAATCTTTATCATTTAAAACAATAAGCACAAGAAGGTCTGAGACTTCAAAAACCTACCCTCAGCTTTTTCACTTGTTGCATTGTAAGTGCACAGCAAGTCTAAACGAGACCTTAAGTATGAAAAGTGATTCATTCCTTGCACTTGCATCTGTAGGAAAAATAAGCTTGCCCAAATTTTGCAATGAGGGTGAACTACTCTCGTACAAACCTCCACTGAGTTTAATGCTTTGTGTACAATTTCACCTTCATCTGTAATTCACAAAGCTTTACAGCTATCCAATTGTTTGAATGCCTTAAAAATCGTATTTCAAAATACTCAACTCCAACTGTTCATTTTGGAAGCTTCTAAATATAAGTCACATGGAGAAAAAAATCATGCTGCAGGCCAGCTTTCTCTCTTCATTAATAATTACACAGATCGATCACGTATTCCTTTAATTGGCAAGTAAACCACAATTAGAGCAGTTCTGCACACAAAATTATTTAGAAAGATGTTCACTTCTGTAAGCTTTGTTGAGCCTTGAGAAGAAATAATAGTGGATTATCTTCTGTTGCCCACGAGCAGGCTTTCTTTGGTTATTAGCATTGACAAGCATTCATTTAAAGCAATAACTGAGCAACAGACCTGAAGAAATCTCTTCAAACTTTAATTCCTCTGACTGATCAGGTGATTTTCCATGCAAAATCAAAGTGTCTCGATATTTTCTATGAAGTTTAAACTCTGGGGCTGGAGTCGAGGTTACACAGTATTCAGAGTTCTCCTTGGAGTCCATTTTCAGTGTCCAGGTCATTAGTTGCACCAAGTCATTCATTTCATTCACATTGCTTTTTCTGGTAGAGCAGAAATAAGATGTAATTCAGTCACCTTTCATGATGTAACTTCCACCTTGAATTCAGAGGACTTACAATAAAAGTTTAGCAAGGTCCTGCTAAGTATTCCATGTTAAATTACTTCTAATGTGCTATTGATAAAACTGCACCACAAGCAGTACTTCATCTAACACAGGCTCAAGCTCCATTCGCCTAGCAACAATTCACAATCCTATCAGCTACTGCTACCTGTGTAGCTGCACCTGTGGTAATGCAACAAATAATATTTTTTGATAAATTGCTTACACAAACAAAATCAGAAATAAATTCACAGTGGAAAGGAAGCATACTGGCACCTTTTAACTCATGCTTTTAATGCATGCTGACGAAGTATGTCCTTTGATGCTGGAAGACTGGTCCATGTCCCAGAAAGTTCAGCATAGGAAGTTTATAGTCACAGAGAGGCAACAATTAAATGGCAGTCCGTTTTCTTTATCTCTACATGGTGAGTGACTGAAGAACTACGTGATGCATAAAGTGTGAAAGCAATTCCTGCCATTTTTTTTCCACTCCAAGTCAAGTTCCAATATAGCAGTGAAAACTCCTGCACAGTATTAAACAAAATACTTACCTCTCCTTGGAATCACCATCAGACTTATCTGTAGAGCTTGTGGAAGAGCTTAACTCATCATCTGACAGGCAATGGGTTTCTCTCTTTCTCTAAGTGAAAAGGGAATATATGACAAAAATTCTAATAGCTGAAAGTAATTTATCAATATGGCATGAATTACTGTTCTTACATGAAAGAAAGACTTTCAACAAGCATATTTTTACAGACTCAGCTTGATAATATTTAAAAGGTGTAACCTTTGGTTTTAAAAACAAGCTAATATGCAGGACATCATCAACATACTTTATGAAATGGTTATGTGACTAGCATTACATCAGTCATGCAGTTTTAAGCACTATAAACGCTTCACCAAGTGCCTCTATTAAAAACGATTAAATCACATATCTGTGTCAGTTCTTTGCCAACTATATTATAAAGCCATTATTCTCAGCCTGTCTATTGGTCTTTAATACACATTTTAAAATAATATTTAAATACATTTTTATCAGTTCAGTAAGTTCCCAGCATTCCCTAAAATATACAGAGATTTTAACCACTTGTGTCTCTACAGTCCTGTGTCAGTGCACAGCGTAACATGCAAAACCATCACCAGCTTATGCACATACAACTAGTGCGTACGAACCTCACGTTACCTCAGTTCGTGAACGCAGGTGAAGTTTTTACATTTACACACCAGTTATAAGCATACACATGTAGGTAAAACATGCAAAACACTTTCCATGCAAGTGCTGGACTGAGGTAAATAGAGCATACACTTTGAATTTCACACTAAAATTTCTTCACTGTTACTCTTCTGCATTTATTGGTATTAATAATGTTCCCCTGATGTTGCAGAAGATCGTCAAATATATGTTTAAGACCTTAAAAAAAGACTAATCAGACAAGGAAGAGAACTTTAACAGAAACTATTCACTTTTCATCTAGCAACTATTCCCTATTGCCAGCACATAAATGTATGCACTTAACATGATTACAGATTAAAAAAATAAAAATGTTCAAACACCACCACTGAAGCAAAATTAGATGTACCAGGCTAAAGGTAGTGTGTCGTTAATAGAAATTTAAAGCAGACTATTGATCTGTAAATAAAGTATAGTTCAGGATAAACTTTTTCCCTTCCAAAATAAAATAAACACTGCAATTTAGAGAGCCCGTAACAATCAGTAATAGATCCCTAGTTTTCACCTCTGACAAGTGGAGTGAAAATGCACAGTGAGCCTGGAATGTTAAACTGATCTAGCCAAACAGAAAAGTGGATTAGAGATCCGTACTCTACCCCAGGACTTATAAAGCAGTATTTACAGAGAACTGTGCACTCCTATTGACTGAGAGTTTCTTCCACACATAGATTTTTTAAAATATTACTTTATTCCCAAATTGTGCCTGCATTTAAATATTTCAAAAGCAGATGAGCCCAGTTTACCTGAGAAATACTGGGATCTGATGAGGACTGAGCAACTTTAATATGATTTTCCGTATGTGATTTTGCTTCAATTACTGCACTATTTGAAGTTCGTCTTGCTGGAATCACTGGAAGGATGACATTTTTACAATATTTATAACTTAGCTGCATGTATTTTGAATTAGTTTCATGCTCATGCAAGAAAAAGTCTACGACCTAGCAGAAGACAGGAAGGTAGGTATTCTGCTAAGAGAAAACACTGAAGCTTCTATCTGAAAGGTGTATATTCTGCACTTCACATACATTTCAAAGACAAGTTGTCACCACTAAAAACAATTGAACATAGCTAAGAGGCAGAAAAATACAGACACATTAACAGAAATTTTTAACACAGAACTCTACCCTTAGTGCATCTTTCTGAAGATGGTAGTAAAGAACAGACAAGAAGTTATTATAATTTCTTCACAAAGAAGTTATTAGCCTACCTATACATAAAATGTTAGCATAGGAACATAAAAATTACCAGAGGGAAACATCTCCTCCTGAGACTGTTTTAGTCTCCTTCGTTCCCGTGCTGTCAAGGGCCGCTCCTTCAAAAGAAGTTAGTTTTATATTAGTTAGCAATCGTCATAATGGCTTTTGTTATTTAATCACCTATAAAGCAAAAAATCCTTTTCAACTGACATGGAAGAGAGAGCTTTTAGAGTAGACCTGATCATCTAGCAAATGCTTAATTATTTATTACAAAATGGTCTTGGTCAATGAGACTAACACGCACTCTAGAAACAGAGCTGACCTCCATGGTTCAGCAAGGCAGCTTCTCTCATTCTGCACTGACCAGGTGCTTGACATGGCTTCCATTAGGTAGGAAGCACTATACATTTCTTTACTCACTGTGCATACACTCAGAGAACAAACTGCTCAGAAGGAACAACAGACAAAAATAAGCTGACATAATATTCAGCACTAACCTTTGAAAAGGCAACTTGACTGGTTTTGGTGCTATTTACAGGTTCAGAGGCTTCAGCACCACGCTGCTCTGCACACCTCTGTGCTGTCTTTGTGTTCACATCAGAAGGAAAAGGTAAAGGCCGAGGAGCAACTGTTCTGAACTTGAAAGAGAAGTGAGCAAGAATTTATACATTTTTTATTAAAAGTTAAAGTACTCTGCAATCTAGAAGACATTCTTGCATGGTAAGGCTTGATGCCAGAGGTTTTGGATCCTACTGTAACCCCTTTACATCTCTCAACTTCATCCCTCACTCTTCACACCTCTACTTGCATCAAATTCCCTTCTCTCCATCCCTACATCTTGTCCCTCTCCTCTCAGATTATTTTGCAGTCAGTGCCTTTGCAACAACTGTCCCCACCCTCAAAGAGCAAAACCCAAGAGAAAAACTGGGTATCAATCACCAATCACCTTCTTCTCTATCCTTGTATAGCTGGTGCCTTTCCCCAGAGAAATCTCTCTGCTCAACGTGGAAGCATTGACAGAAGCTCTATCTTATGGGCATGCCAAGACTGTCTTTCTAGACTTTGCACTCCTAAGCTCAGGGCAGTCATTACACATGTCTGTTCTAAAGAACTAGTAATCTACTACCCACTACAAGTAGCCTTATCCACAACAGTCAGGAAAAGCACTGCTATATATTCTGTAGTCACAGTGAGAAGCCTTGATGGACGTTGCTAGGAAAGACTGTAGCACAGCAAAGGAAAGCCCACAGTTCGCTGTGTTTTCTTGTGCCCATCTGGCACACCCACCTCACACCTGTGAGGGTTATTGAGATTTTCAAAGATTTACACACTGCTTCTAAAGGACATCTTGAAAGTTCTGCATTTTGCTACCAATGAAGTTATATGGATACACATGAAAAAAAAAAACAGCATAAAAAAACCCCACCCTTAAAAAAAAGTCCCATTTTTAAAGAGTAAAAAATGCAGGAGTCTTAAAGTAAAAAAGGAGAATTATTTTTTGAGTACCTGCCCCTTCTCTGAACAGACTTCAGCTAGCTCTCTTTTCTTCTGCCGTCGCTGCCGTGAGAGAGAGGGTTCACTGACAGAACTAAGAGGCTGCAAGTGGGAAGTAATTTTTTCCTGAGAATCTCCTGAAGCTCCATGACAGACATCATTCTAATAAATAAAAGTATTTTTTAAAAATGTAGACATGCCATTTGCAGACTTATACATACACACTTTTTTTAAAAAAATCAACACCATTCACTTTACTATTTGGACTGCATCCACCTTAACACATCACAGTTAAACACAATAAACTCTTCCTTGATTGACAGTTAGAAAAAATACCTGCTGTACCAGCATTTTTAAGCTACTAAACCTTCAAAGAAGGACACTTACTTGAAAGACAACAGGAACAAACGGTGCTAGCAGCTTTTCAGTAGAATCCAAGATCTACAATAGATTATGATTTCTTATCAGAGAAGTGTGTATGAAAATCTCACTGTAGACCAAAATGCAATGAAAAGACAACCACCACCTATTAGCCCCCCATCCAAATCAGGACCAACTCAAGATTAGCCAGGCCTATTTAGAACATAGAAGAAAAGTTACAAAACTATTCTTACCATCTCTCTTCTCAGATGAAAAAGAAAATTGTTGTATCCTGTAAAAACAGGATTTCCATCATCTAGATGCAAGCCTAAAACTACCTCACCACGTTGCACTTGCAAATCTGAAGCCAAGGCTCCTAACTAAGCATCTCAATAATTGCATCAGCAGCATCCTACTTTGACAGAAAAGCACATGCAGCAGCTCTCCAAATTTTAAGAGCTGGCCATTAGTTAAATCTATTTCAAAGTCTATTTTAAGTAAGCATAAATGCATTACCAGGTCAGTTTGCTTTTGGTCTTTTGATAGAGGCTGCAGGAGTTTCAAAGTGTCACCATCTTCTTCTATAGCATCAACAGAAGACTGCTTCGACTCAACATTTTCAGCTTTAAAAGCTTGCTTTGCTCTTTCCCGTAGTCCATCTTCCTTAATTGCTGGGCTACTGGATGTTATTTTAGAATTCCCTGGAACATTTAAATACTTTGCTTTATTATTCTCTGGAATATGCTCACTGCCACGCTTCTCACTCCCATACTTCATGCTCTCAGATGGTAAAATATCAACATTCACTTCACTAACTGTAGCTATGGAGCCTCCCAGGCTGTTCAAATCATTATTGCTTGGTTTTCTTTCCAACCCAACAGCTGGTTTCTCTGAGGGACAAAATTTGGTGGCTTTACATTTGAGGATGCAATCTTCTTCATTCTAGAATTAAAAAGTTAATTAATTTTTTTGTTTTCCTTTAGGTATTAAGCATATATGAAAGAATACTCTAAGCACCTAAGGAAAATCATTAACATATCAGAGCACATAAAGTGCAATGAAATTATGATCGATTATGGATTAAGAGCCTCGAAAAAGTTGCAACTCAGATTTTTCAAAGAGATACAGACTGTATTTGCAAATGACCTATTTCAGGTATTGGTTTATACGCAGGCAGTACACCTACTTTTCACCGGGACCATGAAAGAAAAGTTGTACTCCGTTATGGAAGAGCCAACAAGTACCAACAGCTTAAGACATACTACACCATATACATTCAGTATTTCAGCACTGAAAGCTTAAACCTAGAATAACAGATTCATCACAGAAAATAAAAAACATGCACAAGATGAACCATTACAAAAAAGAATCCCAAGAATAAACAATTTTTGGTTGTAACTACAACTAGTTTTTTCCAGTCAAAACCATATATTTAAAGTTGATAACCAAGTATTTGAAAAAAAAATCTGACCTCAAATACTTCAAGAGTAATTTACAAAGGGACCCACAAATGAAAAACCAGATGTTGTTTAGTTAACATCTTATAGTTAAGACATTGCAATTAGTTTTACTGATCCACAGCTGTTTATTTACTTCCACTCTTGTCTAACCACAATTCCTTCCTTAATATGAATTTTATACATTGCTAGGAATCAGGTCATGAATGCTCAAGGCACTTCTTACAAAACTGAGGTTTTTTTCTCTAGAAAAAGCAAGTGGGTTTTGTTTTGTTTTTTTAAAAAAAAAATATATATCTCACAACTTTGTGTTTCCTGGCTTGCTCAAATGAGTGGTTTTGGTGTGTAACATTCCTGCTATGAGATTCATTCTTTACTGAGACCACAGAACAAGGATCTTTAGGTTTAGAATTCACTGTTTTCTTATGACTTCTGGCTGCTTTCCTGTAAAGAAAATAAAAGTTGCTCATTTAATCACCATCAACAAGACCTTAAGATATTTCTTTAGATTATACTAATTAAAAAAATCCACTCCACTGAACAGCTTACATACAGAGAGTTTAAGATACTGGGCTTTTTTGACAGACTGTGCACAACATATTCACTTTCATCTCTATAACAGGAGCCTAAAACCACCATTCAGACTCTGCCAGAAATGTATGCTTGTTCTGCATAGCACCAAGATCAGTCTCATCTGGAAGCAGTAAAATAACTGACTAAACCTGACAAAGAAAAATAATTATATTAGTGAATATCAAAAGGAACAACTCTCAGCTGGAAACATGTATATTTCCTATCACTTCCTTGAAAATACTGGTCCTACTTTTTTTTTTAACTCTCTGAATAAGCTGTGCAGTCCTAACCATTGCACAGGTTTATTCTGCATTTGCAGAAAAAAATAGTTTCCATTCTAATTCCCTCCTATTTCTCAAAGAATCTGAAGAAACTCATATGTTCATATGGTTTGTAACTGCACATAACAGAACTAATTTTACCCTGCTACAAAAAATAGGAAAAGTTGTAAAACAAGATCACGGTAACATGAATATTTTGCACAGAATCACTCAAATGACAGTATCTTACGCCTTTGTGGCTTCCAAAAACAAAGAAATTTGATGCTTGATATATGGCTGTCGTAGTATGCTTTTCACACTAGGTCTTTCCTCAGGTTTTTTACTGAGCATAGTTCGTATTATTTCTACCAACTGTGGGCTGTAATCCTTTGGCATGGGTGGCAACTGTAAAAGGAAAGGGAAGTCTGATATTATTTAACATATTTGTCAGTAGGGCCTACTGCTAGATTATTTATGCATGACAGTTATATTCAGCTGCGTACTTTGCATAAAAAGTAGTCCCATTGTTCATATGCTGAAGTTTACCCAATTGCTTAACATCAAACAGAATATAGAAATTCTAAGTGTTTTGTCTAAGAACTGTTCATAATTTTATTTTAATAATATCAGCAGTTAAAGTTCTGTGAATAGGCTTAAAAATGTATATAAAATAAATCCATATTAACTTCATTATATGCCAAACAAGACATACTTAAATAAACTAGCCTTCCCTAGTAGGAAAATGGCATCACATGAATAGTGATTTAATTTTTTGCACAATGTTTAAATCAGAAGCAAATTAAGAAAGTAAGTCATCTCAGAACTGTGAAAATTAACCAATACACTAGTTACACAAAAGGGTAACACAAAACTCTAGAAATATCTACAAATTAATAACTCCCTGGGTCTGATATTACATCATATACCACCATACAACATGTATGATGATGCATGTAACATGCAAAATATTTTTAACTCCATGCAATACTTCTAATTGGAAAAGATAATCTCAAATTCTAGACAGAAAATCCAAGCACAGATAAAAAAAATTTTAGAAGCTTTTACCTTTCCTTCAATAATTCGATAAACCAAAGAGTTCATGTCTTTAGCATTAAAGGCATGTTTCAGTGTAGCCATTTCATAAACGCAGCAGCCTAAAGCCCAAACATCAGACTGAAAAAGGGGGGGAAAAAAAAAAGTTTTGGGAACTTTTTATTAACTGTAGAAGTTTTATCTCCAGAACTAGTCACCTGCCTTCAAAGAGGCCTTTAATGACAGTAAACTAATTAAGACCAAATTCCATTGCAAACTTTTGGCTTCAATCTCACTCTTTTAATTTTGATCAACTGAGTTAATTACTACTAAACATCACCAGATTTTTCTGAAAAGAAGTGTAGAAAGTTGCTGTTTGTAGGGGGTTTTGTCTGTTTTCTTTTTGAGTACAATATTGGTTCTAACTGGCAAATAAAAACCTTTTGATTTTTCATTGGAAGAACAGCTTCACCTCAGCTCTTGCTCACTGCAGACACTCATATTTATGGTGTGTGTGGTTTGCAGCAAGAGCTGAGCAGGTATACAAGAGCATGTTTGCTTTATTTTGTTATATTTAAATTTGCAGCAACACTGCTTATTTCTAGACTTTTTTTTTTTTAATGCTGCTGTTATGTCTAATACAGACTTTTGAGAATAAAGCTTCCTGTCATATAATAAATTTAGAAAATGCAGCTAACAGACTGATATTTTTGTTTACATTGGCATATTGTGATAGGTACAGGCCACCTGCTGAACACCTTGGCTGTGATAACTATCACATGCTATGAATTCTCACTTACTGCAGCAAACACAGTTCCAGAAATAAAGGTTTCTGCAAATCTCTCCCCTATTTTTTGTTTGATCTTTGGGGACATTAAGAAGAGTTGGAAGCAATAAGAAATTAGAAACAATAGATAAGACTGTAATGTTCTCCAACAACAAAATAAATTGCCTAACGAAACAGAAAGGACATTTGCATTAACATACTCTACCTTGTAGTTGTAGGGTTTATTAGAAAAGACTTCAGGGCTCATGTAGTATGGTGTGCCTATGAGGGTGCTGGCCATGTCATACTGGTTTTCCAACACTTTGGCTATTCCCAGGTCACCCACTTTGATTATATTTGTTCGTGTCAGAAAAACATTTTGAGTTTTAAGATCTCTGTGCAGAATGTGCTTTTCATGTAAATACTGGAGGGGGGAAAAAAAAAAAAATCACATAAATAAGAGTTAGCTAACTCCTAATTTGTTCTTCTACACTTAAATGTAAATCACTGTACACAAGTCAAAGAGGGAAAATACAAATGTAGAAAGAACACACACATCACTATCAAAGTCAGCAGTGCCCCTGCTAAAGCCAGTATTAGTGACTTAACATTAAGAATGACTAATACAGGCATGGACCCAAAACTTGGCACTGTGTTAGCAAAATCTCTCTGTGTGGCTCTAACAAGCCATCAGAAAAGAGGAAAATAAAAATGTAAAGACTCAGACTTTCATTCCCTTCCTGCTGCCTTCGTTTCTTGACAGTCATTTCTTAGTTTTAAGTATAAAACTCCAGTGGGAAATACAGGGAAGAAAATCTGTCTTATAACAAACAAGAACAGGCACTACTGTAGCCTTGTGTATGTCTGCTTACAACAGGTAACTTCAAGATAGAATTTTCTCTCCAATTTCTTGTTTCTTAGTGTTAACATTTATATCTGGTCTTTATTACTATAACAATTGTCTTTAGAGTTTGATAACCTTCAATTACTATATTTCAACAGAGATAAGACTTAATAGAAATGGTTAATTAGTAGTCTAAATTTACCATTAAAAAACACCAGCAAAACCACAGAACATAAAATGCTTCTGAAATGATCTCCCCTTTTTTTTTTTTAAACTACGTTTTGTAAATTTAAACTTTCAAACCAGAAAAGTGTTTCAGACTACAACTGCAAACACCCTGGAGGTTATCACTGTCTACTTGGATACAGAGGTATAGACATAAAATATGATAGCAATTTCTTGCCTAAAAGACTGAAATGACCTGTGAACATTTTTAATGTACTAATAACCACTGTGTGTAGATGCTAACCCAGCCAAACTGGAATTCAAAGTCTGCAGCCTAACTGTGGAATTTTTAAATGCAGAAAGAGCTATATTAAATTTATATCTAAAGGTCACAAAGTTATACTTTATTTTACCTGCAGTGCCATGGCAATCTGGACAAACCACTCCACCACCTGATTCTCAGGCAAAAGTTTGCCCTTCTGCTCTTTCAGTTTGTGGTACAGATCTCCTCCCTCGCAGAAGCCCATAACAATATATAACAGGCCATCTTCCCCTTGCCAGGATTCTCTGTAGGTGACTATGTTGGGGTGTTTCAACTGAGATAACAACTGTGCCTCTTGTTCTGCTGCTTTCCTCTCTCGGTTGGAAGCATTTTTAAGGTTTAACTTTTTGATGACATACTGTAAAAGAAATCGCAAGGTATATCGTGAAAGATGAAAGTAACTATGCAGAAGCCTTAGGGAATTCCCCAATCTAAAGGAAGTACAGTATCTGAAATTTCTACACACTATTCTATATGGAGACTGCAATTTGCATAGCAGTTATACCTCATTTCTACCATTACACTGTAAAAATGGAAGGTATGGCTATTCTATTCATCTACCTAAATAAAACTCTACATTTGAGTTTTGTGGTGTTTTGCTTTCTTTTGACTAATGTTCACATTTATCTTTTTTTACCTCCACTCTCATTTTAAATGGGTGTCTATCATTCATCTCTTAAGCCTGAAATATATGTTTGTGTATCACAGTTACTCTCAAAATAGGCTATTTCAATAGTAACTTTAAAAACATTAAGGAAAGTATGCATTCATATGCAAAAAATGACAATGGACGTCTAGGATAAAAGTCATCTGGCTAGACTTATTTTGCTTTTCTCTGCAAGTAAAACCAAATCCAACTCCTTTCATTTGATTTTAAGAAAAAAGTGGACTTCTTTCACTTCAGAAATGAAACATATGTTCTTTGTAAAAAAAAGAGAAACTTGAAAAATAACATCTCACAACTTCAGTGAACATAGATCATACATTTGAAGACCAAGTAAGATGTTAAAATCTCAGTTTCAAGGCTTAGGTTACAAATTCCCCACTGTCGTATTCACAATACCCAATAGGGATTAATTTCTTGAATGCACAAAATAACGCTGCTGAGATTTTTCAGGTCTGTTCATCCTTTTCTTAAAAAACTTGTACCTGGCAGAAGACCCCCAAGGCAGAGCTGATTTGGGATTAATTGCTTTGTACAAAAAGTCTACAAAACAGTGAAGCACAGGAGAACAAGAAAAAAGCTTCTATCAGGAAAAGAAATGTAGCAAGTAGAGATGCAGCTGGAGGGCAAGTTAGAGGCACATTGAAAAAACACTCTCAAAAACCTGAAAGGAGACATAATTTACTTTTTTAAAAATTATCTGTTGCATTTATGAGTTTCTGCATATGCAGGCTTATTCAAGAGAAATGAACTATTACAGGGAAGTAGAGACTCTTGGTCATACTGAGTCAAAAGGTCTTATGCTCATTCCTAAATTTCTTTTATCCTGTGTGAAGCCGGGTTTAGAATTTTTTAAAACTACATATGAAAGCTGTTACTTACTTCCCCAGTATGGACTACATCAAATGTATTTCTAAGGAATTTCAGGTTTTAGCAAAAATACAATAGAAGCTGAAGATGAGACAATAAAATCCATAACAGACATTCATCATACACAGCACCAATATTTAGGTCTAACCTGGCCCCCTTCCTGATGTAAATATTTTGGTAATCGTTTTTAGGTTGCCAGCTTTCCACGGAACAAGCATGTCATGGTATACACCTAACCACACTCTTATCTGAGGGCTTTTAAATTGAAACATCTAAAAAAATTTTTACTTACTCAATTTCAGTGTCCTTGGCAATTGCTTAGGGTGTCTACTTCCCAGGCTGGCCCTATTAATTTAGTCCAGCACATTTAATTAGTATTGAGGGAGATCACCCCTGATACACCAAGTCAACCAATTATGCAGAAATCAATAGTACCTCATGATTTTGTGTTTCAAAAGTCTGCTGGATATTAGACAAGCTCCTCAATTCTTGTAACATGTGATGATGCACAGCTCCCCAAGAGGAATATAACAAAACTGTGTACAGCATCATCTAAGTTTAAAATAAAATAGAAATTCTGTAGCTACTGTTGTGACAAGCCAACTACAACTGTATCTTTGGGCATGCAAACCAAAAGCTTTTAGCTTTGTATCAGCTTCTGCCTTTAAACGATATACTACCAAAATGCAAAAAGCACGCATATAGCCTAACTTCAAACCTGGCATTGGTTATATTTGGCTTAATGAGCATGTTATCCCAGCAAGATTCCCATGAAGTCTATTGTAATGCTATTCTGCCTTATTTGATACCAAATTGTGCATAAATTGGAATTTTTTTTGTTTTAAACATTTGGAGACACTTGATCTTCTCCACAAAAAAAACCCCAGCATTCAGTTAACAGCAAATATGCTTAAATAAAATATAATTTCATTCACAGAACATGTAGCACTACACCAAAGCAACAAAAAAAAAATAAATCCCAATCATCTTGCTACAGAAGAAAGTTTATAAAGGTTGGCAAAAGATAAGACACAGTAAAACGCATCAAATATTTAAGATAAAATAACAACGATAAGGAAGCAAGGCTCTTGCCAATGTTAATGATCAGCAGCACAGCAAAGAGGTGAAATCCAAGGACCTGTATATGTTTGAAAGTCACCCCAATGTACTGTTTACTTTTAGGACAACGAGGTTAGCAACTCTTTGCGGACATTGGACTATGCACTGTGGTGACTGGCCTGGAGGGAACAAGTGCTGCCATCGCTGCTACCCAACCCACAGGTCATAGGAATTTGCCTTTGGATTCCAGCCTCTTCCCTGCCTTCATCCGGGAAAGGACGCACCCACTGATCACCGCTGGGCACAAACATGTCTCCCATCAATCTCTACTCAAATCCTGGGCATAAGGCTCACACCCAAGGTTTCTGCAGTACTGCTCTGTGGATGTTCTCCAGCCCCATTTCTTCATCTTTTGCATCTTCTATCAAACACATCTGCTTCAGTCAGGCAAGACAGATTATTTCAAATTTTCAACAAAAAGGCAAAGAAAAAAATGCTTGCACTTCAACTCCAACATAACCAAAACTTTGCCAGGTTCTGCCACAGTTGATACAGCAAACACAAAACCTGTCTTCCTCCAGCAGAGCCAACAAAAAGGGCCAGCAAAAGCCAACACCAGAAGCTGTTTTTTCCATCCTTGCTATGATTTTTAGCACCACACACGTGCGTGTCTTAAAGAGACTAACGCAAGCAGTAACAAACCAAGAGCAACCCCTTTTGCTTCATGCTAAAAAGAGCAGACTGTATTTTCCTGTCACCCAACAGACTACCAAAGCTAGATTTTCGTCCCCAAAACAAGGCATTATACATGGGGGGGGGGGGGGGGGGGGGGGGGGGAGGCAGTTTTATTTAAATGAAAAAAAGTGAGGATTTAGGGGGGTTGCAGTTTGTTTGAGATTAAAAGGGGGGGGAAAAAGAGTCCTCTCCACACCTTTAACAAAAACATTCATAGACAAGGGAGGGAAACAGGAATACCTCGACGGGCAAGCCCAGCTCATGTGGCTGCAGTCACACCAGGTCGTGGTCACTGCTGCACGCCGACACCAGGCCACAGCCCTGGTCGTGCCCGGGGCTGCCGTCAGGGCCACATGCCAAGGCCGGGCGCCACGGGCTGCACCCCCCAACCAGGCCACGGCCCCAGCGGCACCCCCAGACCAGGCCACGGCCATTCCCCTCACAGCAGGCCAGGGCCTCTGTCATGCCCCGCTGGACCAGCCCCTCGCTACCTGCTTGCTGTCCTGCTGGTGCCGCACCAGGCTGACCTCCCCGTAGCTGCCCTTCCCCACGGCGCGGAGGAAGCAGTAGGCAGCCAGGGGCATCCTCCCGCCGCCCGGGCCCGGTCAGTGCCTGGCGGCCGGAGCCCGCCCGCCCGGCAGCGCGGCCGCCGCTGCCATAGAGATCCTCACGGCTCCCCGCTGCCATAGAGAGTACGCCGCCGCGGCGCGCAGAGCGGACCACCGCACGTCTCTATGGTGCGAGCGCTTCGCGGCGCCGCGGCAGCCATTTTGGAAGCGGGTGAGGCGGCCATGTTAAGGGTGGGCAGGGAGACGGAGCGAGGTGTGAGGCAGGAGGCGACCAGTCGTCGTGAGGCTGGCTCTCCCTCTTGCTCGAGAAACAAAGCCGTTTCCTCAAAAACTGTCCAACGAGGGTCTTTGGCGTGCTGCTCCATGAGACCCGTGTGCTGAGCGCCGGGGAAGGGTGACAGGGACATGGTGACAGCCCTGTGGGCAGCTGTGCCACAGCGCCCCACAGCACCACAACGGGCCCCAGCACCTTGCCGTGCGCCCTGGGGCGTGAGGTGGCCGGGAGGCCTGGCAGAGCACAGCTGCTCTACAGAGCCATCCTGTCACCTTTGGATGGGACAGAGAATTGGTTTAAAAAGCTCCAGACTGGTTTAAAAGAACCTCTGGACCTACCCTGTGTCCCTCACATGGCTGCACACCTCAGAAAGCTGACTGCGGGAAAACCAGAAAATACCCCAAATTCTGTAAACTTCTATGTTTTATTATCACCGAGCATTTAACTCCCAGTCCTCAAAAGTCTGTGTTTCGTGCAGGGGAGGTGATGAAACCAGTTAAAAAGATTAAGAGAGAAATAACGCTGTCAAGATAACAAAGAAAATGGGCCTTGCAGCAGCAGGCTGAACAGATACTGATTCCGCAAGATGCAAGACCCTGGGAGCTTGGACCTGGGTTTCAGCCATGAGGATAAATAGGAAAGCATGTAATATGAAGTTTGTGGACTAGTCAGGACATGTCAAATAATTATACCTGAATTGGGTACCTGAGTGATATGCAGAATTACAGGAGGCAGTTTTTGAAGACGAACATAAATGAGTTTAAGCGACTGCAAGCTATGTTATGACTGCGGTAAATCTGAGCCAGGGACAGCCTTTAAGAAGGTGTCAGAGAAATGACAGTTTTCGTTTGGAAAAGTCAGTCTAGACCAGAGATCAGTCTCAGTTGCCTGTACAGAAATGGCTGTTGAATTTCTGTTTGGAGATACTACATAGAAGAGACATTGCTGAAGTATTCTGTAAATTCAGTAACAGTATTCTGCAGATTATGCAAATTCAAAATTCAGTATTTGATTTTTCTCAAATGCCTAATGTTTAATCCCACTTTTCACAGTGGGTTATTTATTAACACTCAGTAAACAAGCATTATATATTTATGCATATCGTTCAAATTGGAACCTTACTTTTTTTCCAAAATGGAAAACCATCTATTGCTTTGTATTTTATTATTGATTCCCGCCTTTGCATCATCAGACTTTTTGGTAACACATGTCCGAAACATCAAGGTAAGTAATCAACTATGTATGGGTCTCTCATTCTTCATAGATTAACTTCCTGCCATTTATCAACATTTACCAGAGAGTTCATGCAGTGCTGCCACCAGAAGCTTTGTGTTCCCTGTTAGCAGTGAACACAAGACCAGACTTGGGACTTGGACTGCTTTACCTCTAATCAGCCTCAGTTTTGAAGCAGCTCTGAAGCAGCTCTCCTATCTCTTTTTAAAAGCATCACTTTCCTCTATTTTCCCTGTCATCACCATGTAGTGGTAAAATGTTTTAGTGGTCTTATATTTAAATGTTTAAAACAATCAGTGCTGCCAGGGAACTGACTTTAGCACCTGTAAAGCAATGCAAAATATCAGTGAAAAGATGCCTCCAGGAAGCAGAAAACAGAGATGTAACATGGCATCTAGATAAATATGTCCGCTATCCAAATGACATGGTAGGATTTTTCTGAAATTACTTGCACTTTAGCATAACATGAAATACACCTCTGTCCCTCAAAGGGACCATTCTGGTTTTGTCTGGATCTCTGAGTAAGGCAGTGCTTCCTGATGTTCTGCTTAATTTTCTTCAGTTAAGTTGCCAGCCACTATTTCTCACCTCAATAAATGATTTTCCTCTCTCTCAGTAGTTACATACTATGAAAAGCTGCAGAGGGCAAATCTCTTTAGGGAGCATTGTAGATTAGTGGGTAGAACAGGATAAAGCAATTTACAGTCAATTTCTGTTGATTAGGTTATGGTCTTTGCCAAGACTTTTTCTTTGAAAACCAGGATAATAACATATCTAACTTTTAAAAATCAGCTTGAGGTTTATTGCTGCAAATTGGAGATGCTATGGATTCTTACTATGTAACCATTATGTAGCTCAGATATAATGTAGCTTTTTCCTCTTGATTACCATACTGCCTGTTGTTCTCTGTGTGTCTTGCAATGCTAAAGCTTTTCTAAATGGAAAATGGCCAAAGCTTTGTGCAGTGCTCTGTCCATACATGCAGAGCACTACAGAAAAGTCAGTTGATTTTCCCAGTTTTGTTATATACTTTACGCAAATGTAATTTGATTGAGATGGAGGAGATTGCTTTGTACTGTGAAGGTCTCGGATACTTTATTGTATCTTTACCCCTCTATTTGGTGGAGCAGGTAAACATGCTTGCACAAAATGTGACCTATGAGGCTCTTAGAACCAACAGAGATAAGGTATTTGCAGCTGAGCTTACGGGAATGGAGTTACACAAGCTGTTATTTTAACATGATTCAGTAAGTATATTTGAAGCCTGTTCTCTCAGAAAAGAGAACACATGGTATTTTTGTAGAGCTGGTATTTGCACCTGGTCTGGGAGCAAATATGCCAAAAAAAGTTCTAACAGCTTTTTTTCTCTTCCATTCAGCCTTTCATAGTGACCGCCTCTCCTCTATGTAAGCCTGCTGAATTGCCATCTTACCTATTCATGTTAGAATGAGAGGCTGCTGGGGTGAAAAAGGAAAAATTTAGGAGTAAGTCTGACAGAGTTTAAGGAAAAATATGTGTAAACTGGGTTTTTATGCTTTGATACAAACCCCTTTTTTCTTCCAAAGGAGAATTTGTTTGAAAAGACAAAATATATGCCACAGGACTCAGAACCAGGAACTGCCAAGAAAAAGATGTCACCCTCAGTACAAGATATTCTGTTTTTACTTTGATGTCAGTCACCACACAGCCATCCTATAATCAAGGAAGACATATTAAGCAGATTTTAGCATGTTCTTTCGTCTCAACATTTAAATATGAATGGCACTGAGCATTCAAGCCTCTTTTCCTCTCACTCCCCCCTCAACTCTCAGGCAGTCCATTATTGTTTTTCAGCTGAAAGAAGGTAACTTCTTCTGTCACTTGAGCAAAATACAAGATCACAGCAACTTCAAAGTTTAACTTATCTTTCAAACTCACAGTATTTAAGGTGCACTAACTTCAAATGAAAACCAAAAGATTCACCAATCTATGGGTGATGTATGGGAATGCTATAAGGAAAATAGTTATATCTGTCTTAGATGCCTTACTTACTCTTCCCTCAAATTTACTTCAGTTTACTAATGAGGACCTTTCTCAAGCCTTCCTTCTCCTGGACAACTTCTTTTGACTTGGAAGCAAAAGACAACTACATAGGTGCCCAGTGATTTATTTGTAAATGCAGCTTTACTACCTTAGTCATGATTTTTTTTCCTGTTTTTTCTCTTTACAGAAGCGAAATGCTGATAATGACTTGGTGAGTAAAGTTTGGTTTTGTCCGGGCTACTGAGAAACATTTATAGTGCGAGAATATTCTTACTGTGTTCACAACATGTTTCTCTGAGTCCAGCCTGAGCAAATGAGTATTTCTGAGTGTGTGACAAGGGGAGTAGCCCAGAGCTGCTTGTTTTAGGCAGTAGGACTAACTAGACGGTTCCTTTCCAAGCTCTGATGAAAACTCCTGGACCAGGAAAGAGAACAAATTATTTTTAACCTTGCTGTAGTTGAATAAAGAGCAAAGTTGTTGGAAGTCACTAATACAGTGAGGTGGCAGTAAGTTGTTGTGCTCTTTGACTGACCATAAACAAAAGTCACAGTCTCAGTAGAGAAAAAAACCTGTTCTTATAATGGCAGTATCTTTGCTGTGGTGGTAGTTTTGTTAAAGAGACTGTAGTTATAACTCGTGGAATAGCACCATGACGGCAGTGTGATGGATATCCAAGGAAATACAATTGTGTTCCAGTTCTTATGATTAGGTCTTTCCTGTTTTGCTTTAGAGTGATAGAATGTCCGGCCGAGATTTCTTTTTAAAAATATGATTATGGCTGATTAACACAGACATCAATGTAACAGCTAGCTCTTTTCTTCTTTTTTCATTTTTCAATCTACAGGTTGTCAATGGGATAGAAATCTATAGCATGAAAATTGATAGTAAAGTAACTTCCCGATTTGCCCACAATGTCATCACCAGTCGAGCTGTTAATCGTGGAAATGTGCACAAAGAAGTTGTCTTTGATGTTGAACTCCCTAAAACAGCCTTCATTACCAACTTCAGCATGTGTGTAATCTTTACAATGTTGTTAGAGAAGACTAAAAATCTGTGCAAATGCAACTGGTAGAAACTGAACTCAAATATTCATTTTTATTTTGCCATTTTCTAAATGCCTCCTGGGTGATTTTCTGGTACTATTAACATGGAAGATAGTTGGAGAAAGGCAAAGATTGGTACATCTGTAGAAAAGATGACTAATTTTAAATTATTTCTATTCATCATCATGGACCTTAGGGAATGGGGATCTTCTCTGGAGATCCATTCATCTTTTCAGAAATACCACTTACTTACTCTGATGTTATCAAACCAGAAAAGTTCCATTACTTAATTTCCCTGATGGCATTATAGCTTAATTTATCTCTTAATTTAAAAACCATATTTGAATGAAAGGCAGGAAATAGAATTATTCCTTTACATTTGTACCTTTAGTTACAATAATGTGTAATTCTGACACCATTATGAGCTTTAATTCAGCTTAAACACGTCCATCTCTGCTAATCACACTAGGCCTGTTTTATCTTCAGTGAAAAGAAACAGTAGCTTTTAGGGTACAACTACTCTTAATGCATGCTGGAACTTTCATTATAGGATGAGATTAATTCCCTGTGAGAAATCCCTGTTTAATGATGTAAGGAGTGTAAGGATGAAATGTTCAGCTGTACACAGCTACATTTGGACAGATGAGTCTCATCCAGAGAGTTGACTTGCCATTAGATGAGATGATCAAGCTGCTGAAGTGTAGGAATATGGAAGGTGTAAGTAGTGTTGCTATCAGCCCAGTTTTGATCTAATTCATTTTCAAAGTAAATGAAAGCTACTTCCTTAAGCTACTGAGAACAGAGCTCTTCATTCGATCTAAATTCACTGAGAAGACTAGCTTCAGTGAAAGTGCTCAAATCTTGGCGATAGCGGATTCCTGAAAGTGCTTTTTAGCAAACCAATCAATAAACAGAGAATTACCTATAGTAACTTTTCATGTATTGGTGCAAACCATTCAGCTAAACCAGGACTTTTTTATCTGCAGGACAATTGATGGTGTCACTTATCCTGGAACTATAAAGGAAAAAGAAGTTGCAAAGAAGCAGTATGAGAAGGCTGTTTCAAAGGGACAGACTGCTGGTCTTGTCAAGTAAGAGTGATATGTTGTGTGGCTTCCGCACCATCATCCCATAACAAATTGTGAGATTGGAAATACTTCGTTCTGGCATATTTCTGAAGTTTGTTTTTTACAGAACCAAAGGACAATCATTAAGTTAAAGTTATTGTAGATTAAATTATAAAAAGGAAATACAATTTAGCACTACGCAGCCAGTATCTGCAATTATGGAAAATCTGTTTCTGCAACTTTCACTGACTTTGTATGACCTGTTCCTGGGATTAAGCTCACTGGGAAACTTAAATAAATTCTACAGTTAGAGTATGATTTTAACAATAGATCAAAATTCCCATCTTTGCTTTACTTCTTTTTTGAAAATCATACTCCACCAACCCGAAAAATAAATATTGTGAAAGACGATAAAGATATTCTTTTTCTTACCCACTTAAATACAGAGCTTCGGGACGAAAAACAGAAAAATTCACTGTCTCAGTCAACATTGAAGCAGCCAGTAAAGTCACTTTTGAACTCACATATGAAGAACTGCTGAAGCGACAGTTTGGGAAATATGAGATGTTCATCAAAGTAAAACCGAAGCAGCTTGTCAAAGATTTTGAGGTAAATGGCAAACTGTATTAAATTGGACTGTAGAGACGATGAAATTCTGTACATCTGTTGAAAGTGGAGTACCATGGTCATTCCCATTGGTTCACAGGTGAGCTAAAGGCCCATGATAATAGTTCTAATGAATCACGTGGGGAGTCCACACCACTATGCTTTAGTGCAGGTTTTTATTTGTAAGCCTGACAAATTGGCTTTAGCTACTAAACCTCCAAAAGAAATGATGTATGGAAACCTGAAAAAGCCATTACGACAACCTGGGATAAAATAGAAGACTAATATTTTTCGTAAGTGTGTTTATAGCACAAATTACACCTTTCTCACACCACCATGAAACTACATAACCTTAAATTACAGTGATACATATATTACATCCTAGAATACTGTGGCTTTTGTGGCCAAAACTGGTCTTTGATCACTCCTATCTGCCTTGCTAAAACTAGCTCTAAGGCAAAATGTTTTTCCTTTGTATGCACAGAACATACTGTGTAAAAATCAGCATCAAAACTCAGCATCTATAAGAGTTTATGCAGCATTATTTTAAACACACCATGATAGAGGGCATACTGAAATATAGGTCAAAGTTGGGCGCAACTCACAGCTAATGACTGGGTTATATATTTGAAGGACTTGAGTACTGACATTTTACAAAATTCCAGTATCTAGCTTTCAAATAAGTTATATTTCTATTAAGGTTTATTTCTTTCTAGCTTTGTTTTTAACTTCTATGTATAAAAAGGCCTGTTTGGATTTGGACTGCCATTATGAATTACAAAAGTAAATTAATTTTGCTTATAGAAAATCCCTCTTTCACATCTGTAGTTGCCAGCTGATCCTCCTGTAAATGGCTAAGTTGATATATTGTGGAGTAATCAATGACAATGAATTTTCAATTAATATTTCAGATTGAAGTAAATATCTTTGAGCCTCAGGGTATCACTGAGCTGGAAGCGGAAGGAACATTCATCACCAATGATCTACAAAATATCATTAAAAAAACTTTTTCAGAGAAAAAGGTACGACTACTGCATTCCATAATTTATTATTACAGTTACAATTCTGAAATAATAATGTCAGTGCTGCCAATGGAAGTGAGAGGAAAAAAAATAGAGAAAATGCAGTAAAGGCTTGTCTGTGCAAATGAGCTCTGAATTCCAAGCTAGCAAGTGGAAGGCCATCCCCATGCAGTGCAGAAGCCATGTAGCTGTTAGCTTGGTACTGTACCCAAACTAGTAGGCCTTGTCCCATAGCAGTAGTTGGAAACTTGGATACCAGTAAGACTATTTCTTACAGAAGAACTGAGTCAGTAACAAGTAGTTTTCTCATGTATGCAGGTGGTAGAATTCCTAAGTCATAGACTGCCCAACAGCCTTATCAAAGGTGTCACTCAGAGTGGAGGGCTGAACCAAGGAAGATGGGGAAGTAAACCTATGAAGAAAGCTCTAGATAGCAGCCTTCATTTATCAGTGATCCATCAATAAGGATATAAATACATATAACTAATACCTAACCTGATAAAACAGGTTATTCTCATGTCCGTGAATATAAATACACCGTTTTTACAAAATGCAAATTTCTTTGTGTCCTGTAGAAAATTTTCAGCTATTAAGGTAAAGATCTAATAAAAGCTTTTCTTTTCAGGGCCATATCTCTTTCAAGCCAACTCTTGATCAGCAGCGAACCTGTGCAAATTGCTCACAGTCTGTCTTGGATGGGGATTTTACTGTAAAATATGATGTGAAGAGAACAACTCCAGATAATCTGCAGGTAAATCTGACAGCTGGAGATTTTGAACTGTTTACTATGCTTGCATAGTAAAGGTCAGGGAGCAGCGAGGGCCAGCTGTTTCCTAAAGGACAGGGAGCTGAGCATGACAGCACAGCTGACAGCACAGGGGCTTCACCAGCCACGAGTCCACTCCTCCCAGTACCTGAGCAAGGCAGACCCAGAGATGGTAGTCAAATTTAACTGAGAGTCCGAGTCACCAGGCAAGTTTGTGGTAATGAGGCAGCCCAAGGTCAAGGTGGGAAGTCAGTCTGCAAGGTGGGATCCAAATCAGTGGAGTCCATGGACAGGAACAGGTATGGCTGTGACACAGCTGGAGACAGACATTCTTACAGTGTAGCTCAGGCAGGGACTAAAGGCCCAGGCTTGCACTTAAATGAAGCTCCTGGGCCCTGGACAGAGGTGAGACTGGTCAGGGCCATTAAAGCCTGTTAGTCCACTCAAGAGCTAGACACTAAATGAAAGTAATTTCTTCTTTATCCATTTTATCTTTATAATATACAAAAGTATTTTTCTTAATTTTTTTTACATTTTATTTTTCAGATTGTCAATGGCTACTTCGTACACTTCTTTGCACCAACAAATCTTCCAAATTTGCCTAAAAATGTTATTTTTGTAATAGATATTAGTGGTTCAATGTCTGGAAGAGAAATAGAACAGGTAAGTTATTACTATAGGGTCCCAGTGAAAGAGCCTCTACTGTGATGGAAGGGACATGGTGGCTTATAGTGCATATGCATTGCTTAAGCTATACCAAGTGGTTTTATGCTCTGACCTCTCTAATGCTCTGTACTGTAAGTACTAGTTTGAAACATTACTGTAGAACAAAATTCTATACATTTAGGCTATATTTACTTATAAATGTTATTAGTTCAAAACTCTCAATATCATCATTTCCAGAGAACTCTGCCACGTGTACTGGACAGTTCCAAAATTAAAATGTGCATACAGTATTATGTGCATTATCTGTTGTTCATTCTGTCTCCGCTGGGAAGTGGCAGCTCTTTTCATAGCTGGGACTCCTCATTCTAAGCTAATGCTTAGAATTTTCAGGTTTTGGTGCTGCATCAAAATATCCACACCTGCTTGCATATGAGCTTCTCCACCAGCCTGTAGCTACCCAATTCCCATCACTTTCAGTATGCCATGCCAGCTCACCTCAGTGCAAGCAACGATCTATGACGTGAGACCTGATCTTCCTCTCAGCTACAAAGATTTACCAGATGTAATTGCAACTGGCTGACTTCACTAGAGTTACTCTGAAATAGACACAGGGACTGGCAAGGACAGAACAAGCTCAGAAGTTTTGCACGACATACTGTGTAAAAGTTAACAATACCCAAATGCTGAGAGATTAGTCACGTAAAATCTGTAAGCACCTATTTCGTTAAATATTGAAGCATACGTTTAAATCTCTTTGTCTTATAGACAAGAGAAGCACTTCTAAAAATCTTAGATGACATTAAAGAAGATGACTTCTTCAATTTCATACTGTTTGGTAGTGAAGTACGCACCTGGAAAGAAACATTAATCAAGGCCACTCCTGAGAATTTGGATGAAGCAAGGAAGTTTGTTCGGGGCATTGACACTGCAGGCAGTAAGTACTTTACTGGACTTGCCAGTAGGTCACTGTGTAAGGTAATTTATCAGTTCAGTTGGTGAACACAATGCTACAGCTTTTTTTTTTTTTTTTATTACTGATGAGATACTCCTAAAGCTGAAATTTACTCAGAACGTGACATTTATTTTTTCTTATGTTTCCAAAGTCCAGATACTTTTCTATCTAAACATACCCCTGCTTGCAAACCCAAATCTTTCATTTTCATACTGTAATGAGATCTCATCAGATTCCAGTGAAAAATGGGCCTTTATTTTGACTGTCTGTGCTGAAACCAAATTTCTACGTCTACCTTGCAGTGACAAATTTACATGGTGGTATAATGAGGGGAATTGATATGCTGAATGCTGCTCATGAAGGAAACCTTGTGCCCAAGAGAAGTGCGTCTATAATTATCATGTTAACAGATGGCCAACCAAACGTAGGTAAGTTTGTCTTGGATGGAATAATAAAGAGAGTGAATTAACTAACAAAAAAATGCTCAGTTAAAATTGGCCTCCATCTTTAGCTTCTGGATGTTTTCATGATTTAAATGCTATTATACCAGCATTATACTACTAAACCAAGTTTTTGATAATGCCTCCTAAGAAATCCAATCATGACTAGCCACATTTTGTTTTGTGATAATTTTATCTATTTGTGAAGAAAACTCACTTTTTCTGGTTTGATGCAGGCATATCAAATACTCAGGACATTCAGGCACATGTAAAAAAAGCCATTGAAGGAAAATATCCCTTATACAATCTCGGTTTTGGCTATGGTGTTGACTACAACTTCTTGGAGAAGATGGCGCTGGAGAATAAAGGATTGGCCCGTCGGATTTATCCTGACTCTGATGCATCTTTACAGCTTCAGGTAGAGCAATCACCACTTAAATTAGATGAAACATACAGTAATTCAGACAACTATACAGACATTCTTATTTTGAAGTAATCAAAATCCCAAAGTGTAATCTGGTACTGAGATACTCAGGAGTCTGCTGTAATCAGAATATTAGTTACATATAATTTTCCCTTTCCCTTATATAAGCAGAAAGTGGAAGGGCAGTAAAAGGGAGATACTGTGGGCTGTAGAAGAGGGTTCAAAACTTGGCATAGGGTGACACAAGACATGGTTCTGAAGAACACTTTGGTGTGCAGCAGAATTGCTGCAGTCATTCTATCTCCCATACCTCACAGACCATGTAGTTAATGTCGTGTCAAGGGAAGAGAAGGATGACAGAGCATAAAGGCTCCAGATACTCTGTCTTTAGGAATTTACTGCAAGCAGGTGTGTCTTACCATACTTCTGAAGCAGTTTATAGTTGTATAAGTCATGAGAACAGGTATAGACAGTACAGAGTTGACCTTTTTTACTTCTCACATTCCAATAGCAGCCATTCAAAAAATTCACCAAAGAATTTAGATACTGGATTTCACTGCAAGCTCTGCCCCACATCAAATACCTAGTCTGCTTTGGCTTATGTTGTCATTTCAGTCTCTGCAGGGAATAGATCTAGAAACTTATTTCTATCAAATAGGGGGAAGCTTGGGATCCCTCTTGATTAACACTGATGTAACTCATCATCCACAGCATACTGTTCTCAGATATTTTTCTGCTCTCTTAGTGAGTCTGAAGAGATTGTGTGTCCTTTTTGATTTCCATTATTTGTAGATTTTTAGGCCTTGTACTCTTGAGATTTAACTGATTATTTAAATATTTCTTTCAAAATACAATTTTAGTTTTCATTGCTGAAATAGCTGGATGTTTCTGGGTACAGATCTACCTATGAATTAAAGAAACAATGATAGTTAAATGTTTCCCTTTTTCCTTTTTATCCTGTAGGGGTTTTATGATGAGGTGTCGAATCCCATGCTCACGGATGTGGAGTTAAACTACCCAGAAAATGAGATATCAGACCTGACTAAAAACAGTTTTAAGCATTTCTATGATGGGTCTGAGATTGTGGTGGCCGGGCGCTTTATAGACAACAACCAAAACAGCCTGATAGTAGATGTGAGAGGTGAAGGCGTAAGTATGGATTTCTTTGGCTTAAGTACAGTACACAAAGTGTCTGAATGTTCAAAGCTGGCAATGTTTAAAATATTTACTGGTATTTCTTTACCTCAGTGACAGGATGTGTTACTGCATATGTGAGAAACTAAATGCACCAAAGTCTTTGGTTTTAAAACTGCAAGTTACTTGCCTAGTTCAGTCACGTATGCTAGGGTCAGTTTGGAACAACTTTGTGCAGTGTGACTAGATTAATTTTGCTAACAGATTTTTTTGTTTGTTTGTTTAGTCTCTAAATACCCTACCTGGTTCTTTCAGGAGTCAAATGTTCAGTGTTCACAGATACTAGTCTTCAGTGGGTGAAGAAAACTGATGGATAAGCCAGCTGAATATTTGAAATGCCTTCCTCTTAAAATAGAACTCTACTTCTGATATGAACCATGTGATCTGAATACCTCTCCAGAGCTGGATTCTGTAAAAATATTTGCCCCTGATGTCCAAGAAACACAACACACACATATTATAAATCATGTTATCATAACTGAGTATATGCCCTGTGCACTGTGGTGTATTAAATACATTATATGAAATTAGGTATATTTCAAGTACAAATAATGTATTATTAGTAAGTTAGCCAGCATATCTCCTTAAACGCATTCCTGTATGAAATCGACGTCATAATCAAAGTTCTTTAAATCCCGAGTAACCAAATTCTAATGAAAAAAATTACATATGAATTTGGAAACCACATTATGTTCTATAGTGTACACTACTAACCTTCACAGAAGCTCCTGATACAACACTGACAATTTCCTGAGCAAGTGCTGTGTAGGACCAGGCTGGTTTTCAATTTAATATGATTTTCAAATGTGAAGGTCTTGATTTTGGGAGGTTCTGGAAGTCCTTGGCTACTCAAGATACAGAGAAGTTTCCTTCTTCCCAACAGGCTAATGATGCCCTGTCATATACTACACAACAAGATGCTGAGCAAACAGCTAAAGCTTTCCAAGAACAACAGTACATATTTGGAGAGTACATTGAAAGGCTCTGGGCTTATCTCACCATTGAACAACTCCTGGAAGAACGGTAATTCTATCTACCTGAGAACCCGTTAACCCATCTGACTGGTGCAACTTCTAGGATGTGAAGCTGAAATTCACATCACACTGAGGTGCTGATGGGAAAGCATAAAAAACTGTAAGGGAAATCCCCCAACCTATTCTCCTCCCCAACCTCAGTATTCCTGTTTTAGGTTGCAAATGAAACAATTTTAAATTATTGCAAATGTGAAGCACAGTTTTGCCTTTTTCTTGGATAGCCAATGCAATCAGAAGTGCTCTTAGATGGTAACAAATATTGCTTATTGATAAATTAGCTGCAGAGAAATGACTTCACTTTAAAGAAAAATATTTAATCCAGAGTTCAATGAGTAATTTAGCAATCATTGATGCTAGGAGTCTCTACCTGTATTCAGTATTGCAGCTACAGGAGAAAAAAAGGAGAATCTTACAGCCGAAGCCCTGGATCTCTCACTGAAATACAAGTTTGTAACGCCACTGACATCCATGGTGGTAACAAAGCCAGAAACCTATGACAATCAGGATGGGATTGCTGATAAACCCACTGAAGGTAGAGACATTTTCACAGTTCTACTTTACTTGAGAAGCCAAGTGTTCCTTTGATGTTCCCTAAAGAAAGGCTTTTGTGTGGGCAGTTTTAAACATGTATCTGAAAAATCTACTTTCCAAGCCTTGCATGTGTATAGTTTATGCAAAATTACTTTTCATTGTAAAGCTCATTTCTATCAAACCATCCTTCATTACTAAATCATACAGGCAAATTACTATAAATTCAAAATAAGTGTATTTTAACGTAAATATTAAAGTATTACATAAAAAAACCTGAAAACCAAGAAGCATTTATAATCTAATAATCCAGCTATATTCAGTTTAGTTCACAGCACTTTCTCCTTTATTTTTCTAAATACTTCATCTTAGGGGTAGATGCAGTAACATCTTTCTACATGAGAGGGGAAAATTTGCATGAGATCTTCCTCATGCAGATATATCAGGTTGTAAAAAGATGGAGATTATATCTGTAAAACACAGTATTGATATATATTGCGGAAAGAGAAGCAATTATATTGAAAGTGCAGAATTTGTTCTCAAGTCCTCTGATACTTTGGCTAATATTAACTCCTTGCTCAGTAAAACACTGTGCTTTCATACAGTTCAGCCTCTTTGTGAAACAAAATGGCTATTCCTCTTCAGCAAGTAAGGCAAATGCTACCCTCTCAGTGCACCCCAAAGCCACCCTACCCTCATCTGTATGTGTTGGTTGGGCCATCCTCATCTGTCCCTCATTTTACAGGTCTGACAAACCATTATTTTTTCCCCAGACTTTTGCTTATTGACCCTAAAAGTTATTCCCAGGCTCTGTGTGGGCTCTCTGCTGGCTTCTAGATGAAAAACTTTCTTATCTCCTGAGTTTAGCATGGTTACTTAAGGCATTTTATCATAACAGAGATGCTTACTGGAGGTCAGTGGGGTTTTTTTTCAGCTGGGATAAGTCCTGAAACCAACTAATTGCTAAGTGTCCTTCAATTCTGAATAATTCTTCAGGCATTCTGCTGATAAAAGTTTTGCATTATTTTTCATAACTATCATAGTGGGATACTGACATAAAAACACTTCATGTTTAATTTAACATTCAAGTCACTATACAGCATAATGACTTACAGCTGGACTCGGTAAAATGGAAAAACTTACCCAAACGTCTGACAGAATTGACATCCACTCATAGTGATCTTCAGCTCTTTTCTTTCCCTTTTCAGGTACTTGTAGTACAAAGGCCCTTTTCTGAACTTCTTTCCAACTAAATCCTTTTTATATATAGAAAGTATAGAGCATTAATAGGAGAAAATGCTCAAAACACTGCTACTGTATAAGAAACAAAAGTAATTTTTACATACTCTAGAGTCTATATTCACAAATAGGATTACTGAATCATACAGTCAGTATTAACAGAATGATGCAAATGCAAAAGAGTAAAAAGAATAAGGAACATTTTGCAATGTTGAAATGACATAAGAATAAAACAATTACTAATCGTGCTCTTGTCATATGCATGATTAATTACAGTTTTCCTGCCCCACATATCAGCTTTTTACTTTCGGTGTGTTTCTGTTTGATTTACAAATACTGAGTTGTATCATTGGGAAGAAATGGAATTGTAAAGTACTGAAGATACCTGGTTGAATTGTCAAACAGTGTTTCATTTTTTTTCTTAGAATGTGTTTTAACAGGGTCAGAATCCTTCCTGTTTAATCATGCAACTGAAACTGTAAATATCTCTTTTTCTTCCCTTTACTTCTTACCTGCCCGTGGTAACAGCTGAAGGTATGTACATTTCTGATTAAATTTATTTAATATTTTTAACTTAGAGATGGATTTCCTGCATCACTTACTTGATATAGGACACAATATTTTTATAAAATTCTTGGTGAATAAATCAAGACTGTGTTATAAACAGATTAAAAACTGCTGGTAAAGTTTGTAAATACTTTTTTTAGTGTGATTCCTCCTATCTCTGACATTTGAAGCATCCGGCCATCACAAAATTCAGGCCCAATACAACTAGGTTGCTTTCCAGGGCTTGCACTGTTGACTCCCAGATGGCTGTGTGTAGCAGTCTTTCCTACAGAGGTGTCCTCATTGGTGCTGTGATTGCTACTTCTTCAGCACAAAGCCCTGTCTTCAGCCACACTCCATAGCTTCAGGTGTAAGAAGAGTAGAAGACTAGAAAAATGTGGAAGCAGGCGGGTAAATCTTACTGACTTCCCAGAAGTACAGTTCAGAGCAAGATGACCCAGGGGAATCAGAGAAGAGCAGGTTGTCCCAGTCCCTTACAGAGTAAACCCCCTGTCTTTGGAGAAGTAACATTTTTGCTGAAAACTAGGGTGTGCACATTTGCTTTGTGGCAGTCATAAATAAACTGTTTTGACTAAGTTTTTCTTTTTTAAATATTTAGAAATTTATACATAATTAAAAGATTTTGGAGTTGGTTTTGGTGGAAGGAAGTGGGAGAGATTGGTTTTTAGTCTTTCTAGCGTCTAAAATAACATTGTGTTTCATTCACAGCACAGGCTGCCCCACCTGTTGCGCTGGGTAAGTCATTAGTTTAAATTTCCGAATGAAGCAGCATCTGTCAAAGGAAATTGATTCAGACAACTGAAATTACTGGAGAGCTAAAAACTGTTTTTTCTGGGTTTACAACTGTATTTTAAGAGATACTACCAAATTCTTCTCACTGCTAAAAACACACTTAAAGATTGAACAAAATTGAAAAAGTTCCAGCTAAATAGCTTTTAAGGAATAAATGCCAGTTCATCAAACCACCATTTTTTCCTGATAGCTGTTTCCCAAGAACAGAGGATGGACTTGAATTTGCATCTCCTTTGGAATTACATAAAGCAAGAGACCATAATGTAGCATCTCTGGCTATATTAATATGTTCAGACACTCATAGGAAAATAAACTGGTTTAAATTAAGAGAGAGAGACAGCAACTCACCCTTCAGGTTGCTGGTTGGACAGTCCTGAAAATGGGAGAGTTAGATTTAAATTTTTGCTCCGGAGATTAGTCTCAGTGTCTCTCTCTCTCAATCTCTCTCTCTGTCTAGTTTTCTCAAATCTTCATTGAAAAGACTTAAATTCATTCAGGAAAAAAACAAATGCCAAAACCTCAAAAGTTTTCAATGGATGGTGTTGCATGTCCTTGCTGATAGACAGCTTAATCCTTAAGTCTGAAACATTTGTGTCCTACAGATACATTACTTGGGCCTCGTGGAAACACTCAAAGCAATTTAGACTACAGGTGAAATCTGTCTCTATCCTGAAGCTTTGCTTGATTCAAAAGGGGCACAAACTGTCATTCCATGGACTATATATGCTTTAAAAACTAGGATGGAATTAGCAATTTTCCTAGCATATTAACTTCCTGACATTTTACATGTACTGTGCAGATAGTGTGTAAATATTCCATTTTGATGTGAGTTTTTCTAACATCTTTTTTCTTTACTCTCTGCAGCTCCACAACTATCTTACCTATATAATTCACACCCCACATGGTATACCAGTGGTGAGTAGTTTGAGTAGTGTCTGCTTAGAAGGAGAACAGAAGAGGGCGTTTAAGACTAAATTGCACAATTCTTATGAGTCTTTTAGATAATTCCCTTCCACAAAGGCAGCCGTATTTTATTTACAAGGGGCTAGTATTTTAATATACTTTAAACACCTCTAAATGTTTTTTAATGATCAAGTAGCTGAGATTGTATATGGTCATTTTCTTAGTCCTCCTTCCCATTGCTAGGCTTTTTGTTGGTAACTGCCTATTCTCTATTCAAGTGAACTTTCTGCCCTCAATAAGACTTTCATGGCCCTCAGAGATGAGCACTAAGAGGTAGCCATCCTGAACCTACAATCCATGTGCCAAATTTTACTGTGGTCAAGAGACACAGGATATATGCCATGTACCCAGGAAAGATGAGGGGAAAAAGGACATGGCTTACTTCGGGGAGATGGTATCAGCTTCCTTGGGACCCCACCACTCCTCTGAAGGATGGACTGGACTAAACTTGACATACAGCTTGTGCAGAGACCAGTTCCTGCTGGTCCCCAGCATCAGCAGTTCCATTGCCACAACGTTAAATGTTCATGGAGAACTTTGAACCTGTGTATCACTATACAAATACCAGTGATTTGCCTTTACAGTTGATGGAGATCCACACTTCATTATATCAGTGCCGCAAAAAAAAGATGCCATTTGTTTCAATATCAATGAAAACCCAGGTGCTGTGTTAAATTTAATAAATGATCCAGTTACAGGTGAGTTTTAAATTTTTAAAAATACAGTAAGTCAGGATACTTATAACAAAATATCTTATTTTTAAAGGCTATTTCTCCCTTTTATACTGTGTAAGCTTTTTTCCTAGCAAGGTTAGTAGGAGTTCCTGTAGCTGTGATAGGGTACCATTACCATGAATGTGTTTTCACTTGGAGTGGAATGAACTTTTAAACTGTGTTTGAAAACCACTGTGAGAGTTAAGATAGTTTGTCTCAGTGAGTAGTAGTACAAGCAATAAAATAATCCTTAGGTTGCCATTTCATGGAATACCTGGTAAAGAGAGACCGATGTCACACAGGCTATTTCTGTCCATCCCAGACTCGTTGTACTCTAGGAAATATTAAACTTTTCTCAATAAAGTAATTGTTGTCTTTGTGGAAATCCACAGAATGGCCCCCAAAGCTTTATTCTACTTTGACACAAAGATGCACTGATTCATTTTTCAACTCATACTTGTTTACTTGAGTTCTTAAATTTCCATGACACTCCTTGACATCAGTTGATCGGGTTCTATCTCTAAAACAATACTTGATGTTTCCTTTTTATATTAGGCATCACAGTCAATGGAGAACTCATTGGTGATAAGAGAGTAAATAGTGATGCAAAGATCCAAAACACATATTTTGGAAAACTTGGCATTGCAAATAAGCACCTGGATTTAAGACTGACAGTAACTCCTGAGAAGATCACAATTCAGAATGGCAATGAAAAAACAGGTTTCACCTGGCTTGACTCAGTCACCTTGCAACAAGAAGGGTAAGACTTACAGAAAGAATATCAGGCTCCTGATTTACTTTCTACACTTTTTTTTAGTGTTGCTCAATAATATAAGATTTGTTGTCTGAATATACAAAAGAAACTGATTCAACTCCCGCTGGATTCTAGTCTCTACTTTGTTGTATAACTGCTGAATGATTATTCATAAACTCCTCTGCTTTGAATAAGTAAATGAAGAATTTTCCCTGATTTTCTATTAGTGTGACTAAGGTAAAACTAGATTTGGTATTGTGCTTAATGCAACAGTGTCTTGCAAATACACTATGTCTAAAGTCCTAATAACGTGCTGTAAGCGATCTCCATTTTAAGAAGTGGAAATTGTAATATTTATGGAACATTTTGCACTGTCAGGTATATTTTTCATGGGACTCATCTATTATAGAATCATTTATACCTGTGCAAAAGGAACTTTAGAAAAGGAATAGGCAGCCTCTCCTCCTCCTCCTCCTCCTTTACATTTTCAGTGTGTATCTGGAACAAAATTCCTACCTTCTCAAAGCATGGCACTGCAACAGAAAGAGCACTGGAGCAAAACTGTTATTCATACAGCATACTTACTTATATTTTTTGACAACCACATTAGTGATATCACTAACACAATCAGAAGCAAATTTTCTTTATCCTAGCACTAACCTAGAAAGTTCAGGAGTTGTCTTTTTTGAAAAACAAAAGGAAAAGGTGCCAGGTAGCATCCAAGCAAGGAAGCGATGGTTTTGTCAATAACATTTTTATTACTGAGCATGAGGTGCTGTATCTACATATCACTAATCTATCTGTGATCAATTGTGCTATTAGAGGACAAGTTTTGGCAGAAACATCTTGCTGAAAAGTTTAAAGCCTAGGTAGCCTTCTACACTGTAATTTAGTCTGAGTCTTGTACTCTCTGTGAACACACACAGATTCACATGAACTAAACTATGCAGCAAAACCTCTATTTTAAAAACCACTGAGCAATTTATAAAGCCATGTTTTGTTGTTGAACATGTTTCTTCTCATTGCTGTTAACTCTGGGAAGCACAATGTCCTAAGTTAAGTTTTTCTTTTTTCCTCAGTTTAACATTGATAATTAACAGGGAAAAAAGTCTGGTGCTCAAAATGGGCAGTGGTGCTTCATTTGTTATTGTTTTGCACCAAGTATGGAAGAAACATCCTCTTCACCAAGATTTCCTAGGACTGTATGCATTGGAAAGTGAAAAACTGTCTGAACAGACCCATGGATTATTAGGTATGACTTCATTTAGTGTTTTCATGCTTGTCTTTCGATATGAAACTGCATAATTTGTAGACACAATGTTGTACTTAGCCTTTCTGAGCTGGATAGTGGAGGAAGCTGAGATGATGTTGATTTGCAGTATTAAGATTTCTGACAAAATATTCTGGGCTCAGACTTTATGCATTATCTTTTCTTAAATTCCTCTGCTGCTGCTGAAATCACTAGTCACTAGCATCCATTGTCCTCACTGGCATCTTTAAACCTTATCTTGCTAAATTCTGCCTACAGATTTATTTTTTCTTACTACACTGTTCTTCCATCCTCTTGGATCCTTTCATCTTTATCACCTTTCTCCTAAGTACAAGCACTCTGAGAAAATACATGTGTTAGCTTGTTCAAAATTTGCCAAACCTCAGTTAGGGCATACTTGTAAGAAAATAAATTGTTAAAGTATATCTGGATTTACTAGCATATATTAAAATCACAGAATCATCTTGTATCATCTAAAATTTTCCCCACGTTAGCTAACATTCTTTATTCTATAGAAGGTAAAGTTGGTAATTCAGGGATCCAAATTTTGACCCTATTGAATCCTGTTTTCTGCCAGTGTAGTGGGTTTGGTGGTGTGCATTCTCTGTTGGAAAATACAGAGATAGCAGCCATTTTCCCTTGCCTTCCAATTTTCACTTATAAAATCAGGTAAGGGCAGCAAACACTCATTTTAGGTCAATATGTTTACTCATTGTGGAAACTAATGAACTGCTGTGAACTTACTCTTCTCAGTCTTGGTATGCACTTTGAGGCCTGGGGAGAGTGAGCCAAGGTACTGGTAGTACATGTCAGGTCCACACATCATGAGAAGTGCTGTAACAAAACAGAAAAAGAGCGGAATAAGGATGGAATGTTATTTATGGTTTCCTGCTCTGGTCTCCTCAGGCTAAAGGACTTCTCCACACAGAAGTTATTCTGCTATGGTATGAATTGCAAGTAGCAAGAAAATTGCAAAAGCCCATGCAACATGGGTACACCATGTTACAGTTCACTGACTTACAGACATCGTTGCTATTTTCATCATCTTTGACTCTGCCTCTTGTGCTTCACTACATAATCTAAAATCTGTGCTCATTCTAACACTCAGAGCACCAGCAGCATCCTGCACCAGCCCAGACAGGGCGAAAGTGTGCGAAAGTGAATCACGGCAGGAGCATGACAATGCCTTAGATGTCAGCCTTGTTCTGAGCATAATCACATCCAGAACTTCCACAGATCAACACATGCATTATTTGATTAAAAAAACCCCCACAAACTAAAGACTTGGAGAGTATGTAATAAGTACAACTGAATAGACAAGATGCAAAGTGAGGATATCTTGAAGGACATCTAGAAAAGGCTGATTTTACTGTGCACTCAGAAGTGGGAACTTACATCCAAATGATATGCATAGAATTCTGGTTTATAAAAAGTAAATAATACCATAGGCATATGTTCAACCTTGCACAAAACTTGGTGTTTGCTTATCCATTGAAAAACCTGAGGGGACATGGGAAACAGCATGGGAATGTAGAAGTTCTGGGGTTTCTGTGCGGTTTGTTTCTGTTTCAGTGTGTGCAACATGCCTGAAATGGTAATTTTGGCTTCTATTTTTAGGACAGTTTTTCCACCCCATTGACTTCACCATACTTGAAATTCATCCTGGGTCTGATCCCAAGAAACCAGATGCCACAATGATTGTTAAAAACAATGAACTGACAGTAACAAGGTAAAAAATAATTAAGTCCTTAGCAAAGACTTAGGAAAGATTAGCTTGTCAAAGTGTGGTTTCTGCTTCGATACTCCCATGACTGTATTTTCCCTTTCAGGGGCTGGCAGAAGGATTACAGAAGAGATCCTAAGCACGGCGTTGATGTTCCTTGCTGGTTTGTTCATAACAATGGAGCTGGGCTCATAGATGGTGTTCATACGGACTATATTGTTTCCAGTCTGTTTTAAACAGCTGCAACTTCCTCCAAATTCCTGGCTATACAGAGTATTTGTCTGAAAGAATAGTTTTTTTCGAAGTTGAAGAAGTATTAAAAATACTTACCATGTTTGGCAATGCCAAGATACGATGGATTCTCACAGAGAGTTTTACTGAATATTTGATCAAATCTTAAGTGCTAAACAACTATTCTGCTCATGTGCACAGATATCACTCATCCCCTGAAATATCCTTAATTTACTGAATTAATTTACTAGCTCTAAAATTCTGACTTAAAATGTTACTTTCTACAACGTAACAAACATTCTATCCAATTTTAAATCAGTAACTGAGTGTCAGGAGTGATTTAAATAAAAGCATCAGTACTTAATGCCTTGCTGTTATTCCCACAGCTATCAATGTTTCACATCAATCCAGTTTCACAAAGCCCGGGATACCAGGTGCATTTTCAAATTCCACACAAGAGGACAGCTGACAGACCCACACATATTTCAGGATAATCCAGTAGTACTTAAAAACCATCTGACCACTTGACTGCACAGTGCTGAGGGCTGGTGCAGTACCATCACACCAGATGACTGATAGCATCCAGGACTTCTGTGTGTTAGTATTTTAATTGGAACCTAACTTTTGAATGCCCCAATCTTTATAAATGAATGGGATACCACAGTTCCAAACAGCACTCAGATTTAAGTAATAGTAGCTGTCTTTCAGACAGCATCTTTTTTTTTTGTGTAAGACCTATTATTGAAATGCCATTAGTGTCTTCCAGTAAAATTCCTCCCTCTGTTCCCACAACAGAGTTTATGTATGTATTTCAGGGCAAGAAGTGTCTCATTTATTTATATATTCATTTTGTACTGGAAGAAATTGTAAGCTATTAGTTCTAAAGCAAAAATAAGCATATTTCTTGTTTACTTCAAGTTTTCTTTTAATCAAATCAGCCATAGCAAGGCAATTGTAGTCTTATACGGCAAAGTTGAAAATTTCCCTACTGTTATATGACAAGGAGAGAAAGTCAGGGTGTGGGAAACTAGAATGCAGACACACATGAGGAAAGAGGAGTGTAGTGGGAAAAACACAGAGATGAGGTAAGATGTGGTGGGTTAAACTGAAAGAACAAAGGTCGAGGTGAATAAAAATGCAACAGAAGAATCAAAGAGGAAAAAAATAGAGGAAAAATATACTTACTGTTAAATTTACGGGACAAACAGGCCTTCTCCAGGAACAAAATCCTTTACTAAAAGCAGAGGTTTTGTAGAGGAAGAAAAAAAATCAGTTCTTGCGGGGAGGGGGTGTGTCACAGTGGCTAGATATCTCTGCCTGCTAAATTCAGACAAAATTGATGGAAGAACCCAGTAGTTTCTACAGAAGGTAATAAGTTACTGAAAAATGAGGGAGTTGGGGAGAGAAACAGGAAGGGCTGAGAGAAGACCAGAAAATTTAAAATAGTAAGGCTAAGTTTACATGGTTCTGAGTTTTTATTCTAAGATAATGAAATAGATGGAATGAAATAAAGCAATGGCCCATTTTGGGTCCCAAGATAGGAGCTGTGGGACTGCCCATCAACTTGCTCCATTAAAAGAAAGAACCACAGCAGTGGACAGCAGATCTTCACCTACCTGGCTGGAAACATTTAGGCACAAGGCAATACTGGGCACAGCCTGAGCCAGAGCTTTCCTAATTAATTTGTGGGGATGGGGCAAATCTCTGGAGGTGGCAGGAGTCTTGTCGGCTGTGACTGAATTGTCAGCCAGAAGTTGACCTCAGGGGCTCTAAGTCTGCTTTGGCCTGGCTTCTGTGGCAGCCTGAGAAACTCCCACTTAGACTGGGGGAGATAGAAGAATCCCCTTTTTAATATGTAGTTCTTCCAAGATTCCTGCAACGAGAGGGTTAACTGCAAATGTAGCTAAAGGTGACAATAAGGAGAGAGAGAAGTAGCAGACCGATGCTTACACTTAGATAAAAATTTTACTACTGCCGACTGGTACAATTCTGGTTAAAAGAGAAGGGTGTGAGATACACTGTATATTCTGCCTCGGAATTACAGAATGCAAAATATTCATTACTGTGTCTGCCTTCAGCTTCTTGAGCAAGGGAAGGGAGCGTAGGAAATCGGAAGCCCATCAGAACTCACTTCGGGGCTTGGAAAGGACAGGAGGAGAGTGACTAAACAACGTATTAAGACACAACTCAAGTGGAAAAGAGTGAAATGGAACATACTTACGGAGTGGAAAGCACGTGTGCACAGGGGAAGAAGCACTGCGGAAAGGATTTGGGAGCTGCTGTGCCTGGGCCCACGGGCGACAGGGGCTGCTGCAGAAGGCAGGTGTTCCTGGGTGCAGCCGGCCAGCACCTCTCCTGAGGCCCGGGAGGCTCCATCAGCGGGGACAGCCCAGGGTGCAGCCCCTGAGCAGCTCCGGGCACAGCACCTCAACACAGCGCTGGCAAACTGGATGCAGTCCAGAGGGTAGGAACGGCTTTGCGGACAAGTTGTAGAAAGAAGGGGAAAAAAAAAAAAACCAAACCCCAACTCTGTAGAAGTTGCTGTGAGGAAGGCTGACATCTGGTTTTGTTCCCATCTGTCAGGGTTAGCAGAGTCTGCCGCTCTGCAGCAAGGGAGAGCTGCATTAACAGGACAGGAGGCTGCTGGGGCGGCTGGGGAACCTCAGGCACTGCAAGTTTTAGCGGATGGGTTAGAAGAGCAGCTCCCAAGAACGGCCTGTGCACACCTGAGCCTTGCCTATAGCGGAGGGGACCCTCCAGCCACGCCTCAGTGCTCCCTAGTTCGGCGGCGCTGTTTGCTGTCCCTGCGGTTCGCAGGCAGGTGGAGGGGGCAATGCGCAGGCACCCTGTGGCTGGAAGCAGGGATTTTTAAAAATTGCAGTAAGTCCACTGACAAAATCCAGCATCAACAGCATGTAATTCAAATATCAAGTTCATTTATAAGGGAAACAATCTGCTTTTCAAACTGGTAAGCCTGTTTATGATGTGGCGAAGCAAGCAATCTGGTGTCTCCAGTTTCCAAATTCCACATTGTCTGTCGTGTAATTTGTCCAGCCAAATCTGCATCTCGGAAGTACAAGCAATTCACACAAATGTGTCTTGGCATTGTGTCTACACAGTTCTTCTAAAAAACAGGCTTCTAATTACATAGTTTGCTTTATCTTTCTGACTTTGGCAAGAAATTGCTTCTCTTTTAGTACATTGCTTTAAAATAATAAGGGTTTTCCAGTTATATATTATTGGCAGGATAGAAAGCAACTTTTGTTAAACCTTCTAAAATGTTGGCATAGAAGATACATTGTTCAAAGGAACTGAAATTCCAAAACTAAAATAATTTTGGAATTAAAATTTATGAAAAAAAACCCAAAGACTAAAACTGCAACATGCATTCCACAGGCAGAAGCTTCTATGTTTCCTCTGAAATGTTACCTCCATGCACCACATGTTGTTTTGAGTTGTTCGTTATTTGTAAAACATCTTCCAAAGTTTGCAAAATGTTGTATGAAACAGTGCCAAAAAAAGCTGCTAAATTTCAGGGTTGAAATGCTTCCTTTTGCAACAAGTCAGAGGTCTGTTTCACAACAAGTCAGTGTTTGTTTTGCAGATGTTTTTAAAACAGAGCCTCAGAAACTTTGCAACAATGAACGGGACTACAGCCAGTGGTGGCTGCCATCCCACTCATGCTCTTAGTGCTAATTTCATCAGCTTTGAACGTTGTTACAGAACGATCTTCAAAAGAACCCTAATACAGCAAGACTGGGGCCTTTTTCCTCCATGAAGTAAAACATGAGAGAAACAGTCAAGTAACACAGAATCACAGAATCGTCTAGGTTGGAAAAGACCTTGAAGATCCTCCAGTCCAACCATTAACCTAACACTGACAGTTCCCAACTACACCAGATCCCTCAGCGCTATGTCGACTCTACTCTTAAACACCTCCAGGGATGGGGACTCCACCACCTCCCTGGGCAGCCCATTCCAACACCTAACAACCCCTTCTGGAAAGAAATGCTTCCTAATATCCAGTCTAAACCTTCCCTGGCGCAACTTGAGGCCATTTCCTCTTGTCCTATGGCTTGTTACTTGGTTAAAGAGACTCATCCCCAGCTCTCTGCACCCTCCTTTCCGGTAGTTGTAGAGGGCGATGAGGTCTCCCCTCAGCCTCCTCTTCTCCAGACTAAACCCCCCCAGTTCCCTCAGCCGCTCCTCGTACGACATGTGCTCCAGACCCTGCACCAGCTTCGTTGCCCTTCTCTGGACACGCTCGAGTCATTCAATGTCCTTTTTGTAGTGAGGGGCCCAAAACTGAACACAGTAATTGAGGTGCGGCCTCACCAGTGCCGAGTACAGGGGTAAGATCACTTCCCTGTCCCTGCTGGCCACGCTATTTCTGACTTAAACACTGTTTTAAACTTCATACTCTTTTTACAAAACACATAATTCAATAACACTGTCGTTTGTAACTGGATAGAGGGTATTCAATGTTAGAAATCTATTACTGTTTTCATGACACGTGTTGGATTGGGTGACGCCAGTACTTATTTTTATTTGTAGACCTAAGTCTGTGTGTCCATATCAAACTGTGAGATGATAATGTCAATTTTATTTAGTTCATTCACATAAACCTTCGACAACATAACCCTCTGAATGTTAGAAACCGTTTTAAAATAACAAACAACAAGCAAGCACATTCTCATCTTGGAAGTATAATTATTTTGAGTTAAAAGATTTGTGACATTTATATATAGTAACAGGTAAGGTTTTAACTGTGTGGCTTTCTTGATGAGAGAAAGTGTCAAAAATATTTGGAAGAGCATCATTTGCATAGTTCTCTTTCCCAGAATACTCTTTTCTAGGGGGTTACATCTATTGACCAGCAGGAAACAGGATCACTGGTTGACTCAAGCCTGTAATCTTTCTTGTATTGCCTGAAACAAAATCAAAACAAGAAAAATTTGTGATAAAATAAGCAAAGCCCAGAATGGACCTGACGTTTGCAGAGTCAGAGGGCCTGTGCGAGGGCAGAGCTGGCGCCTCTTTGCTCCCGGAGGCAGAGGCAGCAGTGAGGGACACACAGGGACAGCGAACAGAAGCTGCACGCTCGCAGCATCGCTCCCGCATCACAGACACTTACTAAAAGCAAGTGAAGTGTAAAAATAATTCCAACTGAGGAAAACCCCTCCCTTATCCATGTAAATGAAGCAGCAGAACCTTACTTGATTTGGCATTTTTTTATGCAAACCGTACCCCCAGGGTATGATTTTCCCTGCTATGATATACGAGCCTTGAGTCCTGTGGCATCGCTTGAGCAACCAATTCAGACTGTTAGAGAAAAATTCAAGCACAAGTTCCTATTATTTACACCGAAGAGGTGTATTCTTACAGATACTCCCTTAGTTTCATTTCTTTTGATCTCTGGTATCAGCTGATAAAATACATCTCAGAGCACTCGCATCACTCACCCTTATCCCTTATCTGTTACCTGGTAACTCTGTGCTCGGATCCAGACACACTTAAGAGTCTTTCGTCAGCTCTCTGATTGATGTTGGAATTACTCTCAAATTGTGCTTTTGAATAAAATTGACCTAAGCAACAGACACACAAATTATTTAAAAATACAAAACATCTGAGTTTGTTGTTCATTTACCCCAAATGGTAGCTATAACACTAGGAAAGCAGCCATCTGCCTCAGAAAACAAACAAAAAAAGACCACATTTGGAAGCTCTCTTGGTAAGTTAGGAAAATTCCTCTGTTTCTGCTGGGATCTCCTGCTATCCCTAACACTCCTCCACAGAGAGATTCAGCCTCACTCTGAGGGGTTGTCACTTTTATATTTTTTTTTTCTTTTTAGAACATGCAGCCTCTCCATTTGCAAAGTTTTTGAAACAACTTCAACTTTAGTCCCATCAGACTTTTTGGAGTTGAGGACCAGCTGGCTTTCATTTTGTAACCCTGATTGTTTACAATTTTATGTCCATTTTTTATAATCATTACTGGACATCAAATGAATTTGCTGCATAAATTATATCATTCCACAGCACTATTGAGGTTAAGCCCAACTATTATTTTAGTCTTATTTTAACATTTTCTAAACCCATAACAGTCTATTTAGGGTTGTGCCACTGGTGAGCAGAGAAGCATTGTGTTACATTTCCAGGGTAAGACAGGATTGCTGTGCACTAAAAGGTGATGTTAGATGTCTGAAAAGAATAAATTAAATGCAAAGTTTCTCTAGAACCCCCTGAAATACAGCATTGCTGCTGCCTTGCCTGCTGACTGCTCTTCATGAGAGCTTGTCAGGACCCAGGGAAATAAAATCTGAATAAGGGCTTACAATGTGACTGAACACCCCCCCACTATATTCTCATTTCAGGAGCTTAGTTACAAGTTCATCCTTCTTTGCTGCATACATCTGTAATGATACATACCCAGAACTCCACTGACTTTGTCAGAAAAACGGTTGGTGTTCAAGAAATACAGCCCAAGGAAATCGTCTGGAAACTTTACAAAGGAAATTTTTACTGTGACTGTATCAGACAATGATGCTGTAATGCTCCTTCCCTTTTCAACTGAGACTCTCAGCCTAGGAAGTAAACGATGACATTATTTCCAAGAAGAATATGAAGAAAGAATTATGTCTTTAACTAGCTGAAATTAATTAATGAAAATAATTTCATTTTTGCTGTTTATCTCTTTGCAATTGCATTTTTCATGATCTGTTGGTGGTTATTTTTAAGATAGAAAATATTAAGCAGCATATCTTTTCTCTCTATGCTGCACAACAGATCTTTCCTGTATCAAGTTACACACAAATACATCAACGGAAAAGAACGTTTTGCTGATGAGAACACCTTATTATCCATAATGACAAGAAATGCTTGGATGGAAAAAAAAAAATAATTTTTTCATCATTTTAATGAGAAAAAAGGTAAACTAGATAAAATAACTCAATCTATTTTATGAAAAAGTCACATATTTTTTTTCTTGGATATTTCACAGGTTTTTTTCAGACCCTGCTTTTCTCCTAACCCATTAATTTTATTTTGACCCAAGGTGGGCTTGCAGAACACAAACATCCACTGTTATTTTTCTCCCTTGCAGATCAGGTTAGACAAAGCACAGCCACCCGCACTGGTGTACAAAGCGCTGCGGTTGCAAGGGCTCGGCTGCTGGTTTGAAGCAGGAGGATCATTCTGCTTGGCAGACAACAAATTATAGAGGGGCATAAATCCAGCATGTTCTTGGCTCCATTTGGATTACAAAAATAATTGAAAGCAGTTGTTTTAGGACTTCTGTTATTGTCTAGAACTGCATATAAGGGAGGCAGTGCCGTGCGTCCTGTCTGCCCCAGACCAACAGCAGATCCTCCTGGAGGTTTATTCCGGCAATGCAAAAACACTGATGGAACTAGCTACATTCCACTCTTTCTTGTGGTAGTGAAGGATCCTGCTCTAATTAGCCCAACAAATGAAGTCTACATTTAAAGTACCCTTTCTCCAACCGTGGGCATTTAGTTACAGACAGCTATTCAAACACTTCATGCCTTCCCATAAAAAATGCCAGCTGCCCAGATGTGAGTTATTGCTAAAACCGAGGAGAAAGAAAACTTCAGCCTGTGTGGAGCCAACTGATGTATAAAAGAGACAACAAATGTCAAAGCCATCACTTTGCAGTACTGGCTCTGCAGCTGGAGGAACACAAAGTGCCTGGTGGCAGCCGGCACAGTGGTGGCACAGGGGCTGCTATGTGCCGCAGCGGGTCCTCTTCTTTGCAGATAAATGTTCTGTCTCTGATGTCGAAGCAGAAAGGCAGGCGGTGGTACAGTAGTTTTGATTCTCTTACACAGTCATGGAGAATTAAAATCAAACCTTTTTTGTTCTCTGTATTTAAAATGGGGGATTGCGAAGCTACGCTGCTTCTGCTCAGGCTGAGTTACTCACCGGATAAGGACATTTGGAAGCACTTACTTGAAGCAAATGTGGAAGTGGAGGAGTGGATGAAAAAAAGATCTGTCACATTCTCAAGTTTGGGACAGGATGGGGTGATGTTTCTTACCCCTGAACAGTGGAGGTGGCTGACTCCGTCCACGGCAGCCAAGTGCTCTCGTTATTGTGCCTTAGGACGATCTCATCCGTGGAGACATGGATTTGCACAGGGGGATTCACATAGTTAATTTCAAACTGCACAAAGTGATTTGTTCTGTCCCCGAGTTTCCCCGTCACAGTGAGTCCTTTAATAACATTGACACAAATCTGTCAAGTGACCCTGTTTATAAAGTATGACTGATCTTAATAAAACTGCTTCACCTTTGTTGCTAAGGCAACTTAAGGGTTTCAAATCTAGTTTTGGGAGGCACAGTAGTCTGGATTTCAGATCCGTGTGCTCCCAAGGCTGCAGTGGGGTCACCAGAGTCTGTTTAACCCCACATTGCCACCTCCTCTCACAGAGGTGGCTCTGCTCCATAATCAGAGCAGGTGTCAACTGGTGCTTGGGGCCATGAATCCTCTGGGTGCAAGACAACAGAAAAAATGCAGTGCTTTAAAAGCATGCATCTTTCCATTAGCGCGTAAGGACCATGGGGTTTAAGGTCCTCAGAAGCTCCAAAGGGCTGGACAGGGGAAAAGCCTGAAGGCCACGGAGGTGACCTACAAACAGACCAGTGAGAAGTGCCCTCAGCTGTTGCACAGTGAAAATTAATATTGCCTAACAGAAAGGAAACATTAACCACAGCCTCTCCGGTCACTGCAAGGCAGCAGGTATGATATGGCCCTTCACAAAAGGGGGTTATTCCCAAAGACACCAACTGCTCTTATAGACTGAAGTGACTCTCCTTGTCCTTGGTATCAGGGATAATATGGCTCACTCACCTTGCTCCGGATCTGACAGCAGGTGGACAGAGGGACGTGCTTTTCCATCAGTATTTAAACAGATTGTTTCATTTTGTTTGGGTAATTGCAAGAGAAGTTGTGGATATTCATTGGCTGAAAAGCCAGAAGAACAATGTTAGCAACAAAGAAAATCTAGCCTCTGCCCTTTGGATAGGCACAGCAAAATTCTTAATTAATTTATACCTAAAATATTGCTTATAGCTTTTATAGAATAGAATGATTAAAATCAACACAGTAATAATTATTCAAAAGCACACCCAGACACAGCATCTTGATATGAATGAAGACAACAGATTTTTAAACTTAGAGAATGAGCTCTTAAAAAAGCTGAGGCTGAAGATCTGTTGTTCTACATTTCTGTTGGTGGTTATATCCTCGAGGCAGAGAGGCTTTCTCATGAGATACTGGGATATTTTTCACTTATGTGGAAAGAACCAGCCAAGGTTTGCAAGAAGAGGTAAAGGGTTTTCATGGAGTTGATGCTGTCAGAAAAAACATTATTGTATGAAAATCTGTACATTACAGTTATAGTAATGATTAAAATGGGACTGGTATATGTATTACTTACCAAGAGGTTGTGGTCTCATTTTTTCTCTTAGCCTGGCAACTGAAATACTTAAAATTAGCAAGAAGAGTTTAATGAAACATTTTTCTTTAAGTCAGCTAAATAACCAGGAAGAATAGCAAGTTTGACAATGACACCAAGCTGTGTGGTGCGGGCGACACCTTGGAGGGCAGGGATGTGCCATCCAGAGGGACCTGGACAGGCTGGAGAGGTGGGACCATGTGAACCTCATGGAGTTCAACAAGGCCAAGTGCAAGGTCCTGCACATGGGTCAGGGCAATCCCAAGCACAAATCCAGGCTGGGTGAGGAGTGGATTGAGAGCAGCCCTGAGGAGGAGGACTTGGGGGTGTTGGTTGACAAGAATCTTAACATGACCCAGCAATGTGCATTTGCAGCCCAGAAAGTCAACCGTGTCCTGGGCTGCATCAAGAGAAGTGTGGCCAGTAGGTCGAGGGAGGGGATCCTCCCCCTCTACTCCACTCTCATGACACCCTCCCTGCGTTGCTGTGTCCAGATCTGGGGGCACCAGAACAAGAAAGACATGGCCCTGCTCAAGCGGGTCCAGAGGAGACCACGAAGATGCTCAGGGGGCTGGAGCACCTCCCCTGTGAGGACAGGCTGAGAGAGTTGGGGATGTTCAGCCTGGAGAAGAGAAGGCTCCGGGGAGACCTTAGAGCTGCCTGCCAGTACTTAAAGGGGCTACAGGAAAGGTGGGGGGGGGACTCTTTATCGGGGTGTATAGGGATAGGATGAGGGGTAACGGTTTTAAACTGAAAGAGGGTAGATTTAGATTAGATAGAAGAAAGAAATTCTTTACTGTGAGGGGGGTGAGACACTGGCACAGGTTGCCCAGAGCAGCTGTGGCTGCCCCCTCCCTGGAAGGGTTCAAGGCCAGGTTGGACGGGGCTTTGAGTAACCTGGGCTGGTGGAAGGTGTCCCTGCCCAGGGCAGGGGGGTGGGACTGGATGGCCTTTAAGGTCCCTTCCAACCCCAACCATTCTGTGATTCTGTGAATACTGACAGATGCCTTTTTAGCAGAGCTCTTCACTGACTTCTACAGAGAGCTTTGCTTAAAACAAGATGTCCCAATTGGGGAAAAAAGAACAATGTCCAGTGCCTATTTCTCTTAGGAATGACTGTGCCACTGGGGCATGCTCAGCCTGAGATATGGGAGGGTTTAGAGCTGCATTTTCAACAGCTGCTAGGTAGCACTGAACTCAGCACGCCCACCCCAGGTCCTCTCGCACGCGACTGTGAATAACTACCTACTGACAACAGCTTCTTGTTGCTGCCAGATTGGGGCTCAGAGCGCCATCGACCTGAAATAAAAGGTTTTTCCAATGTTTCATTTGTTTGGGGTCATGCCTTGCATCTTCCTCCACAGCTTGTAAAACAGGGAACCCCTCCTGCTTGTTGCCCACTGACTTTTTTGGATACAGTCCTGGGTGCACGTGTGTGGATCCTATGCAGGCAGCAGCCAGCGCCTTCTCTGCTCAGCACTATGGGAGCTCTCAGCGATGTCAAGCTCTGTCTCTGCAGGGCCCTGGGCTTTCCTCCTTGCAGGACAGGCGTTGTCATCGTGCAGACAGCTGTGTTCCACATTGGCTTCACACAGCAAACCCCAGGACTGGTAAATTACGTTTTTTACACCCATTTCCTTCAGCTTACTACTATATGCTTTTCCAGATCTTTCACATTTATTTACAGGAGGTATAATAGTTTTTTATTTCTGAAAAGGGACCAAGATTGTCTTCAAAATTTTAGTAGTTCATTATAAAATGTCTGTGAACTAAAATACATGTAATAAAACCTAAATTATATATCAAGTGGGCATCCACAACCAAAATGTATTTATTAATGTTGCTATGAACCTACATATGAAATGAACTTTATAAAATTACTCTGAATAAAAACATAGGACTTACCAGAAGGTGATCCACTCCTCAGTCTATAAGCATCTGAAGAAAGAAAAAAGAGTATCTGTATTCTATTCATGATTGTATTACATATTTTACAGGAGTGTTTCAAACATCAGATCTGTAATTCTCCAGCTGCATCTTCCCTTCCCAAAGTGAACTATCTGCAGTAATGAAGCCCACAGAACGTGAGCACTGGTCCTTGGAAAGTATTTCCAGCCAAAGGATGGAAATGGACAAAAACTACTATGAACTCTGCGAGGAAGGGATTTGCAAAAAGGGATTTGAGTGTCTGCTAGATGCGGGGGCTGCATCTGCTGTGAGCGTGGGGCCGGGGAGGCGAGGAGTGGTGATGCCCGTCCCTGGTGTGAGGCGGGTGCTTCTGGGGGAAGGGAGCATGGGGGGCTCTGCAAAGGGGCCAGCCCCACAGGGAGCTACAGCACCAGCACAGGCTCGCAGTGTACTCCCTCTGGAGTGCTGCAGCCCCAGGCAAGAGCTTTTACCAGCAGTTAAAAATCAGATGAGCTCAACAGGAGAAATTGCAGCAACACCCAAAAGAGCACATCAAAACCTCCCCGGGTCCCAGTAGCCCAGCATCCTGTTTGCCCCTTCTCCTCCCTGGCCACTCCAGCTCTGCAGGTCCATCACGACAGAGAGCGGCGGTGCTCAGTGATGCTCTGGCAGGCACCAGCCTCAGAGCCAGTGGGGACGTCGCTGTGCCCTCAAGCAGCCGTGCCCGCCCAGCCGTCACACCCTGGCACCTGCTGTGGACACAGGGCCTGCTGCAGGGGTGGCCCCAACCTCCTCCCCTCTTGCAGCCAGAGGGAGCTTTGAGGGAAGGGCAGCGCCAAGGCCTGGTGCCCTCTGAGCAGGGCAGGGTGGTCGCTGGGCTGTGCTTCTGGGCAGGGAGTTTTCTGCTATCCAACTCCCAGTGCCACTTTGAAACAGGTAACCTTCAGAGAGTGGGGCAGCATTACAATTGCCTCAATACATTTCTGTGAAAGAACTAGAGCAGGGCTTTTCACCTAAAGCATTGCTGTTATGATGTATTATCAGAGCTGAGATTATCAGATTAATAATGCTGGAATTTTAAAATTAATATTCAAACATCTATCATTTCCAGAAAGAGAGGAAAAAAAATACCTAAATCATCCTCAGAAGTACTTCCAAAGTGTCTTAATTTTTTGACAGATGCTTCGCACATGGTAGGAAGAAGCAGAAAATATCATTAGCACCGTTCACCTGAAGAACTACTTTCCTTATGAGTAAAGACAATATTGGCCTTCGAGACTTTCTGAATGGAACATTTGACCATGTTATCTACCCAAAACCCTGCGCAGACCTTGGCAGTCACTTACGTTTTGCTTCACATATTTTTCCAAATCTCAGATATTTCCCTCTATAGAACAACCACCATAGGCTCTTTTGGTTGGTTTTGGTTTTTTTTTTTCCTTCATTAGAGGTCATTATGGAAATATACTACTGGTAAAGAAGAAAACATTTACCTCCTACTGGAAAAATCCTGGGCTTCTCATTATCTAACACAAGGAAGAGAGACAGGTTAGTGTTATATCAGCAACACTAAATGACTTTACCCATGTGCAAACCAGAAAACTGGGACAAGCGGGTGTTTTGCTTCAGGTGATGAGCATTTTTTGTGTTAAAGGATAGGTAGATAGAGCACATGCAAGACTCTACCGATGGCATGCTTTCTCCCCTGCATTCATTTTTTCCAATTTAATGCTACAGAGAAAAGCACAGAATCCCTTTGCAGAGGCAGGAATGCTGAGTAACAACTGTTAAATTACTTTTAGTTCATATTTAAAAAAACTGTTTTACATTTCAATAATAGTGTCCATTTCACCACTTCACCTTTTAAAAAAATCCTGTACATATTATTTTGAAAGGAAGCTAATCCCTGAAATCCTGCCACTGATGTGGCTTATTACCATGTCACATCACTATAAAATGGCCTCCAGTATAGGTCAACAACAAATCATCAATAACAGCAGCATATTTCAGGGGGGCAGTTCGATGCCTCATTTACCAGCTTCGGTGGGTTTGTTCGCCAGCTCTGTCTGCTGCTGGTCAGCAGGTTTGGTGACCACCATGGAAGTGAGGGGCGTAACAAAGCTGTATCGCAGAGACAGCTCCAAGGCTTGCACCTCCAGGGTTTTTTGGTCCTCTTCTTGTGCTGAAATACTAAAGTCTGTGTTAATGATGAAGAAATAATGTATAGAGACTATGAGCAGGCCGTCTTCAGATTCTTTTTATGTTAGCTGTGTCTTAACAGATATCTTTTATTATTGAAGGGTGAGTAGTCTTATTGGGATAACTCAGGTGTTCACATGCTTGAAATTACGGACATGTTCAAATACGTAAAAATAATAGATACATGATCTATGAAATGTCTTCAAGACATACTTACTGTTCACTTTACTATCTAATGCCATTCACTTATTTACAGACAATATTTCTGAATGTGTAACAGCTCAACACAATCCATGTAAGTACAATCTATTTCATAGTAATGTCATGAAGAATACTTTATATTATGTTTTCATATGTGTATGTACATATATATACACACATTTAATGATAGAGCGCTATCGTAAACTGAAAGGCACCTCATGTTCCTCATACAGTAATGTAGTATCCTTCCAGTATACTATGTTTTTAATATTATCTGCAGAAATATTTCTGCTTCTTTGTATTTATCTGATCATATAGTTTGTGAATAGGGAATTTGTGTTTTAAGAAGTTAGAAATTTGTAATACGAAACATTAAAGTTGCTTACGATTTTTCCAGAAGCTGTTGAATGGTTAAGTAAGCCCACAGTCTCTCTATGAAATTTCCAAAGATGTAACTTTGATTTTGAAACACTTGCTCCTTCTCTTTGACATTTGCTTCTTCTTTAAGAGTCAAGTCACTAGCATGCTGAAATGGGAGAAAACCGACCATCAAAAGAACAGTTCCAGACTTCTTTTATAGTCACATTATTAGACATAAAAGAACATCTTTCAGTACCAAAGTGCCTTTTTTGTCCTTCAATTTTGTCCTTTCCTGCTGGAAAATGCAACTCCAAACTACCAAAGCAGCATGTATTTTGGCTATATATTTCTGGACTCAAAACAATGTTGAAAAAAGGAGGAAATGAAATTGTTCTATTTCAACATTTTTGAGATGAATATTCAGATTTCCTTCTTCATTCTAAAAATAAAAACCAGTTTCCTAAAAATGCTTGAAAGGCCAAATATTATGGTTTTGGAAGGATTAAAACTGGTGTTTGTTTATTTGTGGATATACTTCAAAGTTTTTCTTTTGCAGCAAATTCAGGAGGGGAAAATTGTTTGAATTCTCAAATTCTATTTTCCTAAAATGAGAAAACAGCTAAATGCCCAAATGTAGAGAACATATATTGCACACAAAAGACTTCTTGAAGTCTCCTATTGCATCATAAAAGACAGAAGGGAGATATGTTTTTCACAGTTAGTAAACTAAACACTTACTGACTGAGCCTTAATTTCTACTGGCAAAAGATCAAGCTCATTGATAATTTTTCCAGCTACTATTATTTCAGATCCTTCAAAAAACAGCTTGAAATTGTTCTTGGTTAATCCCTCAACGGCATTTTCTGGATACTGCATTTCAATTTTCATTAATATTGGGGTAGCCACCTCTTGATAAAAGCCCTAAAGAGAAGCAGAGAGAGAGAGAGAGAGAACATGCACAAATGACTGCAAAATTATGCAAAGCAATACGCTGAATATCTAAAAGCCCCTTAAAAAGAAGGGAGCAAAGCTTTTTATTCGGCTGCTGCAAACCTAGAAAAAATAAATGTTTCTTCCCAGGGTTCAGCACACCTTCTCCAGCCAGGCTGGCAATGCCATATAATCTGTATTTCCCATGGTAATTCAAGTACACAAGCACCATCCCCATTATCACCATCCCACCCAGTTAGGTGCTTTGCTTTAGCCACTTCCCACATCTGATTTTTTAAGCTTGACTAATCCTGGAGATTAATCTTTCTTTTTCTGGACTGGGGCCAACGTTAAGTAAAGTCAGTCTCTGCACATCCAGCTGAAACAGGTAGAAACAGCTTCCCAAAAAAGAGAACGTCACAAAAGTTATAGCCCCCTCCAGATGGACAGGAAAGACCCAGGCTGGTGGTACTGCAGAGCCAGTTTGCCTGTAGGTGCCTCAAACTACCCACTGATTTTTAGGGAAACCATAACAAACAGCTTCCAATAGTGGTATTTCAAACAGTTTGAAATCAGACTCAAGAGCAGAAGTTTTTCCACCATCACATCTCCCGGGCAATTTGTCTTTTTGCAGAGGTACAGAAATGTGAGTTTCCAGGTTTGTCCAAATGCAGCTGATTTGAGGAGGACATCAACTTTCAGTCATGGTTAGGGTACAAGCCTTAAGATACCCCAAAATGGCCTTCCTCCCTCCCCAAAATTAACAGATAAACTCAAAACCAACTCTTCATCTCAGAAAATCCGTGGCTTTGCTGCTAAGACTAGACATAAGCTGTAGCTGATGGATGGTTTTTCTGGCATATTCCTTAGTCCTGACCTGGAGCTGCAAGGCTGCATCAGCGTTTTCATATATACGACGTGCTATTCCCCCATTGCTTAGGGCCATTTTCTCCAGGAACTTATAACTGACATCAAACCCAAAGCCAAGGCAAAAAAGAGCATATTTCCCATTGACTGCTTTCTGAATGTTTTCTTGAATTACTTCCACATTACTCTCACCTGTAATTGAAACAAAAACATACCCTTGTTTGTTTGTGGTTTTTTAAAGTACAAAATGACAGCAGCAGGTTTAATGGAAAATTCTGCCTAAAGTCTTTTAAAAATAATTCAGAATAAAATATTAAAAATATATGGGACAGAACTCCGTTAACTGAATTGGAGATGAAAGCACCACTCTGCACATGGAGTGCCAGAACCTGATCCTCACCCTTAATGACTTTCACTAACTTCTACTCATGTCACCATGGCTAAGCGCAAAATATTTTACAAGATTACAGGGGCCAGAGGAAGTTTTTGGGACAAAAGGGACACACACTACAAGTTAACAGCACAAGAGATGGAAACATGACTGCTGGGAAGACAAGTACCATGCATAAATATTATACGTGTGAATTCAGAGAAGAATGTATTGGTTAATGGTGTAATTCAGACAAAGTGCAAATTAACTCGGCCATGCTTCTCTCCCAGCCCCTTTGCGTGACAAAGGAAAAAAGATTTTCACACCATCATCTTATCCCATTTGAAGACCTGCCGATGGCCCCGTATGGAGAACTTCTCTATCAGTATTTCCAGGCAGAAACTGTCACTGCCTGTAGCAATATCATGGGAGCAACTCAGATTTCTCCCTTTCAGCCTGCTTTGCCAAGGAAGGCAGCATATGCAGTAACGTTGCATGTATTTGCCTGGCACCCTACCCTGGCCTGATTTCTAGCCAACTTGTGGATGTGCAACGTGCTCGGGGATATTTGAGACTCACTGTGGCTGTGCTGAGCAGACAGCACCGTGAGCTGAATTTTATTAAAAAAACCAAACAAATAAACAACCCCAAAGCAGTACGGATCACACGATCTGAAAGGCAGACTGATCTTATTAGAGGGCTTACAGCTGAATTAATATTGCTGGCCTCTGAGAGATGCTGGTGTCACATGAAACTTAGACAAACTCCTGTTCAGAACAAGTGAGGTTTGTGCCATTGCATTGGGAGTTACTGTTTATTTAACCCAGTATTTCTATCTCAACCCTCTGGTTTGTGCTATTACAGATGATCACTAGTTAAGAGCTAGATGTGGAAAAGAACACAAAACAAGAGGCACCTTGAAAATATTTCAAGTTTGGGGCAAGGAGGTGAAGAAATATAAACAATACCTCTCAAATGGGACCGTACATAATATATGCAAAATGTCCATGTTTCTGCTCTAAGTAATTTACTTTCACATTTCAGCTATGCCTGGAGTAGCTCCAGCAATTCCCTCAAGTTTATGAAGTGGGAAGCCAATGGTACTTAGCAAAACAGTTCCCAGCTAAAGGACGTGTAGTTATGGGCAGGCAGGCTCTGCCATCACTTCTTGCAGCCCTTGCCAGAGCCCTCTCATAATCATCCTCTCGCTGACACAGATCCAGTGATAGCCCAGCCTGTTTGTACCAAAGCTCTTCTGAAACACAGACTATGTCTATCAACATCTGGGATGCAAGTGTAAAAGATAAAAAAGTCAAGGAGAGAGAGGACTGAGGCTAGTATTTACTCACCAGAAGTGGGCTGGCCATCCGTCAGCAAAATAATCATGGAGACGCTCCGTTCTGGCAGCCTCTCGGCTTTATCCAGGACGCTCACGGCAGTCAGCAGGGCACGATTGATATCTGTGCCTGTAATGAGAAAGCAGGCATCACTCACCTAAAAAGGATAATCATCTGAAGAAATCGGTGTACTTCATCTGCAGAGGCCCCGCAGAGTTGTTTAAAGTTTTCTGCAGGAAGTAATCCTTCAGAGAGATGAGGATTTAGGGGTTTAGCCTACTGGGCTTAATTACGGTGTATAACATTGCAATGGTGATGCTGGAGTATTCTTTTGGGAGCATTTTCCACACTTGTGTGATGGGAAATACAAACATCTCTAGAGCCATTAAAAAGTGCTTAAATAAACACACTTAAATAAACAACCTGCATTTAAGAAATTAAAGAAAAGAGCTGGGCACAGGTGGGCTTATTGGTGTTAGCGCCTGGGATAAGAAAATATATATTAATATTAACAGCGTAGCATTAACAGGAGATATAGGCTTTTAGATGTGCTTAAAACTAAATAATAAAGCACACTGAGTGATGCTGCAGTTGAAGTCCTTCATGCCTATTTTGACTATTTTGTTTCTGTAGTGTCACTTACACAGGAGTGTAACTTCGGATGTTTTTTATTTTACAAGGGGGCCCTTGATGTTAAAAAACCCCCCCAGCAAATTGCTGTTAAATGTTGAGTAAATTGCCATGTTTCTGTAGAAAAAAAATGTACTATCAGGAAATCTTCCAGCCATCTCTGTTATAAAAATCTGAAACAAAACTTTGTGGCTTTTATGGTTCATAAATGTGACCATCTCTCCATCTCTCCATATCATAATGTAGTCACCAAGCCGTCCACACCCATAACCAGCCTTTCTATCCCACTTATCACTCATAAGCATTAAAAACTTACTTGCCTTGTGAGCCTGATGGTACTTCTGTGGCAGTATATGACTAATGAAAATAATATTTCTCTAAGCAGTATATGATATTGGGTGCATGTTTGTGGTTACAAGCATCTAGGTGGTGCCTTGTACCTCCACTAGCAGAAAGAGTTTGCACGAATCCTGCAGCACTCGCCACGTTCTCTGCGGTGGCTTGCAGCAAAGAGCTCTTCCACTCCGCCACTTTGCTGTTAAAGGTGATAAAGCTGAAATGATCTTCTGGGCGGAGATCTTGCAAAATCTTCAACAGGGCATCCCTCGTCTGTTCCAAGGAGAAGACAATCACTTTGAATATTTCTATTTTTTGGGCCCCTCACTACAAAAAGGACATTGAATTACTCGAGCGTGTCCAGAGAAGGGCAACGAAGCTGGTGAAGGGTCTGGAGCACATGTCATACGAGGAGCGGCTGAGGGAACTGGGGTTGTTTAGTCTGGAGAAGAGGAGGCTGAGGGGAGACCTCATCGCCCTCTACAACTACCTGAAAGGAGGTTGCAGAGAGCTGGGGATGAGCCTCTTTAACCAAGTAACAAGTGATAGGACAAGAGGGAATGGCCTCAAGTTGCACCAGGGAAGGTTTAGGCTAGATATTAGGAAGTATTTCTTTCCAGAAGGGGTTGTTAGGTGTTGGAATGGGCTGCCCAGGGAGATGGTGGAGTCCCCATCCCTGGAGGTGTTTAAGAGTAGAGTTGACATAGTGCTGAGGGATCTGGTGGAGTTGGGAACTGTCAGTGTTAGGTTGATGGTTGGACTGGAGGACCTTCAAGGTCTTTTCCAACCTAGACGATTCTGTGATTCTGTGATATTTCTCCACCAGAACCGGGATTGGAACTGCAGTGTGATAAGGGGGTTTCTCTACAGCACTATTCAAGATGCAGCCCAATGCCCTTATTTAGTCCTAGTGGTGTTTCTCAGGTTAGGACCACCAGAAATGGCAGATTCAGTTGACTTAGAGACACAAAAAAACACCTATGAGGGCTGTAGCGGGCTTGTTTGCTCTCCAGCAAAGCTACATACACAGTCATCAGTAAAGGTAAAAAGACTAATTCTTTAAACTTCATTAAAGAAAAAAAATAGAAGCAAAATATTCTGCAAAGATACAGAAAAAGTGCTCTCTGCCTTAATGTTCAATACCTGTGAGAATGACTGTATCAGAAGAGTGTTGCTGTTTAGTAGCTTAAATTGATGCATATGTTTTTTCAAGCATTTCTGTATGTCTGAAAATTTTGCTGTGTAGAAAACCAGCGTGTGTTTCAAAATGAAATTCACAGTCACTTTCCTCAAAAGGTGGTGTGTGTGACTGATGGAAGCAGAGGTTACTACTTTGAGGCAACTTACCTGTTCAATTTTTCTGCCTGCCATGGAACCACTTCGATCTATAACGAAGATGACATTTTTGGGAAACACTGGCATTTCACGGGGTGCAAAATAATGCACAAAATATCCATTGACAATCTGAAATACAGAATGTGAAATCATGTATAAAATTACATCTAAATAAATATTGCATCTTAATGTTCTGGCATAGCAAGAAGGAGGGTGCATGCTCAACATTCTAGTCTTCTACATAGGCCCAAATCAAAGAACTATTAAAATATATTTCCTAGTTGGAAGCAAGACTATCTGTAGAGGGCAAATTACAAGAGAAGAGCATATTGATTTATATAAAATATATACATTATATGCCTCAGTGCCATATGTATGATATATCTGTATTATCACTATATATTACCTTACCTCTTTATTATCACCTATGAGCACATCTCTGCTCATTGACTGTGACTGCCATCTTTTAGCACATCCATGTATGCTTCATTAGTGAAATGGTATGGAAAATAATGTATTTTATTCCCTAGTATGTGCATTTGTCCATAAATATTTTTAAGTTCCTGCTCTCTTTAGTTATGCCTCAGTTGCCACAAAAAATAAAACCAAGCAGTCATTTTGATATTTATATAAATCACGTTCCTCTAAACGTCATTTATGAGAAGCCACAAATACCCCTTAGATCAGCCAAAAAAAAAAAAAAAAAAAGAATGTAGAGAGACATCTATAAAGTGGCAATATAGATTTGGTATTAAAACAAAATTTGAATGATTGATTTTTTTTTTTCATGGGTGATCCATTCTTGCAATGTGCCTGGTGTGTCTGGGGATTTACTGAACATTGCCATCAGTTCCTGCTGACCCTGGATTAATGGAAATAGCTTTTCCTGTCACTCCTGGTGTTTCAAAGTAAATGTTGCTGTTTTGCAGATTGTGCTTCACATTCAGGTGTATCTATGAGCTGAAAGCATTTTTATTTCTATTTCTTTTCTACCTGTATATCACCTGCAGTGGCACCTCTCTTAACATCATACCGCACAACAAAATCACCATTGAGGAGGGTTTCGTCAAGTTCAGGATTTATTTTCTGTTGATCTACAGTTGGCTTAAATAAAATATGAGCCTGCAAAGCAATCAGAAGAAAAGATTTAAAGCAACTTAACTTAAAGCTGCCACTGGCAGTAACATCTGGCAGCTGCTGCTTTACCTTGGTTTCGTTCTGCACTTTCGTGAGCGCCTTAGTTAACTCATTTGTCATGAATGTGCTGTCTGTCTCCAAGAAGCGTATACCCTGGGGCTCGAAGATGTGCACATCAATCTGAGAGTGAAGAAGTTGGCATCAGCATCTCAGAGGGAGCACAGCCAAGAACCACCCCGCTGCTCCCTGCCCAGCCCTCGCCAGGGCAGCTCACCTGGAAATGCTTAACAAGCTGCTTCGGTCGGACCTTGATCAGCAGCTCGAACTTCCCCAGCTGCCGCTTCAACAGCTCCTCGTACGTCAGCTCAAAAGTGACTTTGCTGGCGGCCGCGATGCTGACGGACACGTGAAACTGCTCCAGTTTTCTGCCTGTGATTCTGGAGGGGTTGGAGAACAGATTTACCTCCTGCAGGGAAGGTTTGGTTTGTGGTGGCCAAAGTTTATGAAGTGTGCTAATAATGACCAAGGGACCACATGGAATAAATAGAAAAAAAGTAGCAGTAAATCTTGTTCATCACACAGAAGACCTTTTACATTGCAGGCGGTATTATAAACATCACATATATTACATTAGCATGTCATGGGTGCTGCATATGCAGGCTGAGAAATGGAGCAGAAACCTCTGCATGCCTCAGACTGGGATCGAGTAGAACTGGGACTGAATACATAGGAAGCACAGGTTAAATATATCCCAAAAGCGTGATGGCTGCTCAAGTGCCATGGTCTTCTGTGCTTGTGGGGAGGCAGACTCAGCGACTGAGCATCATCCCAGCCCAGAAAGGTGCTCCCACATGACAGCAAGTTCCAGGGCAACACCTCCCACCGAAGCCCATTGCGGGACCAGATATAAATCACAGATATATGTATATCTATATATACACCTCATCCCTCCCAGTAAGAACCCAAGGCTGCTTTTCATATTTATCCCTGCTGAGAGGTGGCTGGTTCCAGAGTTTAACCCACCCACTGCCAAAAAACAAGCCAAGGAAGAGGGTTGGAGCAGCCTTACTCAGGATGGCAACGTACTTGACAAGGCCGGCGCTCTGCCCACGTGAGACTGCAGTGTCATATTCCTTTTGAGCAGAAGCTTTCTCCTTTATTATTCCTGGGTATACTTTGCCATCGATGGACCTGTTCGGTTTCCATAAAAATTAATCAATATTAGAAGGAAAGTGCTGGGGAAGGAAACAAGAGGAACACTGCACTTTGTGGCCCGTGGGGCTCCCATGTCCCTCCCCATCCAGGAGGATGCCAGGAGCCACCACCACAACACAGCCCTCCTCTGTGCAGGGTCTCAGGGAGGTTGGAGCCTGGGAAACACCACCACTGAGCATGTTTGTCACCCACTCTGTGCAGCAGGCAGCCTGAACCTGGCCCTAGGCACCTTCGTTCTATTTGGCTGCCTACTACTTTGCCCCACAGAGCTTTTCGTGCAGGATCCTCAGAGCTCAACTCTGTGCTTTTTACTCAGCATCTCCTGAGAAGAAAGATGAACCCCAGCCCCCAGAGCTGCCTCCTGCACACCACAGGTAAGGACTGGTCCTACATGGAGAAGTTGGTGATGAAGGCTGTCTTGGGTAACTCCACTTCAAAGGTCGCCTCTCTGGACTCATTAGCTCGGTTGACAATTTTGCTGGTGATGACGGTGTGAGCAAATCGCGATGTGACCTTGCAGTCCACATGGAGGCTGTAGATTTCGATAGCATGCTGGGAAAAAATAAACAGGCTGAAACAGAAACACTCAGTTTTGCTCTTAAGCAGTCCTTACCTGGGTGATGTTATTGGAAAAGTCTGATGAAGGAATGAGCTGTTAGAAGGTCCGGCCGGCAGTGGGGAGGGGGAATTGTCCATGACCAGGCTGGCCATCAGCTTATTCACATCTCTGCAGCTGCAACCACAGCCCCATGCAAAATCTGCAGCTACACCTGCATGTTGTTCCACAGAAGGCTTCTGTTGGGCCTTTTTCTGTGGTTTTCTCTCTTCTGAGTACTCTGAAGCAGCTGTTGTGTCACCCCAATATGAAATAATATAAAATCTCAGAAAAATCAGATGTCGCCTTAAGCACTCGACCCGTGAAAAGAGACCTGCTAGCTTTTTTTTGCGACTGTTTATTTGCTTTCCCAGCTGTTGACTTTGCTGCATGTTTTTCAGCTCCATGCCTTGTGTCACATATGAAGCTTAGCAGGTCTTCAACCCCTCGCTGGTTGCACAAGTAGGGCTGCCCTTTGAGCACTTGTGTTTCTCCTGGTCTGGTATTTCCAGGGCTGCCAACGCTCGAGGGAGGAGGGCACCGTCCTGGAGCTGCCCGGGAACACCCCACAGGTGGCTGGACTGGAAACTGCCTGGAGCACCTGCCTCTGGGACATCTGTTTTAAAGGTCCTACCCGTGTTTCAGCAGTGACACTAAGAAAAGTTGATCTGGACATCACCAGCCTCACAATAGTCCAATAGTTTATTAAAATAAGAAAGCTCACCATCAAAGCAGATCATTTTTACTTTTCCAGACTCACAAATCTTTTGAAGGGCTAATTGATCTTCAGTTACTTTAGTAATTCATCCCCTGTACTTTGCTCACCAATTAATGGCATCCACTGGCCTCTTCTTAGTAGGGCACTGGCTGAAATTCAAAAGTTTAATCAAGCTAAACATGGCCATTCAATACAAAGTTGTGACCACAGCTTTGTGCTCAGGCATCAGGGCAGGAGGTGCCACAGTCAGTGCCATGTGAGTAATGGATGGCTGGGTTTTTTCATTATATGTTGCCAGAGTGTGCTCCATCTCCTGATGCCTACTGACAATCCAGGACAATGGGATAAAAACCAAAAATATTCATTAAGAGAACAACTTCCTGATCCTGGCAGTTTGGGTGCCTGTGCCTGCTGCCCACCCTGAGCTGGAGCCCTCCCTGCCCAGGCTGGGGCTGTCTCTCCCAGGAGTGTCTCTTCCCAAAGGCTTTCCAAGTATCCCCAAGCACCTCTGCTCGTGTTTGCTGCCCTGCCATGCTCAAACCTGCCTGTGGAGCGTTTGGAGGGGAGGTTTTGCCATGACTGAGGAGCACAGAGCCGTGGCTCACTGGGGCAGCACAGGCACGTTGTGGCCATCACTGCCCATGGAGCACCCTTCAGCACAGGAAGAGCTTGCCCCATGCAAAACTTACCCCGTGCAAAATCCACCCCACTGCCATGTGCCAAAGGGATGCTGCAGGGATGAGGGGACAGGGACCGGCATCTCCTGCGCTTGCCCAGCCCCAGCAGCATTTTAGGCTGTGACCAGCACAAATGAGCACGCAGTGGAGTGCAGCATGGTGAGGGGTGTTGCCGTGCCCTTAGTGAAGGAGGTGGGAGAGGACCAGCCCTGGGTGTGCATCCAAAAGCAATGGGGAGCAACTTGTGGCCGCTCCCCAAGGCACTGCAGGCACATACACCACATCCACAGCTTCTTGCAGAGCCCTCAGATACCACTACAGCAGCCACCAGACCTGTCCCTGCATCCCAGAAACCCACCTGCATTTTGGTTGCATTTCACACTTTTCTGAATAGGCATAATGGAAATAAAAACCTTCCACATAAGGCTTTGTCTGTTTCTCTAATATTGATATTTTTAAAATAAGACCGGTTCCATGCACCCTGAGATGATGCAAAACACAGTTTGGTCCTCCAGATGGTATAAATAACTGTCTACTCCCCTGTTTTCTGTTCCATATAAATTATTAAATGCCTGTCAGAAGCCTCCTGGCACCGCTACGGTCCCCCATTTGGTCCTGCTGTCATGGCATTGTGTCAAGATCCAAACCTCATCCAGTGGCTGAGGGAGACCCATTGATCCCTCAAATTCGGTATTTTACATCCCCGGGGAAGAGCATGAGCAGACACGTCTGCAAATGCTCTCCTACCACATTTATACTATAACAGTCCAAACAACCAAAAAGGCCTTTAAAGAACCCAAAGCTCTGAAATCATGACACAGTACACCCAAGGCTCCACAGGTGGTGGTTAGCAGAGGAGTTACCTGCATTACCTGGCCAGCTACCATGATATCACATGATCACCAAATGAGCAAACCAGATATTGTTAAAGTAAAAATAGAGCAAATACCTTTTGAGCAATAGTTTCTGCTAATACTGCAAGTGAGGAAAAGACCATCAAAGCGAACAACATTCTCTCCTCCATTTTGGAAAGACCAGATTTTCAAATGAAAACTCAGTTTATCTTAATCAGTTAATAAGTAACTTGTACTTGGGGATATTATGTAGACTTTGAAGAGACCCAGAAACTTAATATTTACATGTTAAACATAGGTAAAACTTGGACTTGGTTAAAGTTTATTTTTCCAACAGATCTTTGCTGTTAAACAGCAGAATGGTAATGTTTCATAAAACATAAAGTTAAGAAATCTTTAGGTTTTCTTTTTAAACTTAGATCTCACTGTGGCACGTGAAATCCTACGGGCAGATGAACTGGTCTGTGCAACAAGCTACATTTTTGGATGCCTGAATCTCTACCATATCCAACAGTAATAATTTGAAAAGGCACATCATTAATGTTATCTCAAGCACTTCAGAGATTTGGCGATTGCCAAGACATGCAACATCCACGTGAGATTTTACAGCTGGTGACTTCTTCAAACCTTGTGCCTCTCTCCCCAACTGGCCCATGAGAGGTGCGGAGTGGGCCTCTTGAAACATCCCTTTTTGCCTCCTCTGACAAGCCATAATCCTTTTTTGTCGAATAGCAGAGTCAGTTGTGGCTTGTCTTCAGCTAAACAGTAAAAACAAAGTAACGAGACTGTGCCTGGTCTCCCTGGGGAGAGAGGTGCTAAGTCAGTGCCTATACGTACGCGTATGTAAGTGTACAAAGAAGACACAAACCACCCAAAAACCAGCGCAACAACAGCTGTGCACAGGGGCACATCTGGCCTTGTCTGGCCCTAACACAGCTGGGGACTCTGCAAAGCTGCCCTTAACCCGCACGCTCAGCGGCGCTGTTTGCACAAAAGGCTACGGCTGGGAGAGCTCTGCACCTGAATTTACCTGGACACTGAGTGGGATGACTCTTTTCACTTCCTATTTTATCATAAAGTCATCATCCAACAGGGACTTTGAGCAGTTCTTGTGAAGTTTTTGTTGGTCAAGCATTGGCTTGTAGCCCTGGAAAAAGAAATTCTCTTACAAGTCCAGAGTGTTATACACAAATAATTATGGACAGTGTTATACTAACATAATTCATAAAACACATACTCACTCATCTGGTGTTTAGGTAGCCTCCTAAGGCAAGACAGCTGGCATGACTATTTAAAAGATATTTCTCCATCTGAGTAGTTGTAAAGTCTGCCTCTTCTACAAGGCATTTTAAACACTTTGTACAGAAATAGTTGGTGGTTTATGCATTGGGGTAAACAGACCCTGGGCAGAACCCGTTTCAAAAGTTCATCTTCTGAGATCTACATCTGGGGAGATCAAGGTGAGAAACAGGTTGGGGAGCAAACTGTCACAAGCTGTTGCTGTGCCACATGTCTGGGGTGCATCTCCAGGGTTTGCTTGGTTTATTGGAAAGCTTTCAGAGGGCTTCATTTGTTCATTCATTTCTAGTGCAAGAAAATAAAATGTTTGAAATCTTGAAAATATCGACAGAACAGGAAAAATAACATCCCCTGGGGCTGCACTTCAGAGGATCTCTTAGGCATATGCAGCTGTTGCTCAGCCCCTGGTTCCTGTATGGATTTATCTGAACATACATATACAGGTACATTAAGGTGCAACCAGCCGGTGCTGTGGAAAGATGTGATCTGGGAAGACGCCCTCTCCCCTCAGCCCTGAGCAAAGTGAAGGCTGAATCCTGCCCTCCCACCGTGATTTCCCTGCCTGTCTGTTCTGTGCTGGCAGCTCCAGATAGCAGACAGCCCTTTCCCAACTAAACCTGCAGTCTGTCCACACACACCACTTTTTCATATTGCTTTTTGACAGCATTTTCCCCCTTATAACTCCATGGTAGGAAATGCCATTAACGGTCCGAAATTAGCACAAAGGTCCTGTGGAAATACATGCATCTCTGCTCACTTCTTTGCTATTTTACAAAGCGTCCAGATGGAGAGCATGCTTCCAGTGGCCTTGGATTTGTGAGGAGACACTAATGCAGGGCTCAGTAATTTGTCACTTTGGCAGACATTTACAAGTTCACCATACAGATTCTGTGGAGCACAGCGTTGTCTTAAAAGGCTTATGCTTTCAGCAACTTTTTTTAAAAATCACTTCTTCCAGGCAGACTGTTTATACTACTTGCAAATACTACATTGTTTATAGCAGGACACATAAATATGTATATTTTAACAGAGAAAAAGAAAAACTGCTATACATTTGATTAACTTCTACAACTTGTGTAATGCTTTAATTCCTTAAAATACACAGGATTATACACTTAGTGGCCTAAGATCCCCAAGAGCCAAAGCTTTAGCTTTAAGTGGATCTGTCATCAGTTTTCTAATACCCACATGTAAAATCACATGGACATTAAAGAGCTGCTTTAACTGCACAGATTAGGCTGCATGATCGGCTCTGCCCTGCTCCTGGGAGCACAGAGCTGGCCAGCAGCTGCAGAAACTGCGAAATCCCTCCCGCATCCCTTTGTGTCTTGCTGAAGCAGCTACAGGAAAACCTCATGCTCAGCCTTGCCTTGAGCACCTGGCTCTGTTTCTGTGCAAACCCCCGGCGACAGCTGATGTCCAGGGCCTGTTGCTGCTGGTGCACCGGGCACCAATCCTGCAGCACCCAGTGCTTCTCACTCTGAGGAATGAACATGCCGTGAAATGACTTCAGATCACCTTGGAGGAAGGGTTAAAATCCACTACGACAACAGGAGATACTTTTGAGTGCAAAATGGCCTAAAAACTCAAGCCCTGGTGCTTTGTTCAGACACTTTTCCGTCACTTTCTCATTATGAAAATGAGGAAAAAAAGGGAAGAAAACACATTTCTTGTGATTGGACTTAGATTCACAAGGATGAAGATAAAGATGACAAGAAGTTCTCCAGGCAGCTTCGTATTTGTTCCTCTCTCTTACAGGTATCTCCTCTCCTGCAGCAGCAGCCAGTAACTTTTCTAACACAGCGGCAAGACTGGGGTCAGGGGAGGATTCCTGCAATTCATACAGGAGAGCACAGACCTTGCTGTCACAAATGGGGAGCAACTTTGTTCCAGGGATACGCTTTTACCTCCAATGCATATTTTTTAGATGAAGTCTGTCTTAAAAGACAGAAAAAGAAAAAAAGATCCCTGGTCCTGAACACTTACTGTCACACTAGCAAGCATCACAAATAATTGAACCTGAGGACATCCTGGAAATAAATCTGTTAGCAAAATCCCAAGTTTCTAGTAGATAACTAGCTTTGCTTCCCTGCTGCATCTGTGCTGCAAGTCTGTGGGACACAGACATTTCTGTGCTTTGCTAAATCAGCACCAACATACCCGAAGCTGGGTCTGAAATACAGCACTCCCCCGCCTCCTGCTAGTCTAACAGTCTAGACTAGCCAGTCTAGCAAATTTGCAGTATTCTGTCACTTGTATCATACAAAAGAAAGTGATAACAACATTTTTCCCCACTTGTCCCTCTCCATCATTTTTCTAATTATTAAACAACCTCCTGCCAACTTCCTATCACAAAATAATTAAGGAGGGTTTGTTAAACCTGATGCAGGGACAGCTCCAATGTTACGAGGGTGGGAACTTCTTTTCCCCACTGTGTTTTGTCTTGTTTTTATCTTCTAAGCTCTGGAGGGGGCCTTTCTCAGAGGAAAAGGCTGTGCTGAGTTACCTGTGAGGAGACTGGGCCCCATGGAGAAATAGTATCCAGCAGAAAGAGGAGGCACGGTTTTGGCTGCAAATAATAAGTTATGAAAGTGAAAAAAATGGGGCAGGGCAACACACCAGTGATACCTCTAATTTTTTAAGGAAACCTCCCCCTTAAATCCAAAGGATTTGCTGCTGCCTTATGCACATTTCACTCTGCAGCCTCTCTGGGAGTTTCATGGACATTGGGCTATTTTATTTGTCGTTTGGGTTACAAAAGGCAAAGATGATATCTTCCTGGTGCACAGAGACATTCAATATCTTAATCAGGTCTAGCCTGTGCAGAAAGTAATTCTTTAAATAAAGGTGACACCTACCTTACCATCCCCAGACGTGCAGCCAGGGACTTGGGGTGTGAGAGAAGCACGGCAGCTGCCAACAAAGCAGAGGATCAGACGTCTTTGAGCACAAAGATCGAGCTGAGGGGAAATGCTCTGATTTATAACCTCAGGGGAAAACAGGTTTGATGTTTAATGCAGCAAATCAAGACATAAACAGAGTTGCAAAAAACCAACTTCCAGAGTTGGTTTGCTGTTATACAGAGACACTCAGCAGGTTGTTCAGCTCCTCAGTCGGGCAGGACATGGCGCCCGTGCTGCTGGTCTATCAACTCACTTCTCACTTGATCCAAAGGGACACGAGGAAAAGGCCACTGGGGAATGGGCTGAAAGCCCTCCCTTGGCGCTGGGGCACACCGACAGCCCAGCATCTTACCTCCCGGCAGAGCGCTCACGGGGAAATCACGGCTCTGCTGCCCTGAGGGGCCGTGAGGGAACTGTGAGGGGGGAGCCCTGAGGGGGGCCACTGCCCTGTGGCCCCAGACCTGAGGGACCTTGCCAGGGCGCCGTCAGGGTCAGCACAGATTTGGGTGAAGTCTCCAGGTTTCTGCGTCGTTGTTTCGACCAGCTCCTCCTCAGCTCCCTCCTGGTGAGGGCACAGTGTGAAGAAATCACACTGACACTAAAACTCTGTCATCTGGATGTTTATTCTTTGCTTTTGACAGACGAGATCATACCTTGTAATGCCAAAGTGTCCACAGCATTAATCTAAGCCTAAATTGAAATTAGTAACCACAGTGTGCCAAGCTGTGTCCAAGAAGCTTTTTTTATCAAACCGTTACAGCAAACGCCATTCAACAGATAGAAATAAAGCACATAATAAAAATTAACATGGAATTTGTACCCTTCAACATGATTCTATTCTCTACTTAATGACTTGCAGTAGAAATTAGCTACTTAAGTCTACAGTGACTTTAGTGTAAAGGGGCAGAAGTTGGGGAAAACATTACAACAATCATCTGGGTGAGACAAATCCAGCTCCACCGTCAGCCAAAGACGCTCTTGGCCGGCTCTCCTTTTGGTTTCTCGAAGACTGTTTCACCTCCTGTCCGATCCCGGCTGAATATGGAGGGTGCTACAGAGCCCATTTGTTCTTGGAAAAGAAAACCAGGAGAGGGAATCAGTGAAGTAGCACACCAAATTCGGGGAGTAAAACTAGTGCTGCTGAAATACATATATACACATTTGCTAAATATTTCATCCGTCCATCAACTTCCCAAACCTTAAAGCACTGCTTCTATCCCAAGCACGGGGCAGACGACAGCACCTGTAGGTGGTCACTACCATGGACTGGCCCCAAATACCTGCAAGTGCTTTAGAAACTTGGAAACTCCTGAGGTCCAGGCTATTATACTGAAAAAAGGTTGAAATTCATAATTTTTCCTTATACTCTCCCACTGGTGGTGGAAAGGGAACACAAAACCAGAGCACCAGGGCCATTCAGGGCAAGCAGCCACTCTCTTCTCTCTCACCATCTGCCCTTTATCCCCTCCAATTTCTGCTTCATCTCAAACACATCAAATTGAGAGGCCAGAAATCCCCTAATCTATGACCAAGCCTCCAATCTTAAACTTGGGCAGTCGTTGATATTGATGATGGTCCCAGGGCTTGGTTTGAACCCTTGTTCAGAAGGCAAGGTCAGGACTCTCCCTCCCACTTTGTCCTGACAGGGAGAACAATGACTCCAAGCAGAGCCCTCTTGGCACCTCTTGATGCTGTCAAGATGATGGATGCGAAGTCCCTGCAGAGCCAGGCCAGGGTCGGCAAGCACACTGCTGGCTGCTGTTTCAGAGGTGCACCCTTTCACTTGAAAAGAGCAATTAAGTTGATGTTTTACTTGGGAAGACTGTTTAGTTGTTTCCATCAAGGAGACTTACCACACTGCTTCATCACTTGGTAGGTTTTGGATTTAATTTCCTGGTTTTTGGAAAGGTTTCCTCTGGCTCCTTTGAGGTCCTCTTCCTTCACTGGAGGACGCTTCTTTTTCACAGGGGCTGGCTAAGAAGCAGACGTGTTGCCCACACATCAGTATTTTGTGTTTGGAAGCATAGGGAACAAAGCTGTCTTAACCCAAAGGCTACAACATACAGAGATGCTAAGACAATACTCCACCTATTTCAATTCTGAGACTGCACACTCAGCTACTCACGATCTTTGCACAACCATGATTTCACTGCCCTTCCCAAAATCTGTTGCCATTATTATTGTTCTGTTCTGAAATTGTCTTCTCGATTGTACAGCTTTTAAAAGAGACAGTGGGTTGCCTAATTATATATTTTTATTTATTTTTAAAAGTTTCTCTGTTCGGCCCTGCTTGGTCATTCTGCAAGTACTGATTGTTAATTCAAGAATCTGTCCAATATTTGGGAAGAAAAACAACATCATTACTAAATCATGCTTGTGCCTCAACCTACTCACTACTACTTTGGGAAATCAGAGAAATGCTAAAGTCTGGCTTGATTTAGTTGGAATAAACACTTGACCCATAGTTATTGATCTTAAATTTAGGGAACAAAAGTATCTGAGCAATCAACAGGGTTGTCTACAAGCATGTACTGAGCACATCTGAAACACTGGACTCAGAACCCAAAGAAGGAGAAGGAAATCTAATATGGAAACAAATGCATCATCAGGTGGTGCAATGTCCAAGTACTAATCTGTTTACAGTTTATCCTGCTAGAAGAAAATCAGGATAACATTGGTTCATATCAGTCTATCCCTACGTTTAAATTAGCACTACAAAGTCAGACACAATGTCACAGTAGCAGTGGGCACCATTAACATTCCCTCTTCAGTTTACTGTTTCAAGGACAGATTGCCAAGGTTCCACCAAGACAGACCCTGTGGCAGGGTGAAGGGGCACAGGAGATACGATTAAAAAGAATAAAAGACCTACACGCTGAACCATCAACAAGAAACTTCTCTGACCATCGCTACATACATAGGGCCTCAGATATTTGGGTTCTGGCAGCGGTGGAGCTCACTTGTACATTCCTAGGCACTGCCTGTAAAGCTAAAAACAGTTGTGGAGGGAAACAAATCCCTCAAGGCCTGCGAATGGCTGGAGCAGCGAGTCCCAGGGAGCTTGCAGAGACAGTGTGTCCATGCCTGGCTCTGGGCAGGGGTGGGCTGGCTGCACTGGAGCCTTCGGCATGTTTCCTGCTGGCTGTAAATTCCCGGGAACGCTCAGAATAGCTCGCTGTCAATCCCATTTGCATGTGTTGTGGGAAACAAAACATTCACAAGACCTCTGGGGAAAACACTCTACAAGTAGCCAAAGCAAGCAAGGGGAAAGGGTAGCAAACCCTTCAAAATTCACAGCTTTGGGTGGGTTAGCTGGTTAACCAAACATCCCTACAGCCAGGGTTTCGTTTGTCCACCTGTAACAAAAATTGGCATGTGATGGGAACAGTCCCCCATGCCCATGGCGTGGTCCATGGGCAGCCAGAACATACCTGTGTTGGGTCCAACACAGAAGGGGAACCCCCACCCTTCTTTTATTAACAGGGATACGAAACCTGCTAAGGTCCTTCATTGGCAAAAGGCAATAACTGCAAGGCTTCTTTCCCTGGAACAAGGGATTTCTTGGGAACAGGGTAAGGAAAGGAGGCACTTGAGATGCACAGAGACACAGTGAGGCTGAGCAGAACTGTTGAATTTCATCCAGTTATTTTAAAACAAAGGCTCTCATGCTTTGATTACAGGTGGATTTTCCAGCAGGACAGCTACTGTGGATTAGTTGGCACCCAGCTAAAAAGCAGAACTGCTGCACAGAAAGGTTACCGTGAGCCACAGAGGCAAGCCCTGGACCTGCCAGCACCAGCAGCTGCACAACTGCTAATTGCTCCCAAGGCAAGTGTGTTTGTAAGCTGGGTTTGCCAGGAGCCATTCCCAGCTGGCAGAGCAGTGCAGCCTGAGCTTTATCTCCTCCTGTCACAAGTCAAAAAGTGTTGCTTTACAAGACATGCAACTGGTTTTCTAAGTCTCTCTTTCTCTGGAGTAAAGAAAACAAGCCAAACTGAGTTACTCTATACGGTGGAAGGATTGTGCTCTTCCACCCTTCCTGTGTTCTTACTCTCCATCCCACCCAGCACATAAAACTCTCACGCTGGGGAGGATGCTGCCAGGCATGCGTAGCTGGTGTTGAAAACATAACACTTATGTGAAAATGTTTCTAAGCTAATTTTAAGATCGCTTTGAAAGACTGATTATTGGGGAGCAAAGACAAACCATTAGTTACAAAATGAACACAGAAGTGTGTAATACAAAACTTCAGTCTCAGATATCATATCCTAACAGCTATAATTTTCAGTCGCACTCTCTTTTCCTGCACGTTAATACATTAAGCTTTACACAGCAGCACACTTCAGTATAGCCGTGTCCTTTTAATACTCCCAAAATTTCAAATCATGGTCTGAGAAACCATATTGGAATAGCAGAAATCACTCCTTCTGTGAAACATCCCAAACCAGAGCAGTGGAAATGTTTTTTCCCTTCCTACATAAATAAAAATATTTATGGTAAAACAAAACATTTTAAAATGGAATTAATTAATCATGTAGAGGGCAGGTGCTCTCCTTCATCAAATAATCCCTTGTAGCAACTTGTTAAAATCTATAAAAGGAACACTTAAATACTTTGACATAATCGAACAAGTCACATAGAGCAGAAAAGCCAAATTCACTGGTTAACGAGAGTAACTTGTTAATAAGCTATTCCAAGCAAACCATCTAAAACAGTAACACATTTGTTGGGCATCATGCTCTAACCAGCGCCAGCCTCACAAATCTCCCCGTACCTGTGACATAACTGCAGCGCTCACTCGACCGTAATCCCTTCCGAGGTCGTTTCCCGGCTTTGATTAAATCCAGCCTGTGCGCTCTGCAAATGCCTGTTTTTTTCCTTGACTTATATAGAGCATCTAACATGAAGTCACTAGCTGGGTCATCTTCCCAAACCAGAACCCAGGATGATTCAGGTTGACAGAGGCTGCTGTTGTTGAAAGGTTTATTCTTAGCGATGACTGGGGTTGGCAGTATTTACTGCGCCCTGTGCCCGGGGAGGGATGAGCTGGGACTGACGAGAGCAGACAGCTGTGGCAGGGGGGAAGCCCAATCCACAACAAAAACGACTTCCCAGGGAGTCCGCTGGGGCTCTATTTATAACTTTAAAAGGCAAAACTTTGTTATGGACTCAAAATTGACTCTGAATCCTCGGGGGGGGGGGGGGGCACGAAGAGAGTGTTTGTGTTTTTTTCCCTGAATAGCAAAATAGGCATTCTCTAAAGATTATATAAACTTAACATTCAAAGCATAACATTCTGCCAATTGCTTCTGCACAGGAATCTTTAACAGAAGAGTATGCTGTGTGTTTTGGAGAGTAAGTAGAATATGGTTTTACCCTCACAGATCTATTGCTGAGCTTGCTCTGATGGCAGCTCTTGCACAACTGAGAGTAAAATCACTTTCTACTTGCAACAGCATTAGTAAATTTAATCATTTCACCTGTCATCTGTATAGGACTAGCTTACTCAGACATGAATAAATTCAGTGTTCCCCACTGTACATGCTGACAGTAGTAAAACCTTTTCCAGAACCTAACATTTGTTCTCTAAACAACTTCTTAATTAGATAGAAAAAAAAACCCCTCTAAGCATGACTTCTATATTTTTATTGCCAGGAGAGTGTTGGGTGGAGGGTTGTTTCCCTTTTATTTTTATATTTTTTTACATTAATTCTTCACAACATGCAAAAAAAAAAAATAAATCAGCCTCTGTGACTGCACTCAACACCTACAAAGAACCAAGACTCCAGCCAGGTATGTTAATACGAGAAAGGCAGACGCAGCAGACCTCCAAACATCTTCTACTGGAAAGATCGATCACTGTAGTGATAGAAATCTGTCCCGGCCTTTTCTCGAGCTCCACCTGTGTTTTGTTTAGGCTATAGAGAGAAGCACAGGAGGTAAAGTCAAATTGGTATTTTTCATTACGAAAACATTACATCAATACCACCACACTAGCGCCGTACGATCAGGACTGTGGAACTTGTTGGTTGTGAACTATCCCCCAGGCCTCTGGGTGCCCATCTTGCCTTTAAGCCGAATTCTTTTCAGGCCTAAGAAGATGCTTTGTTTTATGTGACTATTGGGGGAATTATTTGTAAGTTAAGAAGCAGTTTCGATATTACATACTTAGCCATTTTTTATGTCGAATTTCTATTTTAAACCCACAGCTTAGCAAACTAGAAGAATTGTTTCTGCAGAACAGCAATACCTTTTACTAGGCTAACAAAGCAGAAGAAAAAAAAATTGACTTTAGGAAAAACAGATTTTTTTTTTCTATTGTACAAATTAACACCTCTCCTTCTCCACTGTTTCTATACAGTCCCATAAGTGTCACTATTCTGACGCTATCTGTTACAACAGGAAAATAACATTCTGCATGTTTAAAGCAAATATTTAGAATTCAAGACAATGAACTATTTTTTCCCTTCTGTTGAATTGATTCATTTAATTGGTACTACATATTCCTCACTCAAAAGCAAGAGTTATGCTTTCATGGCAATTTAATTTATACAAACAAAATCAAGACACCTTCAGCTTGCATGCCGTTCAGGGGTAGGAGATGAGGCACCTACAGAGGTAGGCATCATACCCTGAAGTTTCTAAGATACCACCCACAGCCTGGACAATTCTGTTCTCCAATTATACATTTCCTAAACCAATGCTGAACAAGCAGCACAACCATTTCCTCTTGCAGATCATGGGCTAGTTTTTCCTTACAAAAAACAATTTAAATCTAGTTACTTACATTTTAGAGTAGAAATCCTGTTCACCTGGTTGAGGTCCTGAGATCTGTTAAATGGGACATGAATGACAATGAAACAAGATAGGCTCATTTATTTAATAATGGCTATTAAAAACACAAGTGAACCCTCTTTCATCTTCCACTGCAACATGAAGTGTGAAAAACTCCTTTGCCGAGAAACAGCTGCAACTAAAACATGGTGATGAACCTGGAGAATTTAGTGAACATCTGACCACTGTGATCTCCAGGAGACACAGATCTTACAGAAGATTTGACTTCTCCAGGAAACTGCTAACATCCCTTAGTGGACTAACAGGCTTGACAGGTTGAAGATTATTCTCCGAATTCCTGTAAGGATGCGGTGGGTATGGGGCTGTTTGTGGGTGGGTGGGAAGTAATAGGCAAACATATGGAGGAGTTACAGAAGTAGTAGTGGATTGATACTGTGCAGGTCCAGCCCAGCAGAACACACTAAACTGCTCCCAAGATAGGAAGGGGTGACAACAGCAGCTCACTAAGAACAGGATTTCTGCTCTATTCTGGCATAGAGGTATCACCCTCACGCCATTTGCGGTGCCCCACCCCCCCACCCCAAAAAATAAATCGATCACCTGCACATGGTCATGTTAGAGCTTCATAGCAAGCCAGCTCTCATCCTACATGGTCCCCTCCTCATTCCTCCAACACTCTGCAAAATTGATGGTAGATACCTTGCCATACCTCCAGGAAAGCTGGAGAGTAAGATGGCATCCTTCTGCCCAACACAACAGAAAAAACCCAAGCTAGGCTACACTCATTTTGTCAGGTAGAATAAGTGAAGACTAAGTACTTGCTGCAAACACTTTGGTAATCAATTCCCTGGAGCTTAAGAGACAACTCTGCACTACATAGATAGCATGTAGCAGTGATGTCTTTGTCACACAGAAAAGAATCAGCACTGCTTCCCTCTTTCCCTTTTGCATGGCTTTGGGCAGTAGCAAAGACTAAAGCAAGCGAGGAAGACATCAGTCATCTCCAGCACATTGCCCTCTGGAGACAGGGCACAGAGAGACTATTTGGTCCTAGAACTAGACATCCCCACGTGGCCCTTTTCTGCCCCTGAGGAGGCACTACACTAGTCTGGTGATACATGGCACTGCACCAGCAAACTTCTCAACAGGATCCTCAGACATCTCTCCTCCGCATGCATTTCTACTACCCACTGCAAACAAATTGGAAGGGAAACAGAATATAAAACACATTATCAAATTACTGAATTAGGCCATGCCTCTGCCAAGGGACAGGACATGGGAGGTAAATTCAGAAATTCTAAGTTTATATGTTCTTGTTGCCAACAACCAAAAGGTCTGGCTTTGCTCAGAAAGCTGAAAGCAGGCTGCGATAATCAGCCACTGTGTGGTTACAGCATTTTAACAATATCCTACACTCCAGAAAGTCTCAGGTCAATGTTTTGCAATCTCAGGAGTTCTCTCAGGTTGCACATGGAAGGTTTTATTTTCAATATGAAAATACAGATGGTTATTCTCCATGTGTGCACACACAGAGGGCAAACACCCTCCTCATGGAACAGAGCCGAGAAGAGCTTGCAAGGATTCTTACAGTTGTAAACAAAATTTGCTACTTAAGAATAGTAGTCCCTCCAACTGAATTGGGACTTGCTATTAAGGTAAATGAATATATTGAAATAAACACCAACCTGAGACTGCAAAAAATTCTAACTGCAGTTCTGAAGTTAAACTCCAGTAGCAAAACCTGCTTCCCACAACAGCACATTATAAACATTGAAACATGTGCACTTTTAAACAGAACAAGTATAAAACAAGTGTACAAATTTGTAATAAGTCAAACTTTATTGTAAACCATTATACAATGTAATTACATGAGATACCCTTAGAAGTTTAAGGTAACACCACTGATTAAACAATACGGTTCAAACAGAGGGCAGCAGAATACAGCTGTTGGTTTTGCTCACATAGGCTATACTCTGAATTTACTTACAAACAAACCCAACATTCAGTTTGAGACGGATACCCACGCAAGACAAAAACACCTACAAAAGAGTCCCTTTTTTAAAGATACTGCAGTTTTACTTTGTAAAACCATAGTAGTCATTTTCAGTAATTGAACTGGAAACTTTACCTAAAAAAGTTTGCACGCCTATGCTGTAGATCTACTCTGACTTGATGTGGCTGAATTTATTTGCTTTCATTACTGTTTTCTCCTGTAAAAAGCACAGCAAAGTTGCAAACATGGGTTAGTCAAGCACAGTGGCAGAAATTCCTTGTGATGCTCAGCTCTCGGCAGAGCGGAGAGCCCACGCCTCCCTCCCCAGGCACAGCTGGAATCGGAGCAGACACCTGGGAGAGGATCACTTTGCATTGCTCTAATTTGCAACTCAATTTCTGAGTTTTCCCTGAAGAAAAGCTATAGTACATTTTAGTTAGCAACATTAACATACAGCATTTACCTACTTAAAGTAAGACAAGGGGACCTGAACATATTAAAGCCAGAACTTGAAAACCACGCATCAGACAACACCAGTGTTTTAAATTTATGCAGATGTGTCACAGGTCAGATACTAGAAACAGTTAATACATTTAGATTGACCATTCGTGGTAAATTTGATCTCCACTAATACTTCTGCGTCTCTTCAGTAAGTTACAATCCCTTTCTCTTACTTTGGCATATACTACATAGCTTATTTTCATGAAACAGAATCACATTTTTAAGCACAGCCTGAGTTAAACCTTTGCTATGAGTTGTCCCGAAGTACCCTTTACCAGGCATAAATTTAGAGCGCCAGTTTGAGGATAATGCAAAGGTCATCGTGTTGTAATATTATTACTGGATCAACTCTTTACGAAAAATTTATTATTTCAGACTGTACTGCCAATACATTTCAACAAACAGTAAGACATAGTGAAGCACTAGGCACACACTTCCTTCTCACACATACAAGCTCTTCAGACAAGAGCACTTGTCCTACTTGTACCTACTGCAAGAATTTCATTTTTATCTTACAGAGAGGAAAACTGCCAATTTTATATTTTCCATCTCTTCCACATGATAACAAGGAATGAATAGAAAAAAAATCCAGTTTTTGTTATTTGGCTAAGGGTGTGGGTAAGTTTTATCTTAGTACAGAAAGTTAGAGCTGTTTTTTCCCCTCTGAAGATATGCTCCTCCTGTTACTACTGTGGTATTTAAAATACTTCTGTCTCTTTGGCTCATAGTGCTTTACTACATCACCTTGCTAGGCATATCAAAATTTCAAACCAAGTGACATTTAAGCACTTAAGACAGGAAAAATTAGGCATTCATATACCTTTGCTATAGCCATCTTCAAGAAACTGCTCCATAGTGCTTTATACTGTTTTGTACTGGGTCAGTAAGTTTGAGGTCTGCTCAAAACAAATGTTTTACATGATTAAGGCCATAATTTTATACTGACACTTCACAGACTAAACACGAGAATAGAAACAGAACTAATTTTGATAACTTAAATAAAACTGGAGAAAAGGAGGGAAAAGGAAGATAAAATGAAAGCTCGTACAGTTAAATTTGTGTGCGCTGCTCAGTTATCTCCGATGGTTGACAAGGATGGCGATGGCTGTGCAGTGGTATGTAGCACATGTCGAATAGCTTTATTTCACTATCTGAAATAGAACAAATCCTATGCTAAAAAAATAAATGCTGACATTTGCAACAAGAGCCAGTCCTAGCTCTTATATCCCTTTGGAAAAGTGAGCTGTATGAGACTATTCTTTTGATGAAAATGAATTCCTTGAAGTACTGTGCTTTTGGAGGTATGCGCCCACCCCAGGGTAAACAGACAGGAGAAGATGCAAGTCACACAATCAATGAAAAAGACCAAAAAACCTGAAACAGAGGCAACACTGATTAGGGACACTTCCCCATCCCCCCACCCCCCCATTTCAGAATGACTCAAGCTTCCATTGTCATTAGCATCTAGATTTAGTCTAAAAGAAACACTAGTACTTAAACTTATTGCAGTTATTACATTTCAGTGCACAGTAACAGAGGTCAGTGGCTCAACTAAACTCGAAAAACATTAGGTTTGGTAAAATGTCCCTTCTAGCTGCTGGACACACTGAGGTGTACCTGAAGTCTTAGAACATTGCGTTCACCTCGGCAGCCAAGCAGTGACCAGGAATGCTGGAACAGTGAAAATAAGTACGGGAGCGCACAGTTCGTATTTACTAAGGCCCAAGAACCTCATTTAAGTGGTCTGGATAATAAATCACATTAAGACCTAGTAAATCTATAAAAATCTAAAAAATCTTAAAAAGTTCTGAGCAGTTTTCCGATGAAACTGTTTGGTTTAAGGCTTGGAACATTTCTGACATCCAGATACTACAACAGATTTGCAATTAAGGTCTGTTGTCACCTCTTTGACACATCGCCTTGTCCTGCACAAGGTTTAACTAAAAGCAAGGAAAACCATCAGAAACAATCATTTAAAAATAAGTAAAGCAAAAAGGACATCACTGAAAACATGTCTGCTAGGTTTCAGATCAGGGTGTGTTGTCAATTATCAGAAGACAAAGACACTAACAAAAAAAAAAAAATCACAAAAATTCTGTAGTAACAACTGTATTATACCTCTTGGGTTTGTTTTTTGTTTTTTTAAATACTAAAGGATAATCAGACTGTATGGAAATTAAACAGGAGAAATCTCTTTTTTTAAAGCACATTAAATAGAAGATTGCTTTTCCAACAAAAAAATCAGGGGACAGAATTATTTGCAATATTGTAGTACAACTGCTTCAGTCAGATCAGGGTCCTGTATGGCAGGCCCCATATAAGGAAAAGTATAAGAAATGTTCCATCTCTTTTGGGTCATTTGAGAGGTATGCACAAGAGACTTGCAGAAACAATTAGTCATCCATAGATATTAATTTCACAAATAAGTAACCTATCACAACAGATTTTTGTTATACACTAAAGTGCACGTTTGTCAAATATGCAAACACCACCTCCTATTAAAAAAGGTATTTTCAAATTATGTGGTCAAAAGCACACTTAGGACTGCATTTTTAGTGATATTTGGTGACTTCAGCAGTGACAGAGAGCTTTTCCCTTTGCAATCCCTTTGTCTTAAACCAGGACACAAGGATAAATAAGATTTTCACTACAAATCTTTTGACCTGTTCTGCACAAAAAAAGGGAACTGCACCCTTTTCTCTGACAAAGAGAATCTTTAAATACGACTGTATGAAAATATAACTTAAATATAAAATAGTCAGATAGATTCAAGGAGACTTGGAAAAAAATCTTTGTTCCACCTATTAGTTCCATAGGTACCCGGTAGCAAGTAAACATTTGTACTTAAAAAAATAACGTTAAGTTACAGCTTGTAACCATAAACTATTCTGCTCTAGGAATTATGCTGCAAAAGCCAGTTTTAGTAATAAAACACACTCCTTTAACTTAGTTGATTCTGATGACTTTTTGAGAACATCTTAAACTGTATCATCAGTAACCATAAGTGAACGATTGCTGTATCTGTTTTCTATGATCTTCTCTGAAATGTCAGATACAAATCCACTTAGCGACCAGTCCTTAACAACGCTGTGTTTTTCACACACGATGAAAAGACATTCTTGCATAATTGGTCAGTGTGTCTGTAGTGCAACTGAACTGGAAGTCTTCCAACCATCTGCATTCTGTTGGTAGACCTTACTTAAGTCAGTTTGTATGAAAAGGGAGATGCAATTGCAACATTAAAACCCACTGACTGAAGTTTTTGCCATGAAACCTGCAAATACACAGGTCAGGGAATGTGTCATACAGGCAGACCAAAACGATGCTTCTTTTTCTTAATGGGCTTTAAGTTGGTCAGTCTACGCAGGTCCTCTTCAGCATCTGATTCCTCCATCTCATCATCTGCTGAAATAAGGATCTAAAAAGAAATTACAGCTTCTGAGTAACAGGGATCAAAGTCACACTCTTTCTTCATTCTATTTCTAATCCACTTTTTTCATGCTTGCAAAGCACCTTATTATTTTCTCAAGAAAGAGCTTATAGAACATACTTCGGATTTATTGCCAGTACTATCAAAAAAGTCATGCATCCTATCTGGAACCTCCAGTAAATTTCGAAGAAGGATGCATGAGTATTAATCTCTACTGCAATCACTGACTCTGAACCCAAAGAAGTGATTCCCACACCTCCAGAACAGTGGGGGCAGCATGCTGTTAAAGTGACAGAGAATACATAAGCCCTCTGTCCACACTAGTAATACGGCAGTCATTTTATTAAAGAAAGCCCCATATAAACAGTGCTGTCTAACACGCAGAAAAGTTACATTAACCAATTAAAGCTAAAACAACTTACCTTCAAAGATACCACCTGTCCTTCAGGTGAACTGAAAACTGCCTACTTAATTTTAATCTAAACTGTATTATGCTAAGACAAGGATGTAAATACCTCTCCAAAATCAGGCCAGTTGCCTCCACCAGATTCCTCTCTCTTTAAACTATTAACCTCTTCTGAGTTAGAACTGTTCATTAGTTTTGTATTCCATGTGGGTTTTTTTTAGTGACATTTGTAACAGCTCATCTGTGATATATTTAAATATATTATTATGCCTTCCTTCCCATCTGGAACCACCATGAGCGGTGCAACAATGCCATTTTTCTCAACACAAATGCTAAGAACTACTGTTAGAGGTACATGCAAAGAAAATAAAAACTAAGTTGACAGTGTTACAATCAAATCAATAGCATGAGGGATGAACTGGATTAATATTGCATTAATTGCAATAATTAACTCTACATACTTCTGACTCTGACTCTTCATGTGATGCTGCTCTCCTGTATCGGACTTTACTTCCATTTCTTGAATCTTGTCCTGCTTCCTTTTCTTCAAGTTTAGCTTTTGTCTTCCCTTTCTTCATAAGAAAATTATCTACTACCCAGAACATCAATGCCTGTTTAAGAGAAGGGGGAAGTGACAGTTCAGTTTTCCTCAGAGTAGCTATGTTCATTTGGTCAGTATTTGGACAGCATTAGGAACACCTGACAATAATTCTGAATTGACCAAACAGGTAAAATCTTGTATAGGCATACAGTCACACTGCTTATTACATGTTGCATGAATGCTCTAGAACTGCTACTTTATTACTTTGTAGAAGAGAAGAAAGTAAGAAAAGCAGCTGCTATTCAGAGTGATCATATATTAACTCTTCATGTAGAAATGTGAATGGTTTAGGCAGACATCTTAGTGCAACAGACTTTTGGTTCTCAAAGGATAAAATCCATGCTTGAGCAAATTAATGAAAGAAAAAAAAAAATCACCAGCAGTTATTAAATGCAAGGACACCCATGATCTCTGGCTCTAGTCCCTAAATCCTGGATTACTGGAAGAGTATACTTTGGGAAGGATGATTGCACACTTGCCCTTTTCCTCTGCTCCATCATAGGCCAGCCACTATTAGCTACGGTCAGACACAGGATACTTCACAGTACAGCTATCCTTAGACCAACTGTTTCCTAAAGCAAATTTCATTGTAATTTTATAATCTATGTCAGTATTTCAGTATTACACTCAATCTACTGAAGTCATCAGGCCAAAGAGATCTATGAGGCATTTCTGTACCTCTCCTGAGCCTGGTTACTTAGCTCAATATGGATTTCAGCTTTGTAAAATCTACATGTCCAGACATTTTATCCATTCTTTAACACCCTTCCTCTTTAAAAATTAACTTAAGCACCAAGGTACACTGTGCTTTAAGGAATAATATTAATTAATTAACACACGGCAGAAAGATATCCAAGTAAACATCTCACAGAAGCGTGCAAGTTGTACTAACATTAACAAAGAAGGGAACTATCAGCATGACGATAGCCAGCTCCAACTGGGGGTTCTCTATAGGATTCAATAAAGCTACCTGTGAAAAGAAAAGGATTAAGTTCAGATCATGGCAGCATGTGCACGTAACTGGATTAGTAAGTGTGATTGTTCATGTACTAGCTAATGCTACAGAAATAATTCATATGAACCAAAAAAGGACAGCTTTGTAGAAAAGGAAAGTACTTAGGACAGCTTATAAATTACCACAGATAAGTAAGTGGGGCTGGCAAGAAACGTATCTCTGTCATTTTTGTTTACAGAAGTCTGAAGAGCTGTGTTAGAACCATCTTGAACATGTTAGACCTGCGTGCTCCCCAGGAACTTGTTTTAAGTTCCATCTTTAGGAAAACTTAAACAGAGCAGAGTTTTACAAAATACACAGTAAGAAGACAGTTCCTAAAGTAGTCCAGAGCATACAACAGTGACTAATTGTTTTTAATGGACTGTACCACCACACACCATCACCGAGTACTACATTACACAGATTCTATCAAAGTAAATATTTATCCAGTCATCAGCAATGGCTTCACTAGTCCATTGCAAATTTCTAAAATTCTACAGTTTAGATCTATCAACAAGGTCAGGCAAAGAAAATTCTTTAAAATACTACAAGAAGCAATACAAAATAGCTGTAAGTAAGGGTTAAAGGGTTAAGAAAAGGAAGAACCACTTAGTAGCTTCAAGAGCACTCAGACAAGGAGATAGAATAAAATTTTATATATTGCAGTATATAAAACCCCTCCAAAATATGACAGGATATTTCTGGCAATGGATGCCAGAAAGCCTAATTAGCAGTATCCTAATCAAACTAAAAGAACATAGTACTACCAGAGTTAAATGACATTGACTGTAGACAGTTACGATGCTTGAACCAAACCAATAAACACTATTAGAAGTCTACTGCTTTACAGCTTCCACCTGAAATTAGTTTGCCTGTAAAATGCTGTAAAAATACAAACCTCTTTCCACTGAGGTATAAGAAGCACAATAACGATGATGGTTTTCTCAAATATCATAATCACTATGTACAGAGCACACTGGCCCACCCACGCACCGCACTGCACTGGGTCACCTGCAAGAAAGAAAGGTTCAATATATGCATAGGGTTGATTTTATTTCACAGTAAACATTTTAGCAAAGCAGTATTAGAAGAGGCAGGGCAGCTATAACCTCTTAAAGTGCTTTCTCTAATTTCTGTAGTGCTGCTTCTTCTCCTCCCTCAGCCTCATCCCAACGTTCCAAAAGTATCAGTTAGAAACTGAATATAACAGGACTTTATCCAATTCAGCAGTACCTGGTTATATGCTCACTGGTTTACATAATCTGATGAAAGCAAGACAGATATAGTTGCATTACATTTGTTTCTCATCAAATAGTTATTTTTGACTCACTATGATGAAGTATTAAGTTTCTTAAAAGGGAAAAATTAAGGGGAAAAACATATTTCCCTTGAGTCTAAGTAGAAACGTGATGATTTTCTGCCATTCTCCCTAGGCTACCTCAAACAAACAAAAACTTATGTAGACTATTATGCTCTATTAAAGCAAGGAGGGGAAGAAAAAGAAAAAAGGAACAATAGGACTGGTATGCCTAACAAGCTTTGCAGATGAGCTCAAAGCAGCACTTCACTGGAAACCAAAAGGAAGCTCTGGTGGGGGGTGTTCGCTGTTTAGCCTTCACAATAGTCTTCTGCAACATCTTCAAAGGCAACTTAAAACTTTTAGCCTGGGGATAAATAATGGGCAGTGGAAATTCAGATGCCTTTATGTATTTGTAACACAATGGATAGTTTGCTACTTCCTTTTCTGGAACATTTCTGAAAGGCTTTCAGTATTAATACTTGGCAATAGTCTTGAGACTTACCATTTGCTGCTTAAATGCTATAAAGAGAAACTGATAAATCAGACTGGAGTTCAAAACAAAGAAAACTTCCTAAACAAGTTTTACAGTAAAAGCTAGTGATCAACACTCAACAGGCCTAGCGTAAAACAGTTAAAATGCTCAAGTGTTACAGTTATATACTGCAGTTTATGGCTTCTGTTGTTAAAAAAAGAAGTTAGAAAATTGGAAAGGGGAATCAGCAGTAATTCAAAGTTAAGCAACCACGATTCTTCTGAAGACACGTGGCCTGAAGTAAATTTGAGAATTAAATATTAGCAATTAATTTTTTTACTCCACATTTTTATTAGCGTTTTCTAGTTTTTTTCATTAACTAGCAAATACAAAAAAATATAATCTAGCTTTAGCTACAGACTTACCATTGAAACTTTACCCGTTTATTCTAAGCTCTTTTCCAACCTGTATTTAACTCCTATAAGCAAAGACAGCTATAGCAGTTTTGCATCTCCTCCAACTCTGTCACATGAGATTTTGTATGTTCAGAAATCGTGAAACTCTGTATTAAGAGTGTTGTGCGCTATCACCAGTGAACGTTTTGTTCCACGATCTTTTTGCAGGGAAGGGCATGTTTTTTCTGGTATATGACTGAAATTAGAAGTTGCGTATATTAAATTCTACTTGAGGATTTTTGTGTGCCCTACTGCATCTACAAAATTATCTCTCAGCTCTGATTACAAGTGGTGAGAACAGGGATGTTCTCTACTTTCAATTTATCAAGTCTTTTGACAGTGTCCCAATAACATCCTTGTAGAAAAGTTGTGGAGATATGGACTGGATGGGTGAACATACAATTCTAACAAAGGAAGAAAGCTTTCACAATGAGAGTGGTTAAGCACTGGAGTAGGTTGTTCAGTGGGGTTCTTAGATCTCAGACCATGGATAAATTAAAAACTGGACTGGATCATGCCCCGAACAACCCACTTTAACTTTGAAGTTAACCTTTCTTTGAGCAAGAGGTTGGATTATATGACCTCTGGAGATCCTTTCCAACAAGATTTTTTCTACAATTTTATAAACTACTCCATTCAAGGAAAAAAGAAGTTACTAACTTCACCACATCCAGGAGATGCTCCCAAGACTATCTGGGACACCTGTATGTTCAAAAATTCAATACACAAACTCAAATTAGAACTTTAAAGTTAATGTTGAAGCCATAAAGCTCTAATTTAATTTCTCAAGTCTCTGACAGTGTCTCTTGAATTCTGGTTTTACAACTGTCATGTATAAATTACATGTCTAGAATAAACTAGCAAGTCAGTAGAAATCTTGTTACTGCAAGAAAAGTGCATTAAGACTGAAAATTTCTGAATCCTCAGCAGTGACAACTGTGGCAGCATTTTTTGAAAATGCTGGGCAACGAAAAAACTAGTCTATACCATCAGCCACTTTGTAGAAGCACATTCGTAGATAGCTCATGAACAAAATACCTGTGATTCTTCTATCCTGTAACTTCTCTGTTCTTCAAATCCTGAGAAATTTTCTTAAGAAAATACAAACTCACAGAACTACTCCAAAATAAATTTTAAAAAGTTTTGAAGTGCTATCTACCCTATATGGCTATAAGTGAGTTGCTCTGCAAGTTGCAAACAAAGAGCTAGAGGGAAAAGATGCATCAAATACAATTTCTAAGCTTTGCCATCTCAGAAGCAAAGACAAGCAAAGAGACCACAGCACAATTTAGTTGCCAATGAGTTCATTGTCACCAAGAGTGATTTAGTCACCTGTTTTCTACTGCAGCAGCTACAGTAGCCTAAGACAACAAGGGAAGGAGAACGGGGGGAACATTCTTTTCAGTACAGATCATGACTGCTTTTCTCCTCTTTACATACGCAAATATATTAACTGATTTTGTGCTTCTATTGAAATCCAGCCGCTGATGTAATGAATCTGAAAATGCAAAACTGGAAATATGAAGACAAATCTAATAAACTTAAAAATTCTGACATAAAAAAAAGCCCTTGAGGGAGTGTCATGCTACTTTGTTTGTAAATCAGCATGCAGTGCTGTTTTGCTGTACAAACAGCAACCATTTATGAATGCTGATATTTTGGTATCTATTCTTTCCTTGAGGCATTTATGCTTAAAAACTATCCGCCATATAAAGAAAAGGCTTTTAAAACCAGCAGGACATTGCTATTTTTGTGACAGCTTCAAGTAATGAATCACCAGGGATCAAGTAATAGAGCTAAGAAAGGAAATGAGCTCACAGTGTGAATTAACTTGAGACAAATGATTATTTAGGCTCTAGAAACACAAACAACATCACTCAATCACAAGAAGAGACTTGGGGTTTTTCTTTTTTTTTTTTGGGTGGGGGGGTGGGGGGCTCTTGTTTGCTTTCCTACACTTGCAGATAAACTGAAATCACACTGATCTCCGAGCTGAGGACTTGACTTTACTACTTCATATAAAATGCCATGAGCCTCTGATACCTTTTAATAAGCAGACACCTCACCAGCCACATATGCTAAACATCCATATTTAACTTCAAAATACTAAGTCTAAACACACTTGTGACCCCACAGGACTGCATTTTAGTCCCCTCTTCTACCCTTCTTAATTTAATCATTTTAAATAATCTTATGAAAAGTAAGACAAGAGTTTTCTTGAGGCCAAAGAGCAAAATTTTAAATAAAATGGTGATATAAGGGTTTTCATTTCAGAAACAACAGTATTACTTAACAGAAGAGGGCAGCAAACAATCCAATGTAACCTGTCCTTTTTAGACGGATTTCTTACATAGGGTCTAACCTGGCTGCACAGCCATTACTAATAACTTTCCATCTGTTATCTAGTTCTCTTTATACCAGAAGCCTCTCCCACATAATTAACGGAAACAAAGATTTACAATATGCTTTTTAATAGTCCTTATGTAGCTTGATTAAAAAAACAACACACTAAGGTCAGGACAGCATATTAATGAAGATATAGAGAAGAAAGTCACTAATAAAATGATCAGATACTGGAAAGAACAACTAAATAAGGAAGATTTATATAATTTCATACATCGCTTATACACACACAGAAGAAATACTTGATAAACAAGTTTAGGCATTTCAGATTTCCTAACTCAAAACGACAATAATGGATGAGTCGCAGACCACCTCCACAGCAGAACACATTTAATAAGTTCATTTCTTGGTTTTAAGAGTTTAGTGACTGTAGTCACAGATGCCTCATAACTAAAATAAAAACAGATTCATTTTGGAAGTCAATAAGAGATAGAGAGAAATTTCAGGACAGTGAATATATTCCCCACATCCTCCCATCCACACAGACCGCTTATTGCTAAAAGGAAATTAAAATGTCCTTTAAAATTATACAAGAAAAAAACAGAATGCTATTAGGAAGAAATAAAATCTAGTATTTGACATGACTACAAGTATCTATCTATAATTGTAATAGATACACCAAGTTTTTTTGCTCTGAGCGGAAAGCCAATTTTATATGGGCTGAAAGCTGCTCAAACATCTTCAAATGGCTTCAAGCCAAATGAACAATCAGAAAAGGGGACTTTGGGTAATAGGCCTCAAAGCTCAGTCAGAAGGGGTAGCTCAGCAATGTCTCAGTTCTTTCCTTGCCCTTCTCCCTTCCCTGGGCATTGATGCTTACCTAATCCCTTAGAGACCCAAGTCTGGGCACTGATCTGGAGGAATTATTTACTTTCCTACATATGGTGAATTTTCTGATGGTTTAGCTCTCCGAATCAGTTCCCTGAAGAGTCAGATATGCACCACTCCAAGGAAAAGAGTGGAAATACTGCACTGTGCCATGTGGGAAAAAGCAGATAAACAGGGTTGTGCCAGTGCCGATTTAAACAGCTTAAATGGTCATAAACTGTACCCTAAAAGACACACTTTAAATCTACACAAATCTAACAAAAAGCGCCCTAATGGTACAGGCAGTTATTTTTCCTAAGATAGAAGCTTGTCATCATCTCTATTTTAAACGTCTGACTTTAAAGCTAATAGCAATTACTGTCATTTGATTTAATTGTAAACTTCCCAAGCTTTTAAAGTACTGCAACTTGGCAAGGCCTTTATTTATTTCTTCTTAATTCTGTCAGCCACTTAAAATCATCAAAACCAAAGAAATCTACCAAACCAACAAGCTACCAGTGATAATTATGAAACTGCTGTGAAAGCTTTTACTTTGTTATGCAAACATTATTTAAACTTTTTTTTTTCCCCAAACCATGGGCTTTTTTTGTTTGTTTGTTTTCCTCTGTGTTGAAGAGCCATAGCTCTCTTAAGGCAACCTCTCCCCCCATTCCTATCTCAAGAAGCTTCCAATGTAAATTTTAGCACCTATACAGGACTTCCATTCCCAACCAGCCAGACTAAGCAATCTGAAAATAACAGGTTGAGCAGAATTAATTGTCGATGTTGAGTACGCATGATACTCAACTGCACCTGCAAATCCACAATTTCTGCAGATCAGTGAACTTCTGTGGCTAACATAATGGAAGATAAACCCCACAACTTCACGGGAAAGTGATTTCACTAGTCTATCCCTTAGCCTGTACTAAAGATGTATGCATTTTTCATCAGTGACACAAGCCCTACATGCAGGGTTTGAGTGATCATTACTTGAGGACAAACACAGGCCATCTCACCCTTCTCTTCACTGAAGGTATGTGGTTGTTTACTTTAGAGAGGGCTGGCAGAACTCAGCCCGTATCTTCACACAACAGCATGTAGTTCAGTGAAAGCTTTAACAGGAAACGACCTACCAGCTATCATTTATTTAAAAGGGTTTCAGAGTAAGTTTATCATACCATTATTTTTTCCATGAGATTAGCAAATATTATAATTTCTTCAATCAATTCTAAAAAAAAAAAAAAATAGTCAAGCAATTGTGCCAAACTCACTAAATGCTTAGAGAATTGCGGAGCTAACACAGAAGGTGCATGCTGAGATACAAAACTTAAAAGAACCCTCATGACAAGTGAAACATTAAAATTACTACTATAATAATTGTATGATTTTAAGATGAGTTAACGACTAGCTGAAATACTTTGAGATTCTATCCTGAAAATCATTTCAGTGCAAGAACAGAAACATTTACCGTATTCACCAAAGCGAAGGGACTCCCACTGCTGCCATTCCACAATGCTGCTGACTGCACGTATACCAATGTAGATCAACAGCATTCCTAATGTAGCATCTAACAAGAAGTTGATAAGGTACCTGAAAGGAAAAATGTAAAAGAAGACAAGGAGCAAGGGTCCGTTTTCTACAAGTTCAGTGTATTTTAACACCACGATTGGCAAGAGATGTGTATAAATGTTGAGAAGTCACAGTATTGAGAATAATAATTTACGCACCTCCGTAATTACTTAGCCTAAAATTGAAATAGTTTTAGAAGAGTCTCAGTATTTTGTTTCTGTCCTTAAAGTTAAGCTCCAACTACTATTTTTGTGAACTCTGGTGTATGCATGTGCATACTCTATATAAACTCCAATATTCATTTTACTCCTTTAAATTAAAACCAGATTTTCTTTTTACCATTGTGCAGCTTATTCTGTATGGAAAACCTGTATTCGAATAAAATCAAAGGAATAAAAGGAAAAGGAATAAAAAGAGAAGTTATCTTAAATACACCTCAAGGAATTTGAAGGTAAAAACCCAATTGAAACCACTTTCATTCTGAGGGGAAAGGACACCACAACTAGAGTTTTTCTTGCTCAAGGGAGCCCCCTCCTAGCCTCAACAAGGACAAATGTGCAGTGGAACACCATGCCTACAGAGTACAGTCACTATCTAGGCCAAATTTCAACCTACTTAGTGTTAGAAAGAAAAGAGATTTTTCCTGCACTTCAGTTCTTGTCTAATAAACATTCAAAATAATCAGGAACAAGCCTTCCCAGAAAAAAAAACAACCCAAACCACCCCTCAATGGACACACAACTGTTGCACTACTAATTTTATTGTTTCAAGAGAAGCTGCTGGGATCTTACGTATAATTCAAGAAACCAGAGATTACTGTGGGTTTCCAATTAATTCTTAGATTCATTAAATGGTGCAGCTGAAATTCAGAGCATTTTGTAAGTCAGCTTCGTTTATTTACTATCACCAATTTTAGCTGAGGAAAACAGCAGCTGAGAAAGAGCCAGATATAAGATGCATAGTAAAACCCTGTTACTGAGAGATTCTTATTTGGTAATTCCAAATACTTAAGGTAAACTCCATAGTCTATAGGAACTGCAGGGATAAAAATAGCAAATCAGAGGCCTGTGGGCTTCTGCTGGCTGTGGAGGCAAATCCATGTGGACAAAATAGTATCAATGTGGAAAGTGAAGACAGAATACATGCATTCAAAACAGTAAAGGAGGAGCTGTTCTGACCCTCAAAACCCCATTCAAGAGCATCCCAAAAATAAAAACGAAGCAGACATGCCTTGCTTCAGCTAAGATTTACCCATAAACTTTCTAAAAAATACTTTTCTAATAGTTGTGTGTCAAATCAGAGTTTTAACGAGCTTTGTATTGACAAACATGAAAAATCCGGGTTTAGTGTTTGGCAGAGGAAACTCGGCAATTACAAGTCCACACAAGTCATTTTAAGGCCACAAGGGGCTGCTGTAAGTCTACAGCAGGAAGGCAGCCATCAGGAGCAGGGAGAAGAGATGTGCCAACACCTACTTCACATCAAATTACAGCTCACAGTGCAGGCCAAGTATGCCTGATACTCCCAAACACATCAGGCTCACTACACGTAGGCAACATGCTCATTCAGCGATGCACTGCATTAACCCTGCTCACATGTAACCTGTGCACAAACAACAAAACAAGTTGCTGTCACTATGAGATGAATGCATTTGGCTGAGAATTCAGCGAGTTAAAGGCTGTGTTCATACAAACTTCCTGGTGTATTGCATACAGCCAGCTGAGTACCCTGCACTACAGAAGAAAAGTGCTGCTTGTTTTTGCTATTTAAAATTCTTCAAACAACAACCCATCTGTCAAGATGTTTTAACAGATGTTTTATCAGCTTTGATATTACCACACACCTGCCTGAATTACAGCACTACATTCCCAAACTAACAAGTGGAACTTCCAACTGTAGTTCTTTCCAAGCTTTGAACAACAATGTTTTCTAAAACTACATTTTCTGGTTCTGGTCTGAAAATAACCCACTAACTACAAAGCAGGAAAGAACAGAAAACTATCTACGTTTGAATATGCTAAGTAAAATTATTCTTATTTAAAATCAGACAGAAACATTGCTTTTACTCACTAATTTTGACCCACTTAATATATTTTTCCCAAGAAAGGACAAGTGGCTTTGCTTAATACTACATGCTACTTTTTCTGCTAACAAGGAGGACCTGCACCCTTGTCTGAGAAATTATACAGCTCCACATTGCAATTTTTGTTATCCCTAGAACAGTGAATAACCGTTCTCTACATCACCCTCTCGTTTTGTGTCATGTTACACTTACATGAGAAGTGGTATTTGAAAATAAGTTATGTAGGTAATATTAATACATGTAGAAAAGAACGCACATGTTAGTAAACTTTTTATTTTGAAAACTCAGCACATAGTACAAATTTATTTTTAATTTTAACATACCATAATAAACTATTGAGCTTTAAACACTGACAATTTTAGACATGCTTTGGTTAGCTTATTTGAATATATACTTTAATATATAAAATGGAATGAAAGCAATTTGCATCTGCCAGTTTTTGAATCTATCACGAAATTCTTAAACCAGTAAGCAAGGAAGATCCTACAGTGATGCCTGGTATTCTTGAAATTGTCGTAATTCTAATTTAAAATTTACAGTTGTGTTAAAATAAATGCATCTTCCCTACCAAAATTCTTAGTGGTGGGAAGAGAAAAACAGTGTTTTACTTGCACATTTATAGCATGCAGGAACACAAAAGAAACTGAGGAGGAATAAGGGAAATAAAACAGGCTTGTGAAGCAACACAAGCATATTCCTTGAGCTGTGTAGCTCCTTTGTTTACCAAAGGACAACAGTGAGCAGATGCCATTGAAGGAACTGGATTGGTTTTAAAGGGCAAATTATTAGGCTTTTAAAAGTAATTTCACAGCTTCTATTACCAGGAATATGTAAGCTTCTTTGAGCATGAGCCCTATCAAGAACAAACCCAAGCAATTACCATTTGCTTCAGGAGCTCCTGTAAAGAGACTGACGGGGTCTTAGTCATAAAATCTTCAGGTTTAATATACTACAGTGAAATGCTTATCTACTTAGTCACACTGCTCCAAGCGTGACATTGCAAAATTAATTTTTGTACTAACTGCCTGGGTACTGAGCAAGATTTCCTGCTTTTAGGAAAACGAAAATAATACTGCAGTAGCTAATGTAGGTTTTAGAAGAAAATACAAGCATTAATGATTTTTGCTAAATATCCCTGAAAGCAACCTGACTTTATATGAAAGCCTTGCTGTGGTAACAATGCAGTTAGAGGTCAGTGTACACAACTTTATATTCATTTCTTTTGGTCCCTAGCACCTCCTTCAGTAAACAGTCTCATATTACAATATGCATCCTAATTCCTCAACTGGAGAAGAAGTAGTAAGAGTTGGTCTGAAAATATCTATATACAGCCCAGAAAAATCTTTCCCAGGTCCTGCCATCCATGAACTTTTGAGCAGAACTCCCAACTTGATTAACCTTGATTAACTAAGCTTAACCACAGGTTTTTGAAAGTGATTGACTTTTGCTATGAAAACTGGTTTCTCAGCTCTATTTTGCATCATTGTTCATGTACACCATCAAACTCAACTGCAGAACTTCCATAAAGACCAATTATTCTGAAATTAAACACTCACAGTGAACAAGGGTCTTCTTCTGTAAGGTCTGATAAATAGACATTTGCGAAGTGGATGAACAACATCCCTATGGCTTGCTTGGAAGTATCTAAAAACCTGTATAGAGTAAAAACAGTTTTTAAGACACACAAAACTGTTCAGAACACAGTCAGACATTGCAAATTTATTTTAACTGAAATTCCATCTCAGTTACTCATTTTCTCTTCAAAGGAGAACACCAGAATGATAAAGTGTCATGGTATTTAGCTTATTTAACAATGTTCCATTTTAAATTCTGCCCTTTTATTTTCTTGAATATTGCTACAATAAACCAAGTCGTACTAACTTGAAACCTTACCACTGTAAATTTAAAGTCTAAGGATAACTTCTTGGTATCATATGCATTATCCAAAGAGCTAATCCTCACTAAACCTAGCTAAGTCTTTAATAACCTCCTGTAAACGATGAGTATCCCAGCCTCGCTAGATATTTCAGTTCTTTTATCTTTATGCATTTTTAGCAAGTATATGGCTCAGACAAAAAGAAAATCCTCATCACGTGCTTGTTGGTGAACAATTTAGTAGCTGGCTAATGAGTCCCTTATCTACAGTATTTTGCTAAAAAGCCAACATATTTTTCACGTGAAAGCATGAAGTGGTCTCACTAAGTTTTATCTGTAGTACAACAGCTTAGACCACACTGTAAAAGAATTACAAACCTTGAAAGCATTATCTCCAAAGCAGATGACAGAATTAGACAGAAAATAGCTTGCTACTTACAGGGAAAACATAAAAAAACCACTTAGGTACTGATTCAGTATTGACTCCAGCCCTTATTGTTTTATCATCCTTTGCACAAACCCAAAAATTCCAGAAGATATTTTATTACATGTTCAATATAGGAATCATGTCGAAAGTACTCTGTAGGCAAGAGTGTGTTCTTTATACAGACCAACACCCATTTTGCCTGTTGTTTCCACGTCTAAAAAGATCCAAACAACTTTTTATGCCCGAATTCATTTCCTCTCCCTGACAACTTTGTCTTAAACTTTATTCTCTTGCGTTCATTGCACGACATACAAAGCAGAGTGTTGGAGATGAGGCAGGAAGCCGGTGAGTTACTTATCTAATCAGTAACCATACTATAAATAACAATCCTCAAGTCCCAAAACAAGGGCTATCACTGCACTTCTCAGAATTTCAGGCTAAGGTAGACTGTAGGTACACAAAGATTTTGCATTTATTTTTTCAACAAAATAAAGGTCAGGACTAGTTTTGAAAAGCAGCATTGTGAGAGATGAATTTAAACCACCGAAGTCTTCAGCAACTGGAGTGACAGTTTAACATTTACACCAGTCTCAAAGCTAGTACAGGTTATGTTGGCATGACTACAGCCCAACAACTTCTAAAAAGTAATAAAAACAAATATACTTTTCATACCTTGTATTCTTTCATGGCTTACGTATTTATATCTTTTATCATCCTGTTTTTTATCTTATACATAGTAGGATAGCAACAAAACATGTAATTTTGTTTAAGCCCAGCTGAGAGCTTCTTGCAAGCCTATGTAAGTTTGTAGATGTACAGATGCATCTTAGGGCAACTAAGTTTCCATCAGCAGGAAGAAGTACAACCTGAAGCTTTATGCCTAAATGCACATCTTCGTACAGATTCCTGGTTAGTAAGAAAGAACTAGCAGGGAAACACAAAGGAAGTTAACTTTTTGTTGACTCATGTATTTTGGTAACTTTTCTTGTTCCTCACTGTCAGTCACCAACTTCTTGTCATCACTTTTTTTCCTTTTTTTGATCATCATATGCAAACAATCATTCCTTCAATTTCTAAAACACACAAGAAAAAAAATTTAAGAATAAAGCATGCAGAAACATACCATATCCTCCAGGGACGTCTTTCATGCTTTGGTTCTCTGAAGCGTTTTACTAAGAAGAAAAAAAACAGTAATTGAAGACAATCAGTGAATCCCAAAGCTACAAGTAAAAGCAAATAATCTTCCAGAAACATTACATTCTTTGATAAATTAGATCCTACACAACTGTATTTCACTTTATCAATCTCTAAGGATACATTTTTAAAGAAACTAGCTCGCTTCTATCACCTTCAAGTTCCCACAGATCTGACTGCCAATATACCTCACATGAAAAAATAATCTATTACCGACCACCATTTCACTGGCCTTAGCTTTTATGACCGCCCATTCAGAAAATTTAATTTCCAACAGGAAAGCAGGTATTAGTAAAAGCCGTTTCTTTTGCTCACTGGAGACCAAAAGTCAAATTGCAAAGTATTCTTGCAATATTAGGGCCAATCTGTAATACCAGAAATAAATCAAATAAATTAGTAACAGGGCAAATACATTCTCTGACAAAGTATATTTATTTTATGGATGACAAATAAGACTTTTGTCGGCAAAGTGAATTGCAAAAGGAAAGCACGACAGATTTTTTAGTCAGATAATCCCTTCACAAAAAGGTTGATAACTTTTTAACATACTAAAAACTCAAAAAAAAAATTCCAGTATTAAAATTAATGCCAACTATCCAAAGGCAAAAAAACAGATAAATTTGACTATTTCAGTCTTGATACAGTTTATCAATACAAATTGTCTGGGTATTTGATAGAAAGCTCCTCTGCACATCCACAAAGGAGAGGGAGCCCAAATCACACCTTCCCCGGCTACTCCCTGGTCCATCCCCACAAGCCCAGAAGGAGCAGAAGCCCAAAGGCTGATGGGGCAACACAAATTACAGACTTGGAGGAAGGGGTGGCTGTCCCAGGAGAGCCTCAGCCCCACTGGCCAGGGGTGACACCCACCCTGGGGAGCCAGCTCTGGAGCACCGTTGGGAGGGAGGTGGTCAGTGCATCAGGGTACAGGACAGGTATGGGATGCAGGGGAAATGTTTTGGGATTGCACAAGACTTACTATGGGTTGTTTAGGGGAGGAACCAAAGGAGGGAAAGGGAAGGATGAAGGATCTAGCTGACTCATGGAGTAACAAGTGCGGGAAAATAGAGCGATAAGGGGATTAAAAATAGTCGCTTACATGTAAACAGTGGATTGTCCACACACTTGTACTGTCTGATATGCAGTTTGTCCTATCTTCTTAGGAAATTCCATTTCTAACTCTTTCTGGGCAAGAAAACCTTTTTCCCTACTGGGAACACATGCTCAGCTCTGCCACGGGTCAGACCTGGGGCAGGGAGCTGCAGCAGCCTTGCCTCTGCTGGATCTGGCCTGATGCCGTAACACAGATTTATTTTCTGTTACAGCTGCAAGATACTAATTCCTTATATATCCCAAAGACAGAACAAAGATATCAGGGTAATGGAAAACCTTTCCACTAAGGATGAGTGTAGTATATGGGTTTCACTTCCTTCTTCCATCCAAGGTTCAGTGTCACTCACCAGTTCCTTCAACATAAGTCTTGAAAAATAATTATTTAGGCTCTTATTTCAGAAGTTGTCTTTAAAAAACCAGTAATTTTTAAGCCCCAATTCCCCTCCTCCCCTTCAGCTTGCAGAGATTCTGTCTTAAAAGTCACAAACCGTAGCAGGTATAGGTCAGGCAGAACATCAATAGGTATTTTAACTTGCTTCTCCTGGTATTAGTGATGATTTAAGTTTCGAATAGGATGCTGTATATAACTTATGCTTACCTCACTCACAAGGCTCTAAAACACATTTCGGTTTATGAACCAGTCACAACCTTTTCACAAGTAAGGCAATTTACCCCAAAGCCAACCATCCTCCTACAATACAGCATTAATTACCCAAACACCTTAAAGTAAATAAATAAAATTCACCTCCAAGGTGGAGGGGAAGCATTTGCAGGGAGCACCAAGCTAACAACTTGCCATTTTACTGTCTGTCAGTGCTTCTCACAGGAGAGAGAGTAACTGTGTTTCAACCCCATATAATACCACCATTAGAAATTAAAAAGTGACAAGAGGAAAAGACTGTAGATTTACACCAAAGATAAAGTTGTAATAGCAACATTTGCCAGCAGTTTTCTCTGTGAACAGCACACCATAAATATAAAACTTCTGTTAAAAATGAGCAACATGCAGCTAAGTTAACCAGTTTGCTCTTTATGACAAGTCCTCTCCAGTCACACTATGCATTACTTTAATTAGTGTCACTTTTGCACAACAACAGAAAGCCACAAAGCATCACTAAATAAATGCAAGAAGCAGAAGTTTCAACTTACTCTGGAGTTTGTGCAAGATGCTTTTCTGCAGACAAAATAAAAATTAAACTGGTAAGATCTGCATACTTTGGGCGGGGGGGGAAATTCCAAGCTTAGGCTTTTGTCTATTATTATGAGGAAGTTGTATAAGCCTGCAGATTAATTTCTTTCTCTAAAGCATTCACCAAAAAATCATTTTCAAAGAGCATATTCAAAACTAATTCAACTAACACCATTTCAGATTTTATCCATACTGAGAAAGGCTTCAGATGGTCCATGTTTCTCTGGCCAGTTCTGAAAACATAACATTTCATTTGAGTTAACATTACACAGGAGAGTTAACTTTGAAAGCCTCTACAGATTTCTTTCAGGAATGTATTAAATGGCTGATCACACCATAAACTTCTACCCCCCAAATGAAATGAGACAATCTGTTTAAATGCTTTAGGAGTTGCTACCTGATGAATATGTACCTGTACATTTGAAAGCCCAGTAGATCCATATGAAACAGGGTTGTTTTCTCAGTCTAGTTTCTGGCAGCTCTCTATCCATGAGCACCAGGTATTTCTAACATACACAGATACTGCCAGGTATTTTCCTACATACCCCTGATGCAGTATCCAGGTTATGCTGCCTACCCAGCACAATATACCATCACATCAGAGTGGTTGAAGTTGAGAGCAATTTAACTTCTCCCCCAGCAAGGGAGTGCATTTTCTGGATGGCTGTTGACAGCTGGGGCCTTCCCAGTAAGTAAAGTGAGCAAAAAAGCAACAGCCTGTAGATAACCGCACCGGTAAGCTCAGGGTCCATAGCATGTTTGCTATTAATAAATTAATTTTGCAACCAAAAGCCAGCATTTTTTCAAATAAAGATTCTGTAAATTTTTTAAGCATCTATCAAATCGGGGAGAGGAAAGCAATATCTTCCATTTGTCCTCCCTCAAAATATGTCATGATTGTAGATGCTCTCAGCCCCACTCACAGTTTCTCTTGGCAGTCTGCATTGCCTCACCGTAAACTCAGAGACATGCACTGGTGCATGTGTCTGCTGACAGATGGATCTCAATCTGCCAACTTCTCACTGTGAGGAGGTGGTACCACTCCATATGCTTCAATTCGGAGCGTTATTCTCGCACTAGCAAGAATTCACCACATTTAATATTAATTAACTAATAATGTTCAGAATTTCATGCTGAATTACAAATGAAGAAAGAAGTGCTGCTTGTTTATACATTCAATGCCAGAATTTTTCAGGAAAGGAAATAAAAGCATTTCTGCCAACAAGCATGTGCACTGCCAGATGGACAGATAATGGATAAGCATATAAGGCAGAGTATTGCTAATGCAAAATTCAAGTTCATTAAATTGTCTTCCCATTTCATTGAAATTCTGGAAATAATTAATGCCAGAGTACTGTGGAAGGGTTTCTAACAGTTACTTTAACATAGGAGTTTCGCAATCAGTATTCCACAAAACTGAGGACTCATAGGGAAGAATAAAGGCCATATATGAGAACAGAGACAAGAAATAAAGTAAAGCCTCTCCGAAGTGGCAATATGAAAAGCAACACTTGAATCTGTACTTGGAATTCAGCCCTTCTTTCTCTCCCTTCTTCACCTCCTCAAAAAGTCCCACTGGAGGTATTTTGCTGATGTGAAGTAACTTCAATATGGATTCAAGAACTCCAAGTTTCCAGATGGCTGCTCTTGTAGCAGCACAAAACTGGCCCAACTCAAGCGTTTGAAATGTTTCTATGTATCATGTATTATTGCATTTCTCAGACACATGTTCTGGCAGTTCACAGTAAGAATCTTTCTGATTCCAGTAAAGATTTAAGAAGATTTCTCTAGCTCATCAATTTGAAATTCAAAAAAAAGGAAAATAAGCTAAAGAATATTCAATGTGTTCGATGTCCTCTGCAGCTGTACTACAATAACACTGCTCTTCTGATGAGCGAATTGGGAATTTCACTTGTATTTCTAGTGCTTCTCAAAACTTTTTCAAAAATAGGTCACAGACAAAGCATGTTTTGTTTCTGGAATGGGCTGCCCAGGGCAGTGGTGGAGTCCCCATCCCTGGAGATGTTTAAGAGTCATGTTGACATAGCGCTGAGGGATATGGTGGAGTTGAGAACTGTTAATGTTAGTTTAATGGTTGGACTGGATGATCTTCAAGGTCTTTTCCAACCTTGATGATTCTGTGATTCTGTGTAAGCTTCCTACACATTTCTGTCATCAGACCCTAGCAAAGCAACAGCTGAGCTAGTCAGACAGAAGAAGAAAACCAAAAGGAGGAAAGGTTAGCAAGGATAAGGTCACATTTGCACACCCCACATGCAAACCTGCTCATGCGCGTGGGCAGCTTCAGCAAGGACAGAATCGGACTCTTCTCGCAGGTGCACAGGCAACGGGCACAAGGAAACAGCCACAAGTTGCAGCCATGGAAATTCCAGCATGATAGAAGTAAAAAATTTCTAATGAGAGCAATTAAACTCTGCAACATGTTTCCCAGAGAGGGTGCAGTGACTTTCAGTCTCACAGACCTTGAAAATTCACCTGGACAATGCTCTGAGCAAGGGAACATAGACTGGCCCTGCTCTGAGCAGGAGGTGGGAACAGGTGACATTTGGAGTTCCTTTCAACAAAAATTGATCTGTGAGTCTAAAAATCATCTTTCTGTGATATGACAAGATTCAAGCCAATTACCAAAGTATGGCTAAAAGTCACCCACACGTGTATATATGTATGTATGCACAGAATTTAACAGTGAGAAGTGTGCTGCAGTTTGAGCTTCCATACAGTGCTATATCACGAGAGTGTTGAATCTCCTCCAGCAGGTTGGTTTTACTGGGCTTCCTGAATAAGGTGTTGCAACCAGATAGATCCTCCAACACAGCCCTCATAGTGCAAGACTTGTGTGATCTGTGGGGTTACTTTGATATTAATTCACATCATTTCCAACATTCAAGACAAGTATTAAAGTTTCCAGTAGAACACTATTTTGCTAATAATGTATGGAGCAACATCTGAAGAGTTAAACCAAGCATTAGCATCCAAACTCAGAGTCAGATGCAGAATTTCATATGGCTACTCTCAGGCAACTGAACTATTTTCAGAACATTTGGTTATCAGGAGAACATATGCATCATAATTTGATCCTGCAAGTTATAACCCTGTAAAAATCTTGTCAAATCAACTACATATGCAGGCCAGATTTCAATTTTTTAAAGTTTTATTTAGGAAGACTGTCAAAAACACTGTTCTGCTTGTTAATATCAACACTTTTCCCACAACAGTGGGAACCATGACTGTTTTGAATAAGCACATGCACACTAATAATTCCTGAAAATTCACACCACCATGGAACAACAACTATACGTGAATTTTATATTACTCGTGATCTTTATCATACATTTGAACTTACCATCCTTTCCCACTAAAGCAAAGCTTTTAAGAGGCTTGTCTTGCAGTTTCACTTTATCCTCCCCATTATTTTCTTGGTAGCAGCAAAGAGGGAATAAGAAATTACAGATTTCCTCAAAACAGAATTTTCCTTTTTTAAATTAACTTTTCAAGAAACAACATGCCTAATGAGAATGGGCTAAAACAATGCCTTACAAGAAGGTATACCAGTGTGTAAACCACGTATCACTTGACTGCCAAAAGCTTTTGTGACACCTAAGAGCTCAGCATTTCCCTATATTCATAGTTTAAGAAAAACAGGAACATGGAGGGTGGGTGTGTTTAAAGAGAGGTAATAAATGTGACTGCAAAAAAGGCCAGAAGAACCAGCTTGCGGCTCATTTTTCCACGCAAAAAAGAAAATGCACTGTGTTCTCGGTAATTCAATTTTTGCCCAACTGCAATTCTTCCTTGGTTTCCTATGCCCCATTAATGACAACTGAGATACTCAAACACAGGGTACCTTGAAAGCCTGCTGCTTATCTCCCTACACAAGAACCCCAAAGTCCTTCACTGTATTTTTGCTTAATGACCTAGACTTGCCAACGCTCTTGGACACTAATTATACTAAAGGAGAAATTATACTGGATTGGAACAACTGATTTCCAGCTACATCCAGTGGTACAGCTGTACTGGAGAAGGATACCAGGAACCATGGTTTCTTCACGATGAAGACAATTACGGAATAAGTCACTCAAAGGAAAATTTTGTTCGAGTCGATGTTAAAGACTGACATACTATGAAGTGCATGAGCTCACCTGCTTTTCTCTCCTGCAAAAAGGATTTTTAAAAACTTCTGTAAGACAGAGAACAGTATTAGCCACGCAAGTACCCAACCTCTTAATTCCACTGTGTCCCTGGCCTCACTGGTTCTGTAGAGATACGTGTGTAATTAAGAACTTGTCCATTAAAGATGGTCACCCAGGGAGAAACTTTATAGAAACGCTGGACACAAAGGTTAACGACTCAGCTAGTTAGTTATTCAGGGACATCATAAGACTAATGATTCAGTGTCTGGACAGCCATGTGGTACCTGCAAAACTGCAGATCTTATCCAAGTCTCTTTGTTCCAATGGCAACAGTTAGAATAACGTTGTGGCTACAGTTTTTAGGCAGCAAAAACTTTGCGACAGTTAAATGGGTCTGACTGGCACTCTTGTTAGAGCAGAGAACAAGGGACTTTGTTTTACTGCAAAGTTAAATACGCTAGTGCCGAGCATCAGCCAAGCCCAGCTATCTCATGACCAGGGCTCTTTTGTCTCAACACAGATGACATAAGACAACGGAAAATGATGTGCTAACACTGGATTTCACAGAAGTTATCAAATGCGCAGCAATGCTCGCTGGATAAACACTAGAGAGTTCAAGTTACTGGAAGTTACCTCTAAAAACATTTACTTCCTACCTGCTTCCACACCCAGCTAAAAACCTACCTGTAAATTTTGTCCCTACAAAGGTTTTGTGACAGCTAAGGAATGGCTATCACAAAGTGAAGCTCCCCTTCACAGTGCAGGGGAGGAGAGAAAAAAGTATTATCAGAAAACAAACAAACAAATCAACCAACCCCTGCTACCTGAGTTTTGAAATAAAACAGACAACATTGCTTCTTCAGGAAGAGCAGCCAAATGCATTACACGAGGTTGGTGAGCTTTTTATTCTTAACACATACATATTTTAAGCTCAAAAAAATTTTCCAAATGCTTAGCTTGTAAGATTGGCTGGGGGAGACACAAATAAGTGGTATTACCTGTTGCATACAACTCAGTCTAAGACAATTTCACCAAGGCTGATCTCATGCATCCTGGTAGCACATGACAGTGTGGTTCTGACAGAAGCATTAACTTGGCTGTCAATAAAGGAAACAAATGTGTCTTAGTAGAGCATGCAGCCATCGGAATTGAGCTTTTTTCCTTTTCGAAATGTAAAGCTTGCTTTTAAAATAGCCAAACTAACAAAGAATTAGACACAAGTTCTCGCTCTCACTTGCTAACCTATTTGCTATCTCCTCAGCGAGAGCAACACTTCAGAAGTCAGAAAATGCATGAAATACACATTATGTAAACAAAAATATTTTTACTTCCTGAAAGACATGTCAATGCTAGAACAATACTAAAAACAAAGGTTGCAAGTAACTGCTTTAAGAAGTCTAATGTAAACAGCACAAGTAGCTTAGGAAATATTTATCCAAGTATGAAAGTTATAAGACAAGATTTGATCTCAGAGACAGGCATTTGTTGTATTTGCATTATAGTATACGTAGCACTGTTGGGTCAAGGTGTGGTCTATTTGAAAGGTCACAATAAATCAGTTTCCCAGGACTTTCAGAGACAGAAGCATATGCCACTCTGTTTCTTCAACAGGTAAGAGATAGTTAAAGCAAAGCAAATCTAAGCCTCCACTACTAAAAGTGCCTGTAAGACTGGCTTTAGAAGTTTAATACACAGCCTTCTTGCAACTGCTTTTATACTCTGATCCAGGAAAAAGGTAGGTTGCTAGAAAAACAGACAGCCTGTTCCTACCATCCGATACATACACCTAGTGAGAGATGAAAAATACAGCCTGTTGTGTTCAAGTGGATTTTTTTTTTGCTATTAAAAATAAGAACCATTTGGGAAACATGAATTATTTAGTATAAAACAAACAGAATCAATCCATATTAATGTGCACTAAGCAGCAATTTATGATTCACAACACCATTTTCACATACAGCATTCACAAGATTACTCAATAATACATGAAGGTTTCCGAACGTTATTAGTATGACAACAGATATCAATGAACTTGCAGTCATTCAAGCCAGTTGTTTTAAACCAGCTCTTGGGAACTGGCAGGACTGCCAAAGCAGAGCTACAAACTCACTCATCATTCATTAAAATATTAAGCCAGTAACTGTAGCAGTTTTAAACGCAGAAAGCAAACCCAAACCATAAGTTCAGATCTACACAAAGAGAATCTAAAAGGAAAACTGTGTTTCCCTTTGTAGAAAATGATAAAGAATATATTAAATCAAGGAGGCCAAAGGTATATGTACACTCTATGTTTAGAGTTCATTTAAAGTCTAAATAGCTTTGCTTACCAGATTCATTCTTCCTAGGCTGCTGAAACTATCAAAGCATTGAATTGCAAGACACACTTTCCGTAACACCAACTGTTTCAAAAAGAACAAAAGATACACAACCTACTTTCATACGTTCTCTTCACACCTGATCAAATATCATGAAAGGAGAGTCAGTGACCAATTATGCAGACTTCTTCGATACAATGTATCTAATAACTAGGTATTCACAGCATAAATTAAGTTTCTGAAATCAAGATGAGAACACGTAATAATTTCCACATGCACAAGCATTCTTTTTAATGACAAAGCCTAACACTTCTTAACATTTAAGTTTCATAAAAGCTTCACAACACCGAAACCTAACGCCAGCACTAAAAACATACTGCCATAAGAAATATCAAGTTTTTAAGATCAGACGGAGGAGGGCGAGTTTTTTTTCCTCCCCATTTGATTTCAAAGCTCGTTAGACTACTTCATCTTCTAACATTACAATTACCTTGCAAAGAAAGCATTAAAACCCTATGCATTGCACTGCTAGTCACACTACCTGCCTCAAAACAAGAAAGTCATACTGGAAGATGTTGCGTAGTAGCTTTTCCAGCACAAGTAAGAAAGTAAAAGCAATTATTCTAAAAAGGAATTAAAGTTTTAGAACATAATCTCTTCAAAAATTATTAGAGACAGAGGACACATATTGTGAGCTTGTTGAATAGTTGTTTGTAATTTTAAAGTCATTTTTCTTCCATGGGAAAAAAAAAATATGTATTTTTGGCAAACAGAAAAAAATAACTAGAGTGGAACAACAAAAAGCAAGCAAAGGTTGTTTCTGTAAGTACTCATTCAAGCCTGTCCAAAATTCCTAAGATGAACCCTATAAAACAGTATTTGGCCAAGTTCTGAGCATTTAAGCCCAGGACAATGATTTCTTAAGTTTTACCAGTTACCAAAATTATGTCAGTCCTATATTTGATACCCTTAAAAATTCAGGAACTCCTCTCTAGTTCATCTCTCACTGACAATTTCTAGTTACTTCCATTGGCCCATCTCTTTCAACAGTGTCAGTGGAGCACAGCAATGCAGAGCCCTCTCAAAAAGAAGTAGTATACAAATACACTTCTTGTCACAAATCTTCATGTCCCAAGCACCTTGCAGCTTACAGGCCAGCTGCTTCCCAAGTCGTCCTGAGCTCTATTTAATGCCCTGCGACCAGGTAAAACAAGGGAACGTAGTACTGTGTTCCTCTTCTCTCAGGTGAGCCAATACATATTAATCACTACAAGAAGAGAAACGTGACAGAAGTTAAGATGACCGAAGTCAAAACATTTCAAATTACAAAAACATTCGATTAAAAAAAAAAAAAAAAAAGCGGCATCTAGAGAAAAAAACATAATGACCAATAGAAAAAAAACAAGTTTAGCACCTTCCCTGGGATGCCTTTTCCCTACTCTCTAGCTCAGCATGTCTGTGAACTAACTTGCACCTGGAACTATGAATCCAAACCATGAATGTGAGCTATGAGGAATCTGAACTGTGAATCCATTTTAGCATATTTTCATCCTCAACATTCATTACATATGACAACATATGTACAAGGTTATGACAACAAATATATATAAAATGTGTGATTCAAGGTCAGTGGTAGAAAAACAGGTCTTCAGTATCTTGAGCAACAGTGTGAACAAATTCAATTATTCCTGATTAAATCCTAAAACCTCATCCCTGTACCACACTACCTGCAGTCTCATGCAAGCTCCAAGCTTATGTTCAGCCTGCCAGTGAGATTTAACATACTAAGTTTCGTAGGGAATACATTTGGCTGTGATCAAGAAATCTCTGAGAATGCGAACCATTTCCTACCAACAGGCATGAGAAAGCAACCTGATTTTTCATTTCATCAACAAAATCCACACAGATAAGACCTTGTTAAATACCAGTTTAAGAATGCAAACTTCATTAACCATGAAATTAATATCACTGCAGAACGCAAAAATGCACACTGTGTATTTGTACAAATCATCTCCTTACAAATTTAATTATAAAACACTAATCAAGAACACATTCATTATGCAGTTTACAGTTAAACAACAGTCTAGCTAACAGTCCAGAAGTTAGTTCTAATTAAACACAGCTTCAGAGTTTCTGGGTAATTTATCATTTTAATAGTTTACAAATGTCAACATAACTTATCCTTTATCCTAAACATTTCATAATGTGAATGACATGCGTAATTATACTCTGAACAATCTTATCTGGAGTACAATTATATCCAGCAATCAGCTGAGTAATAAGAAAAATGTAATACGTTCCGAGCCAACAAGACGAAGAAGGGCATCAGACAACTTAATGAAAAGTGCAACTTGCAGATTATTTGTCTAAATTGGTGCCTTATTTTTTTTTTTTCTCCTTAACTTTTACTAGCATGGCATTTCCAGAATAGTTGCTGCATTTAGCGGCATTAAAATATTAATGACCTGACACAATCAAGACATTAAGCCACCTAATAAAGTGCTATTACAACCTATACCCAACAAAGAATCAGACATCTTGCAAGCAGTTTTAATCAAAACACCAAGGAAATGTAGTTTAAGCAGGACTAAACATTATGAAAGCCTATTTCTCCTATTGTCAGTAAATGCAAAGACACATACCTACATTACAAAACAAGATTGATCTTCTGTTTTCAAAATAGAAAACAATTCCAAAATTCTTATTCGTAAATTCATTTCAGGTTATTTGCTTCACTTAAAGGATCAGCTGAACAGTTCCCAACACTATTATTACTTGCTTTTGTACAACATGAAATTTGTCAGCAAGAGTTGTCTTTCTGGAGAGCTTGTAATGGACAGAATTTATCCCAACTAGATATTTCATACATTAAGAGTACTACAATATTAGCATGGTAAAAGAAAGGAATTTAATTGGCTAATTTACACACATGGTTGCATTTTTTTTTTTTCTGCTACGGCTTGTAATGCATCTCTTACTTTTGTCTCAAAACACAGATAAGGATGTCGGAGACACTGAAAGGACTGATGATTTATTTAAAACAAAAAAGAAGTTGCCACGTAACATAGATGCAAGCGATACCTCATCATCCGGGGATATACCATACTTGATCATTTTAAGGTGTAATTTACTTGGCTGTGACCGAAGTGACCTCACATGGCTTTTCTGAGTCCTGCAGCCACAAGCAGACGCTTAACCTGCAGAATAATAGATGCTATATAGCCCACTCAGATACTGGTCATTACTAATTACCATGGATTGGGCCCGAAGGAGCAAGAGGCTAAGACACCTTCTTTCTACTACCATCACCCCATCCTGTTTCCTCCTTGCCCTCCGGCTAGATGGGAGGGGATTGCACAGCCAAACCCACAGACTGACTGTCAGGGAAGGACATAATTTACTTTACAGAGGCAGCCCTTAACTATAAACCCAAGCCCGAGCCCAAGCCCAGGGCAGTGCTCCCGGGCAAGGGCAGGCTGGCTGAGGCCCGGCGGAGCTGTCCAGGGTCCCCCCCAGGGGCTCGCCTGCACCCCGCGGCCACCCGCTTATTTTCTGATAGAAAAGTCCTGCTGCTTCCATGTTCTGGATTTCTTTCCCCATTTCCTCCTTTTTAAAAATTTATTCTCCTTTTGTTCGCCCCCCCCCCCCCCCCCCCCCCCCCCCGATCTTGCTTTTTAGCGTAGTTCAATAGCACACCTTACCAGGCTGCCGTTACCCCATGAGGGATTCATCCCCATTGCGGTGACACCCGACAGTGGTCCTTAAAGTCGTTTCAGACCGCCTAATACTAGGTAACCCCAAATACACACCGCAAGGCAAGTTCTGCACATATCTGGCAATTCGCCAGGAACCTGCACTTGGGAAGAGTTCCCGGAAAAAGAATAAGGTGCATTCTACAAAGTGTGATCCAGTGCGTAAGAATATGAAATATTCTATTTGTGATTTAAAACTTCAGTATGAGACAAGTTTTAAAATCAGTTGCCCAAAGAACATCTCCAAGGTGGTCCTCAGGAATTCACATCAACATTACTGTGTCACTCCAAGTGAATATGTACATAGAAGAATGGGATATTATCAAGTCAAGAGAAGTCTTTTTAAATAATGCCTTTCTTAATAAAACACCACCTTGCTAGCAGGCCACTGCCCTACACCTTAGGAAACTGCCATGTTTCTTAAGGTCTAGGGCAAATAACTTTGTTACTGTTACTCAGAAGCCTGTATTTCACTGCTGATGTTGGGATATCAAAGCCAACTCCCTGCCATTTTCTCATTTTTTAAATCTGCTCAAGCAGAAAGCAAATTGCTATGGAAAACAACTGAAAATCATATGCTTTAGTTCTTTTGTATCTAATAGTTTTCTTTAAGCTTTTTTCTTTTTGAAAGGCCACTAAAATGACTTAATTTCTTCTCAAGTCCCTGATCCCTAGAACATTATTCCCCATAATAATACTCCCTTACTTTGACAATATGAAATAATTCCTCTGAAAAGCGTATTTTTGCTAAAGCATTCTGAATTCTGCTAAACTACTTGCTAAGATAGCTTATTATACAAATAAACATTAATTTTCCTTGCTTGGCTTATCAAGTGGGAAAATGTGCTGTAAAACTGTAAAGCGAAGGGACTTTAAGTATGCAGTTTTTAAGGTACTTCCTTTATGACACTGTAAGCAGATAGGACCTTAAAAAATAGAAACAGATCTTATAAAAGATATTTTTTTTAGCTGTGACCCTCAATGGCAAGCCTACCTACCCACTTATCCACTGCACCTGTCCAGAGTTTAACAGAGAAGCTTTTACCCTTCTTCGTGTGAGTAGAGAGACAAACTGCAATAAAGCCATAAAAAAGTAACAGTCCCACATACTCTGATCTCCTTTACAGCATGCATATATATATATGTACATTCTCCACAGACAGACATGAACCTTCTACCTGCAGAGGATCAAATGAATCTTCTATTGAAATAATATCATCAATACAGAATCACAGAATCATCTAGGTTGGAAAGGACCTTGAAGATCATCTAGTCCAACCATTAACCTAGCACTGACAGATCCCAACTACACCAGATCCCTCAGCGCTCTGTCAACCCAACTCTGGAACACCTCCAGGGATGGGGACTCCACCACCTCCCTGGGCAGCCCATTCCAACACCTAACAACCCCTTCTGGAAAGAAATACTTCCTAATATCTAGCCTAAACCTTCCCTGGCGCAACTTGAGGCCGTTACCTCTTGTCCTATCACTTGTTACTTGGTTAAAGAGGCTCATCCCCAGCTCTCTGCACCCTCCTTTCAGGTAGTTGTAGAGGGCGATGAGGTCTCCCCTCAGCCTCCTCTTCTCCAGACTAAACCCCCCCAGTTCCCTCAGCCGCTCCTCATACGACATGTGCTCCAGACCCTGCACCAGCTTCGTTGCCCTTCTCTGGACACGCTCGAGTCATTCAATGTCCTTTTTGTAGTGAGGGGCCCAAAACTGAACACAGTAATCGAGGTGCGGCCTCACCAGTGCCGAGTAGAGGGGTAAGATCACTTCCCTGTCCCCGCTGGCCATGCTATTTCTGATGCAAGTCAGGGTGCCATTGGCCTTCTTGGCCACCTGGGCACACTGCTGGCTCATGTTCAGCTGGCTGTCAATCAACCCCCCCAGGTCCCTCTCTGACTGGCAGCTCTCCAGCCACTCCTCCCCAAGCCTGTAGCACTGCTGGGGGTTGTTGTGGCCCAAGTGCAGCACCCAGCATTTGGCCTTATTGAACTCATACAGTTGGCCTTAGCCCATCGCTCCAGCCTGTCCAGGTCTCTCTATGGCTCATATCTAATTTTTTAGCTGTTCCCAAGTATCCCAAAACAAACAGCCACATTCTGACAAGGTATCAATCTTCTAACAGATGAGTTTAGTAAATAAACTACATATTCAAGCTGAAGTACTTTCAAGTTTGTGTCAGAGAGGGTAAAGGGACTAGCAATGGGTTTTTGCCCTCCATACCTTTCTGGCAGTATGGCTAATAAAAACTGTATTATTTACAACTATGCCTACATTGTACACATGTGGGAATTCTGTGCTAACACCACCCTCTAATCATTCATTACCAATAAAAGCCTAACCAGAGAATGCTCAGAAGGTGCTTGGGATTACTGACAAAACACATCATATTACACAAAAATATTTCAAGCCAGTTTTTGCGGTGTCAGTAATGAAAAACCGTAACTATTGCACCAAAAAACCCAAACACCTAAGAAGCAAATCTGTAATTTTAAATCAATATTCTCATGAAATAAGATACAAGCATTATAATGGCAAACTTTGAAGAAATATTATCTTTGGCTTACTGACCTGAAGCATAAACACACATCTCTTCCATCAAGGGAAACCCATTAAGACTTCCTGTTATGAAGTGCTTTAGCTTAAATAAACCAGAGTGGAAAATAATGCATACATAAGCAGGAAGGACAAGAGCAAAATTAAGCAACAAACTTCAAAAAGAGGACGCTAACGGGCTTGAGAATTAGCAGTCAGAATCCGAAAGGACTGTCAGTCGCCTGACTTCAGTACAGCTTTCGACATACTTGAACATCTGTAGTGTCTGGGTGGAACCGTTTCAACATGCCTCTTGCAGCACAGAGTTGAACTCAGAGCAGTAAAGATTAATTCACAGTGATTAAATACAACACACTGATGGGCTCCTATGATAGTATTAAGTATATTCACCGGTGATTCAGACAACAGAAGAGGACCTCACTTCTCTAATCTGTGGACCACGCTTTACACAGAGAGCAGGATAGGATTTCAGGGACCTTGAATGACTTGCAACAATAAAAACAAATGCAAACTTCTACTCTTTGGTTAAGGGGTCAGGGAGTCTCCTGTATAAGCCCAGGATAGATAATAACTGGCTAAATTATATTCCATGAGGAAAAGATCAGGGGTTTACAACAGGTTGTATATTTGCATCTGAAGATAATAAAACAAAGTCAATCCTTTAAAACACTACTGTGAGGTAAGTGTGTAAGTTAAACTGTTCTTCATTCCCTGTGCAACCAAACAAAGAGGCAACAGCTACAAAGAAAAGGAAACCTCAGGATTAATTTCAAATGATCATTTCATCAGGTCAAAGTGAGAAATTCTGTCTCTATCACTTCTTGGTCATGCAAAATTAGTAGTTGAGGACACACAAGACAGGCTGAAAATATGATCAGGGTAAAAACCTTTCTTTGATTAGAAAATACTTTAAGTATTAGAAAATTGTTGCAGCAATCAGTGACTCTCTGACAGAGAGTCACCACATCGTCAACAAATTAAAAACTTGACATTTAACCGTGTTTTAGCCCTTAAAAGATGAAGTTTAACCACTGTCATTAGCAGGTCAGTTGATAGCATAACTGTACAGCAACTGGATAATTGTACACACGAGAAGACGGCAAACCGCAGTGCCAGATCTTAAACAGTTTTGCTTTAACAATAATCCTTCAGTCATTTGAAGATGAACATCTACTAATGAGCCACAGAAAAGGTCCTCCTTCTCTTACAGCTAGTTACTACAACCAGAAAAAAACTAAAAAAATTTTCTTTGTTCCACTGAATGCAAGCATAGTAAGATTTATCTAGACAAGGGCAAGTCTGGGTCAGCCTTTGATTTAGCCACTTACCAAAAATTCTTATTCCTTACATGTCAAATCAAGTATTTTTCAAAGGAAAACCAGCCTCTGTGCATAAAGATCAATTGTACAGTGTATCTCTGCTGCCATTACTTTAATTTCTTTTTCTACAGAGGGTACTGCACCATTAATCACAACCAAAGTATTAGAGTATCTCCTTCTAGGGTTCCCTTTCCACAAAAAAAAAAAAAAAGGCAAGTCACTTGCCCTTTATAAGTTAAATTTAACAGTCGTGGACCTTCAGTTCTCTGACTTTTTATGGAGGACAGTTGGAGCAGCGACACAGCTGCAGAGAGAGAATTAATGCTGTTCAAAAGGGAGGCCCACCTCTGACCGGACAGCGGTGCTGCTCCTCAAGCAGTCCCTGCCTACAGCCACTTGTTCCTCACTCAGCACTCCCCCTGTTGTGCTGGACAGGTAGAGGACCAGAGCACGGAAATACTCCAGCTTAAAAATAACCACCTCTACCTGTTTACTTTTCTTGCTCTATCAGTTCTGTGATCCAGCTCCAGAAGTTGTCATGCCTTCTGCCACAGCAGCTCAGGGACAGGAACAACTGTGTAGGTGCCAAGGCAACTGCTGAGGAGAGGTCACGCTCTCCCTCCTGTTCTCAGCCACAAGTTCCTGCGTCTCTGTCGCATCAGATCTGTCACGTGGATCACAAAAAGTCCTACTTATCAGGGCAACTTTTAAAGGTTTTAGAACAACATAACAGATGTTTTGCATATAATATTAAAAGGATAGAAACATTCAGCAAAACTAGCAGAAGAACAGAGCCATCCTTTCCATCACAGCACAGCTGAGAGAAAACTGCTCTTTTACCAGTGTAACTAGTCCCCACTGCAGGGCAGCTTCTCCTCCTGCTAGGGCAGAGGCCCACAATAAAGTGGAAGAGAACACGGCTGTCAAAACTGGGACAAACGTAACTATCCTTCTCTTTTTAAATGTAAGCACTTTTAAGCGTGACAAATTGCAACTTTTTTTCTCTGATCTCCTTTGGAAACAGATTCCTTTTCTCACCAGTACCACTGCAAGGCCACCTTCCTTTCACTCCTGTCTTACAACTGTAAGCGCTTCATTGACAATCTCCTGCTAATAGTTCGTGGTTTAAAAATATCTAACCAGACTGAAGTTAGGAAGTGCAGCTAACAATGAGGCTTTCAGTTTTCCTAGTACATACTTTTTGTATTCATTCTTATTTTCACTGTGTATTCCAGTACTACTGTAACATGCATAAAGTGATACCATTTCCAGAAGAAAGATACTATCCTGACAAATAACATGTAGTTCTTCATCTTTTGATATACAATCCATAAGAATTATCTATTTGTATCTCTTAATTCCAAAAACATTATGAGGTACTTATGTTTGGAAACTGCTAAAACTCCTAATTATGAGGATGCTCTGGCTGACCAAATGTCACACCAGTGACTACTGTTGTCATTCAGTAACACAATGACAACTGCTACATGCATAGCTTTTATAAGAGCAATGCAATTGCTAACCATGACCGAAACGCTAAAGTATGCAAATATAGTGTGTTAGCAAATTTTTGACTTAACCATAATTGTATGACGCTACCATGAAAGGTTATCAGTTCAACTCTACTGTAAACAGGATCTTGGTCTTTAGATCAAACCGTAGAATACTTGTAGCTGATGTTCCCTTTTCCCTTCCCCACATTTTGTTAACAGCAACTTTATGGTCAGCTGAATAACGGCACTGGGCTTGTTTTTCACTCCTCAGCTGAAGATACACTAACTATAGTATGGGATAGAGAGAAAAATCTACCAGAACTGTTCCACATTGTTGTACCCTCAGAGCAGGCAGGACTGGAGTCACTAAAGCCTCCAGCCTTTCCACCAAACTCAAATGAGGAGCGTGACAAGTTACTGCTCATCAGCTGAGCTGAGGTAAACAGCCACAGGAGCTCACCAGCTGCTCGGAGGTACAGCAGAGGCTCTAAGCAAGCGCAGCGTACCGTGTTGCGATTTAAACAAGTGTGTCTGTCTTCGCTGTTGACGACATGACAAGGTACACTTAAGCGCATCTGCTTGAAGTACTCGGAGCAGCGTCTCTCCGAAACAACGCTGCTCGTCCCAGCCGCCTGCCTCCCGAACCCGCCAGCCCAGGCGACTCGGCTGGCGCTAAGGCCCCGCTCCAGCCCCGCGGGTGCACAGGGACCGGCCCCCCCGGGCTGCCGGGCCGCGTCCCGCCGCCTCACCTCACGGCCCCGCTCCAGCTCACCGGGCACCAACAAAGCTCCGGCCGCGGCCGCACTTCCCCGCGGCCCTTCCGCGGCCCGGCTCGGCCGGGAGCCCGGGGCAGCACGGCGCTTCCCCCGGGACGGCCTCGGGACACAGCAGCGAGGTTGCGGCACCCTTAACCAAGCCCGAGCCCCGCCGAGGATGGAGGGAGGGACCCGTCCGGCCGCGGGCCGGCACTGCCAGGCCGCGCAGAGCCCGCGAGGCCCGGAGGCCGCGGCCCGCCCCCGCCGCCGCCACTCACGCATGAGGGTGCTGAAGGCCACGACGCCCAGGAGCCCCTGCAGGAAGATGCCGAAGCTGTCCATGAGGGCCCCGTTCTCGCAGCCGCGGTCTCCCGGCCCCGCCGCCGCCCCCCCGCCCGGCTGCGGGGGGCTGTCGGTGAGGCCGAGGCTGCCGTTGAGCGGCGGCGCCCCCATGGCGAGGCCCGGCCAGCGCCCGCCTCAGCGGCGCATGGCGGCGGCGGCGGCGACGTCGCGACCGGCGGGCGAAGCCGCGCCCCCCGCCCCGCTTCCTGCGCCGAGCCGCCCGCCCCGCCGCGTCACCGGCCGCGCCGCTCTCCCATTGGCCCAGCCCCGGAGCCTCCCGCCCCCAGCGCGGGCCGGCATGGGCCGGGGACGGACGGACCGGCGGGAGGTCTCCGGCGGGTTCCCCCCGCCGCCTGCCCCGCAGGGGAAAGCCCACACAGCCCCCAGACCGGATACCGGCGCCCCCCGCCACCGCTGAGGGGCGAGAGCGCGGAGTCGGTGCGGCCCCCACGCTCCCCCGGCTGCGGGCCGGGCCGGGCCAAGCCGAGCCGAGCCGGCAGCCCGCCAGGCAGCTCCCAGCGCGCCGGGGCTCCGTTCACCGGCGTCTGAGCGGCCGCAAAACACTGTCCGGCCCCCGCACCCACGCGCATTGCTAAACCGCACCCGTAGCCCCACCAGACGAAACCCTGGCTCGGAACTGGACCCACGCGAGGTTTTGCTTACCCAGCCGCTACAGCTCAGGGAAGTTTGACATCACACTAGAAAGAAAAAATTACGATCTGGATTCTTTAGCAACATTTTTTTTTTTTTTTTCCTTTAAAAAGGGCAACCAACGGCACAATGGATGAAACACAACATGTTGGCACTTTTGTTTAGAAAATGATGTACCTGTGACCAGTGAGTCTGACCGACCCCCTCAGCCATACCCCCTTAATCACAAGAGAACTGCGCTCAAGTATTGCACTGTAGTTTTTTCTTACGCTGTTTCTCCAAATAATTTAAACCCCTGTCTAAATATGAATTCACTTTTAAGTATGACCCAGAAAATACAACATGTTTAAGTCTATCAGAAAACTAAGCAGAGCACATGAAGCAATAGTTGTTCAAATAATGACATTTGTTGCATCTATCTCACAAATCCACCTACGTGACTGTCTTTCCTGGCAAGCGATGCCAAACGGTATTGGCACAGAGCAGTGAATTCTCTGATATTTAAGCTGTGCCATAAATGTCTGGAAGTTGCAGCTAGAAAAAGAAACGCTCTCAATTCTCTGACTTACAGACCACACAGCCAAAATGCACCGTCCAGTGCCTCTGCACACCGCATCGACGCTCCTCTGCTTTGAGCTGCATCAAAAGCAAGAGTTCAGGAATGCAAATAGTTACCTAAAAGGACCAAAGCAGGTTGCTTGTTCTCCCCCTTGCATGCAGGGACCACAGCCATCAAGCGTGGACCTGACCCTATTTACCTCTGGCTCAGGAGCGGTTTTTAAGCTTTCAGAGTTGATGCTGAACATCAGACGTTCCCCACACATACCTGACGTGGACACTTAGACTGGTTAAGGACTGACCTAATGCTTTTTTACACACAAAATTTATGTTTCAGACATGAATCTGGAAATACAACTTGAAGGGCTTATGCCTTGAGTTACTCCATATTCCATGCTTTAAAATAGGTCATTCCTCAAAAATAGCTCTGCAAGGGTTTTCAGCTCCTCATGGCTCCTATAAGCCCTTCTGAAACCTGTACCAGACAGGACACTGCTGCCTGGTATGTGCTATTCACAAGCCTTCAGACTTCTTTCAAGTAGACAGTGCTCTGTGAAGGCAAGTAAAAGGTTTACATTAAATCCTATATATTTATAGATGTTTAAAGACAGCATTAAGCAAATCAGTTTCATCCCACTCCTATGTATTTTCTGCACCCAGTATAAAATCAGTTCAAGACAGCCGAAATGCAGCCAAGAAACAAGTGCCAAGGAGCACACGAGTACAATCTGTTGGAATGCCAAGTAAGGAAACAAGAACTTTACAGGGCTGACCCGTTTCTGAAACATCCTGTGGACCCTCATGTTATATAAAGAAAGCAAAGCAGCTCTTTTTAAAAATTTCGACTCACTGGGATAGTGTAAACCTTTACAAACCAGCCAGAAGGAGCAGCATCATCTGCAAGGTTTGCTTCAGATCATACCAAGCAGCTCCTTATGTTCAAAGAAAGCAATAAAAGAAGATTACCCTGATTGGTAGTTTCTGTCCTCAGCTCCTGTATATTAGCTTCAGCATCCTGTGAAACAAAATCTGTTATCTTAGAAGGCAGCTTAGATAAATAGGACTCCTGCATTTGAGGGAACTGTATACAACCCAGTCGAGCTCTTAACATGAAGCCTGTGCAAGTGGTATTTACATGGTCTGCATTTACCTTTTATGCAAGTAATGGAACATGATATACAGTTTTCCCCACACTTCTGTAAGATGGAAAATTGCTCATGGTAAGCAGCAGTATTGATCGTTATATTAACACTAAAGTCATCAGTAACAGTTTAAGTATCTTTTTTAATTTTCTTACAACCACTTAAAACTGTCATATACCACAAACTTATGTACACTATTTACAGACAAAACAAGCAAAATATCCATCCAAAATATTTTTTAAAAAATCCTCTGATTAAATTGTTACACCTGCTCAAACAATGGTGGGACTTAATAGGCATATTTTTTTGTGCATGTTTCTCTTCCATGTAGTACTTCAGTCTCACTGCATATATATATATATTTTTAAAAGTTAAAGAAAGATAAAACAACAAGCAGAAGGGACACAACACAATACGCATTTAAATCTTTTGTTTAAGAACAAGCAGCTAATTAAAAAAGGCAAAATACAGGAAAAGTGCATCAGTTCCAATGAGTTAGTATAAGAAAGAGGCCCACGGGTGGAGGGCTGGTACCCTTTAGGGTAGAGTCTCCTAGAAGACCTCTGATTGTCTACAAAGATTATTTAAAATTTATTTTAAACAGAAATTAAAAAAAAAATAAATGAAAGAGGAGAGGAGAAACATGACACCTCCAGAATTTTTTTTTCCACGAGGTTTCTTGGAAAGTGGTGCTCAACAGCTTTCAGTGGGCAAGAATTCATTTGTGCCCGGACCTCACTGTTCATTCATGCAACTTGAGTGAGCTGTCCCCGTGTCTCAAGCAGAAGGCCCGTTCCTCTTGAACTGTGCAAGGCTAGAGGACTTCCACAGGCTCTGTGCCCATGTTTGTGCTAAGTCAGTTAGACCTACTGCCTCTGAATTTTGTCAGCGCAAGACCTGCTCGCTTCCATGGCTTAAAGCTGAGCCAAACACTGCTGGCTTTGCACCTAACAGAGTAACTTTGTCTTCTCATCAAAAAGTCCATTTACTGGTGCATTTCAGAACAACAGATGTGACGTTGAGGAAGCTAGAAATGACCATGGAGACAAAGTGTCACTAACCTACTCATTTTTGCTGTATTTCATACAGATTATTATTTTTTTTTTTTAGAAAAACACATAACAATAAAAGAGGCTTGTTGTATCTGGTGTTCCCAAGTCCCACTCTAATCCTTCACCCAAAAGGCTGCCTTTGAAAACAAGGCTACATGCATGTTTGGGGAAGGTCGGCAGCACTCTGAAATGGGGGTTCAGCACACAATCCCTTTAAAATGGAGCCTTCAGCCAACATTTGAAGTCTCCTGACAGAGGAGTCTTTGTGCTTAGTTACTTTTAGGTAATTTGAGCTCACAGTAGGCAGTAACCAGTCTGCCACTATGTGACAGGACTGGTTAAGGAGTAGCTTTGTATAGGATCATTGTATTTTTGGCTTTCTGGTAAGGCTACTTCATCTAGTAACTTCTCCTCTAACAACAGATTTGGTCCAAAGGTATCCAGTCTCCAATTTGAGCTTGATAGTTTTGAAGCCTATTCCATTACATTCAAAAATCTTGCAAGCCACTTTGCTTTTTGCTAACAACGTACCAAGTCTTTGTACTTTATACAGAAGAATGGAGTGCTCAGTCCAATCAACTGTAAATATATTTACACTTCCGCGGACTTAGCAGCTAAATACTCCTTCCCTCCTTTAAAGCATCATTGGAATTGAGAACAAACACTAGCAAATCCTAAAGCAACAACAAAATACTGCTGAAAGTTGTGACAAGAGAAAGTAATCTTAACAACCACTCCTGAACTCTGTATGTACTGTTTCCATTAATCCCAGGAGAGACTGCAAACGCTGCTGGAGTTCTATACAACACACAAATGAATCTGCCTTTTATTTCATTCCTCAAAGAGCAACTTTCAGAAATGTTTAACATTAGAAAAAAGTAGTCTTCATTCACCAAGATCAGTGCTGTACCTCTTCACTTCTGGAAGGATTGCTTTCTGTTTAGGATGGACTGCAAGCTGCTCATGCTTTGTGGGGGATAATTCTACCACATTAACCTTCCATGACATTTTTGGAGGTCAAATACTTTTGTTATGGAATCCTTGTGTCGGTGCAGAAAGCACACTACAGTGACTCAACAAAATCTTTCTGCCTAACATGGCTAAGCTTAGCACAGAGTACAAGTGCCATATGGAGGTACCACCAGGTTTCTAAAGCTATGATATGCAAAACCAAGACTACAATGCCTATGACAATAAGCAAGAATACAAACCCTCAGTGGGTCAGTCAAGGGTAATTGCCTTTTACCATCCACATCCACAGTACACGAGGCCCAGTGGACGGCTCATTTTCTTGTACTGAAGACATCTGCAAGACATCACTGCCTTTCTCCTGGACTCCAGCTTTGTTGTATCTTATGGTGAATGATGTGGTAGAGGACAGCACAAATCCCTGAAACCTGAATTACTGCAGTCCCAGCAACTCCTGCTGGTGAAACATCAGTATCACCCAAAGCCAGGATTCAGCCATCATCAGCTACACAAAATCCAGTTTTGAAGAAACAGAGCAACTAAAGCAGTGCGTGAGCTGATTTCAAGTCATGTTGGAGTAGGGTGAACAAATATAAGTGCAGTTGTGTCATCTGCCACGCATAGAGAAAGAGGAACTTGAAACAGAGTCAAGTAGAAAACCATCCATCAAGATAAAGCCCCAATTATCCCTTTTAAATCCAGCAATAAAAGAGTGCATTTTTTCCAGGAAACAGAGTGTACAGTACCCGTGTGCAGCATAAAAACATTTCACAAATAATGAAAACATCCCTTTTGAAAATCTCAACAAAAATAGATCCCATTGGGACCAGACTGTCAGTGCCTCCCAAAACAAGGCAGAAAAATCCAGCCTATAAAACATGCCAAAGGTGACCAGTAAGTATCCCACTAACCTCTGAAACTGCTGACTGCTTTATTTACTGAGAAAAAGAAGTATGACATTTGTATTTAAAACCCTAGGCACCATGTTAACAGGTTCACTAAATTACCCTTTAAGCTCTGTTCTCTCCTGACAACTACTTAAAAAGACATCTATCTGTCCATGGGGAAGGTGGAAGCAACATCTCTTGGTATGCAGGTCAATTCTGCTGGACATCAGTGCAATATATTGAATTCTGGAAACCCTGAAGAATGACAAATATGATCCAAAAGCATCATCTTCCAGCCCAGAAGTTCTCTGCTGGTCAAATTTCTCAAGACAAGACGCTGATAGCAAGGCAGCGTTTTTTTCAAAATTTTTCTCAGGCCTAATGGCTTATCACTGAGCTTGTCCTAAGGGAATGGAGTACAGGCAGATGACCTAAGCACAATATGAAGAAGCAAAATGGCCATTTATTGGCCACATGTCTGGTGTGAGAAAGAAGGGTCATTTTGATTTCAATTTAATTATGTTTTCAGACTCTTCTTACAACTTGGGAGAAAAAAAGTGTCCTAGCTACACACTGCCCTCCCTCCCTCAAGAATACTCAGCTAGTAAACAGTCTGTCTGACATTTACATTTCAGTTTTGGAATGGAAAAAAAATATCTGATTTTAGCACTTTTGTAAATAGTTCCACCTTGACTAGGCAGTTGTTCTAAGGGGCAAAAGAAATAAACCCCAGTTATTTAGTTTTGCTTACTCTAAAAATTTTTCATTGGAGGTAGTTCCCCCTCAACACCTATGTGGCAGATACAGACACAGACTGTGCAAACTCGGCTCTTAGTTTACAGACTACCTCCTCGCTGAATCCTACAGCTCACAGCATCAGAATAATGGACCACATCAGGCTGAAGAGATGCTTGAATCAATCCATTTGACCAGAGTAACCAGTGTATCAGAAACCAGTAAATGCGTCTTTCCTAAACAAATTCCTGCAGTAAGAACCTTCCTACCTCAAACACCTTAGTGTACCAGGGGCTTTCTGCAAAAATATATCTGAACAGGAGATAAAGGCCCAGGACTGCACCCATAAAGCTCCTGCCTGTGCTCCTCCAAATACTCTGAGAACAGGCAGAGTGAATGAATGCAAGCCACCTGAAACCTAATGCTTATTTGATGCAGATCTTGAGCCTGATGCAAGTTTCCCCACAACTTTAATGAAAAGTAATGTAAGCCCTGTTACTTAAAGTGTAAAGCACAGGTCTACAGCAAGTGGCTGATTGGGTTTTATTACCCTGGAAAATTAAAATCAGCAGTTCATCCTACTGTGGTCTACGAATGGAATTAGATGTCCCTCTGGTCCTCTTCTCTAAAAAAAGCACACAAACTCCTTCCCAACCTCCCACATTTTCACCAAGTCTGATCCTGAGCAGCTGTAAATAGTTAAAAATACAAAGTCATGCTCATAAGATAGTTTCCAGTATGCAAACACTGGCAGAGCTAAGTTGCAGTCCTCTATTGATAGCAGTTTCCTTAGTGTATTCTCTAAAAAGATGTTCAGGTAGCAAAGCAAAAGTCTGCTGACAGGCTCTGTGTACATGGCCCAACTGTTTGCTATAAGAAAAAGGAAATAACTTCACACGATTGGGAAAAAAAAATTATCTGACAACCAAAATATAGAAAATGCAGAGGCACTTTCTCTTTCCTTTTTTCCTACAGCCCATCTGTAAGAGAAGTGCAAAATAATTACGTTTTCTGACATCTGAGAAAAAGGTGACATCCAGGTTAAGTCTACACAGGTTTCAGCTAAAGCTTTGGAACAGAAGCTCTGTATGCTGATATTGGTTTGTACTCCTGACATGCCTACAGAAGAGAGACTGCTGTGCAGCTACAGACAATTTGTCCAGAAGTAGTTCCCTCCCTTTTTAAGTTCATCACTTCTACTGTTCAGGCTACAGAGGTAGTAAAAACAAAACAAAACAAGAACCCAACAACAACAAAACAGAAGACCAAAAAACCAAAAAAAAAACCCAAAAGGAACCACACTCTTGCTATACTGTACATTCAGAACCCTGTGGCCACTTCGTTGTCCTAACAATGAACAAATTCATTAAAAAACTCCTAACATTGACACACGAATGTGCAAAGAGCACATTCCAAAGCCAGTGCTGTGGTAAAACAAGTGTTCGTCCACAGGGAAGGAAGGGGATTCTGTGAATCATCAGGAACAGAGAAAGGTTATTTCTGGCAGCCTACATGCTAACGTAAACAGGATCTGTTTCTCCTTTTAAAGTTCTGTGCCAACAGAACTATTGAAATGTCATTTCCCACCAGAGGAGACTTTTCTGTAATCATTAAAAAATACATTAAAAAAAAGGGAACCATAGAGCAAGAGACTATTGTGTTCCCGAGCTGGCAGCTGGTAGAGTAGCCCCTGTGTTTGCATTGGCATTTTGCTCCAGATGTTGTATTCCCCTTGTCAAAGTGAAAAACTGAGGCTGACAGATGCTTTTAGGTCACCAGGACCTCAGTTTAACTTCATTTGGCTTTCCTTGCTAGAGAGAAGGGAGCATGTTTTTGTAGTTGTGCTTCAAAGGTCCACTTCAACTTGACTGCTCCTCAGTTAGCAAACTGCTGGTAAAAGGCAAGTTTGACCCTCTCAATGTGATGGCAAAGTTTAATCGCTGGCCCAAGCTTCAAGTCCATACACTCCTGAACGGTGGGCAGGGTCAGCAGCAGCAGTGCCTGGCCATCGATTTCCTGTCAGAAGACAAAAACTCCATAGTGACTTTGCATTTTTATTTTCCCTGCTCCTTCAGCTTTGACTTGCTGTAATTTCAGATTCATGGCCATATGTGAATTAGATGTTTCTTTCATGCTACTCCAGGAAGCTTAAAAATTTTTCTCACAACAAACTAACTCCTTTCTTAAAATGTCAGCTCAAATTCACTGGCTAAGGGACAGAATCTCATGAGATGCTATTGTAAAAAATCAACATAACAACAGAAACCAAGGGAATTTCATGCAGAAAGTCGTTTTACCTAACCTCTATAGAAACATAGATTCTAAAAGAAAAAGTACATCTTCTGGAACATCTAACACAAACCATACTCATCATTCGTTCTAGTACTACAGTTTTGATAGATGGTATTTTTATGGGGTTTTTTATGGCAAATTTTAACCAAGATGCAAGTACAATGTTAACCTGACTCATGCTTGTACTCTAGTTGTTGTACTTTAACACAAAAACATTCACTTGCTGTGCAGCTGTACAACACCTGCAGTTAGTCTGCAAAATAGAAAATATTTATAATTTGGAAAAGTCAACACAAGTGGAAAAACTATCTCCTAGAAAACAGGCTCCTGCCTTCATGGTGCTTAGTTGTAGGCCTTCTCTATAGTTTTGGGATTCAGATGTTTCACAGACCAAAACACACTCCACCACTACTAAGAAACATGAAAAATTCTGGTCATTCCCTTAAGTCTCCTCTCCCAAACTACAGGTTGCGCACGCGCTTGTTTCCTCAAAACCCTATTATGAAATTTAAACTAGCTTCTTTTTGTGATTCAAGGACAAGGAGCAAATTGACAGATTCAACATTTTAAGACCGAAAAAGATACCTGATCAAGGAAAATTCTCGCCAGTGGTGCACAGTCAGTGGATTTGAGGAATCGTACAACGTCAGCCACACTCCATTCCAGAGGGTTACTGTCCAGCTGCAGCTTTTCAGCAACTTCCATCTTTATGTCCTAGACAAGCCACCCAGCACAAAAAGAATTCCCAAAATATTACATATGCAATGGACCAATGCTCCCCTCTACTCCCCCATGCTCATACAGCTGCCAAATAAAGCTCTAATGAGAGCTCAAATTGTAGAGGTTTCTTGGTTAGCAGAGATGTGCAGAACAGCACTGTGCTGAGGGCGGAGGCTATAACATTTTTAGAGACAGTAAGCAGGGATCTAAAACCACAATTTGGTGAACACCACATCACTGCTCTGGCTGAACCAAGAGGAGTGCTAACAGCTGGGAAATGGAAAGCTCACTGTTCTGTCTACAGCTTTCTGTTTAGTCTTTATTACAGTCCTGTAATATGACTGCAATAAAAATCATGATTTTTAATTATTCTGTAGTATCTTCACAATGGTAACCAGAGCATTTTATGAAAACACATATACGATGGTTAATACTCCCAAGATATTTGTGCTTGCCCAACAGTAAGCAAGCTAGAACAGAAATCTACATTCGAAGTTACCTTTGGTGAAGGAGGTTTATTTTCATCATCAGAAAAGGAAAAGGTCCTGAGCTTCCTCTTCCGCTTGTCTCGGTCCTGAGCCAGGGAATGAGACAGTTCACTCTGTGTAGGAGAAGATGACAGAGATTTCTTCTCTGATACCTCTGATTCCTCAAGCAATTCGTCTTGGTGCTCTGAGGTACTATCCTCAGTCAGAGATTCTTCATCTACCTCATCCTGGTCATCATCCTCTTCTCCTCCACTGCCCTGAAGAGGTAGGGAAAAAAAAAAAGTGATGAAATAAAAAAAATGTGAAGTTTAGGACAAAAGCTACAATTGCCACCCATTTGTCAGCTGTAACCTGAGGTTACAGGGAACTAACAGTTTGTTGTTTCAAATGTAGCTGGTCAAAAATCACATACCGCATCTCTTAAAGTTGTTGGCAGTCTCATACCTGGGGAGATCCAGCTGGAGTGTTATCCACTGAAGTAGAAGAACGTTTTTTCTTATGAACAAAAAAATGTTTTCGCCTCTTCCGTCTTTTATTTGGTTTCTTCATGGCTACTTCCAGGTTACTGTGGCCACCCGGAGGCCTACCTATCCGCTTGTTTTTCCGCTTTCCATAATAGTGTGCTACCAGGACAGAAGAAAGGAGCACCATGTTGAAATGCACCTTCAGTGTCACTACTTAGGTTTGTCCATCATCAGGACTGGAAAATCAGTCGAAGGACATTTCCCAGTAGAAATCCCAATTCTGCAAAACTTCACAATGATTATGTCTATATTTTCCTCTTCAATTTGGTTTAAGGAAAAAGAGTTACTAGCCAATTTTATTTTCCCTATAAGGATTTACTTTCTTTATCTCTGAGAGGCCCCAAATTATCAGATTTTATACAAAAATCATCAGCCACAGACTTGGTCCAATTTAATGGCGCTTTTTGTGATGTTTTGTAGTTTTTAAACATGACCTCAATACGCTGTTTGTTCTCACAGTGTCAAATGGTTGACGTTAAAGAAAAACTTAAAAACCTAAAAGCTAAGAAAAGAGCTTGAAGATGTTTTATTTTGTTCCACAAAAAATTGGTAAAAGCAATTACAATGCCACTTAAATTATCATATTAGAGTCAGTTCTTGTCCCAAAAGTTGTCTTAAGAAGATAAAGCTTTAAGCACACACCAAAAAGTGAAGCCATGGTTCTACCACTTAATATAGAATTAATTTTTCCTCCCCTACACACTAGCACATGGATATTTTGTAAGCCTGTGTATGTAGTGCTTGAGCCGCTCCTTGTGTAAACAAAGCAATTGTATTTTGGATTCCTTCTGGAGCCAAAGGCAGAACAAACCAAAATATAACACCCGAAGTCCCACCTCGGTTTGAGATCAGCAACCTACTCACTGTATTTAGTCTTTGTCAGGACAGAGCAGTTCTCTGAACACTTATCCAGCACCATCTGTGGGCCAAAGAGGTTTGGACAACATTCCAGCTTGATGCATGTTTTTCTACAGAAATCTGCCACCCGATCTGCTGTCCTCACAACCTCCACAGTTGCACGGTAGCTCTTCCCTTTGTACCTAGCATTGAAAATATGGTCATAATTCAGGAATCCTCTAATTACCAGGATAAAAGTACTTCATTGAGAGGAAGTGTACGAGAATATTGCTTTGAGATCAAACTGAGGGAAAATCTGAGCAATGACGAACCTTATGGACTGACAAGTCCAGGAAACAGGTATTCGTCTCTTATGACAGATCCTCAAGCAAAGAAAAAAAGCCAGCACCAGAGAGATGCCTGTAGTAGCAAACAAATACTATCTGAGAGGACTATCCCAGAGTTTAGATGTTTTGTTTTCTTTGTTCGCTAATGGCTTGTTCTTTCTTTGTTTTTATGGGACTGCAGAAGTGTCCACTGTGAGGTAGACAGCTGGTTCCTAAAACCAAGATGGAGTGCACCAATTCAGCTAATAAAGGTAACAGCAGACAGCTTCTAGTGAGCCATTCTATGCACATACTATGGCAAACAAATGAACTACTGTCACATTTCCAATCAGCTTTCATCTAACTGCTGAACAATTTGTCAGGACAGTCACTTGCCATGACTGCATACACTGCTCCTGTTTGATATAAATTATGAAAAGATTTCTTTTTTTTCCATCATCCTTGCCATGACACTGACAAAACCACACTGTGAAATATCTGCCAGAGTCATTCATCATTTCTGCTTTGCTCTCCCAGCACAGCTACCAGCACATGCTGATATCTACTACGGATGTCTCAGGCCTCCAAGTATCTAGTTAATGCACTGAAGAGCTATGTCATCATAGTCCAGATATCCCTGGTGTCACTACTGTGACAAAAAAAAAAAAAAAAAGCACACAGCAACTTCAGTGAAACCAAACAAAATTATTTTTTTTTCCTCTACTATTCAGCTACATCTATTTACATTAACCTTTCATACGATCTTCCTGTTGTCCAAATCCAGAGCAATCCCTTCAATACAGGGAAAGGTGTTTTTTTTACACATGAAGCTGCTCCAACAGAAGAATTACTGACATGTCCAAAACTATGTAGGAAAGCATGCTACAGCACATTTTGAAAATCTGATCTTTAGTATGCAAACACAGTGACTTAACTACAAGAGTATCACCAGACTATAAAGGAATATCTGGAATTTTTAAATATATGCAAATATGATCACTGCTTTTTTCCTCTGCACAAAATAATCTTGCAAAGAAGCTCCAAGCCCAAAAGCTCAGTGGAAAGCTAGGGAGTGCTTTAGGGTAGGCTTCCATGTCAGGCCATTTCAGAGCACTGCTATAACTTAATTTCAGAGGGATCTTCCTCCACTGAGAAATTTGTGTGGAAATGCCATGGAAGTCTGAGAATCTTCCCAAGCACTATGTGCTTCTGCTTTAAAATACTGACAATTATCTTCAAGTGAATTAAATTATCTTAAACCTCACCTGCAGGTCTGACAGTGTATATGCTATGTTGTACCAGTACCACACCATCCTTACTTGACCACTAGCTGCTTATATGCCAGTAGCAGAGCACACCCGGCATATTAAGGAGCATTAAAATCAGATGCACTTCACCAGATACTCATGAAGAAATTTATAAAGATTTGGAAGTTTAATGGCTGTCAGCATCTTGATATGCTACAAGCAATTTTTCCTTCTCTGAAATGTGAGAAGTTAAAGCATAGACTGCAGAGAACATTGCCATTGGGATCAACTAAGCAGGGAATGGGACAAGAATTTACTTGGCTTTTAGGGTCTCTCCATGCCCATGCCATGCAGCCTCTTCATCCAACTGCAGTTCTCGCAGGACACGGCTAGGTTTGTAAGCTGCGTTGATCAATAAAGTGAGAACCTACCGTGAGGGAGGGAAGAGGAGAAAATACATTTAAGTTCTTTGTACAATAAATCTGTTTTAAAGTGCCAGGGTAGAATAGGAAATTACCTCTATTCATCCAAATTATCTAGCATCAAAGCACTCATTCACAGCAGGATTACAGATAGCTCCCGATACTGCCAAAATGAAAACTAAGAGCCGTCGACACTTTGGACCTTGCCAAACCTTCAGAATTTGTCTGCAGTCTCGAGTGCATCTAGCAATTTCCAAGTCATTGCCCTTGAATTACACATCACTAAATTAAACTCTGGGGCTGAATACTACAAAACTACACAACCTTGGGTAAATCTAAGCACTTATCTTAGAGATTGTTTGACATGTGAAGATGTGGCAAAAAACGCTGCAGGATTTTGCTGCCTGCCAACCTGCTACTTGCTACAAAATCATACTGCAGAATCTTAAGCTCTCCTCTGTTTTGCTTTCATGAACCATGATAAGGCTATAATAAGAATTTTTCTGGTGCTGTAAAGTAACTCAAAGTTGTGAATAACCTGAAGTTAGCAGGGGACAGTACAAAATGTGCATTCAAACTGTATTTCTTATTTTAAGTATGTGCTTATTCCCAATCATTCCCAAATGGGTGGATCAGAACGTTGACATAACAAACTTGCAGCTTCATTCCTTCTAATGCAGCAGACCAGAAGTCTACAGTTCAGAAGAAGAGTATTAAATATAATGCAAGTACCAAACTCACTCTAGGACTCATACACTGAGCAAGAGTCATAATTGAAATGAATACAACTAAGCAAATCGCTTCAACTTTTAGCAACACTCAGCATCTGTTTATCAGCAGGATTTGTGCATATTTTATGCTTTCAGGCAGTGAAGCAGCATTTAACCTTCAAGGTTAAATGACGCTGCCACAGAATTTCACACTTGCTCTTTTGGAGCGCTTACATCAGAGTACTGAAACTTGCAGAAAGGACGAGGTACTTTTCTGTACGCAAAAATGGAACTTTTTCAATAATCAGCTTGACTCTTGTCCACTGGACTGTTGTTTGACAGCATGTCTGCCAGAAACTCTTTCTTAAGGTCTCTCCCAGTTATGATTCCTGCATTTAAAGTGATCATTTCATGAGAGCTCAAGTGTGCACATATAGTTATGCCTTGGGAAAGTTTCAGCCTCTCTGGTCAGATAATAACCACTCCATGACCTTTTTGGAGATTTCAGAAAAATAATTGTTGCCTTAAAGTATCTGTAAATTTGGTGTGAAACACCTTCTGGAGAAGAGGCTCTTTGGTATTAAAGAATGGCCTCTTCCTCCCTCTTCCCCTCCCTCAGTTACATTAGAAAGAAAAAACACAATTTCATCTGATCTTTGCAAATCATATCCAACTTATTAAACACAGAGAAGTCTTTTAATTTTCCAATTACTGAAAACAATTTGCCATTTCTACTAAGAAAATCTGTATTTCCTGTTTTAACATCAATAGTGCAAACTGTAAAGGAGTTTTGGGATTATCTGAAGCTAAATTCTGTTAATTAAAATTGAAGCATTTATTACAGCTATAAAAAGATACTAACTCCTCTGTGGTAATTACAGGTTACTCTGTTTTAACCTAAAATAAAGTTTAGCAGTAGAAGGCTGACTGTAACTCAGATAAATGAGAGGCTTTTACTCTTACCAGCCATTCATAAAACAGTCCATGATTTATACTTGATTTTATGCAAAAAACCCTCTTTACTCATTATCAGTTTAAATTTATTAATTACCCATCTATAATTAGAGAAAGACTCTAGCGTTTATAATAACACTGCTATATGCGGGTCCACTATGTACAACCACCTCACCTCTTTGAGAACAAGAACACAGTTCCCAGGTCCCACAGACTGAGGAAGCTCTGCAATTCTGCCTTTGTTAAGGTAAGGCCCTGAGAAGCACCGGTGGTTGAAGTAGATCTTTGGGCAGCAGTACTTTCCATTAATTACCACTGAGAAATGAGAAAGCAAAGATTTAAATCACATGCTGCAAACTCCCCAGCAAAGAATGACTTCTTGCAGTACGTAACATTTTGCCTGCTGTAAAAAAGGAGGGGGAAAAGTCTTGAATGACATGAATTTGGGGTAGTTTCTGTGTCACATGCATGCTTGCAAATTGTCAAACTACAGGAAATAAAGTTGGTCATTTATCAGAAAAGAAACATTTCTTCCTGGCTAGTCTGATGCTTCAGGGTATTACACCAGTGGGAACAGGCAAGAAGACAACAATCCCAACTTTTTGGTAGCAGAAGCACTTCCTACACAACAATTTCAGATAAATTTCCAGTCCAAAACTTCTCCAAAACTTCTGCTACCAGAGAAGCTGGCAAAGTTATTCCCTACTGTTTATCCTAAACTGCAATATCACATTGCTTTGCATTTTTAGACTCTTTTCCCTCAATCATCAAATAAAAGATGCAGCAACTGATGAATTGACCTTTGATGAAGTGACATCAAGTTTTCTAAACCTATTAAATGGTTCAACGCTGCTCAAAATTAAAGTTATGTATAATATGTACTGCAAGACGCTTATGTATAAATACAAAATTCCTTTACCCTAGCAGTATTGTAGTTTTTCTTGATTGACCAACACTATCACTTAAAGATCTTAAATTCAGTAGTTGATAACCGGCAGAAACATAAATGAAACCAAATTTACATTATGACTCTATTAAATGCCAATTAAAATGCTAAACAAGCACGAATCATTTCTATAAAGCGTGCATTTGGTGCAGCTTCAGATGTGCATTTCACTGTACAGAAAACAGCAGAAGAGGCATTTTGTTGCCAAACAGATAGATCTGTATGACTGTTTCACCAGCAGATGTACTTATTCATCATATTCATTCTTGCAACAGTTTAGAAAATTATTAGATTTCGCCATCTGGCACACAAAGCCATTTACTGTTTGAATTGCTTTTGTTTATCATGATGATGAAGTTATCATAAAAAACAGACAAACCTGCTTCCCCAAGCTAGAATCTAACAACTCAAGAGCACAGATGCAGCATGCCTGTTATGGTTCTCCCAACATTACTAAATGTAACAGGTGACAATAAAAACATAATCTGCATAGGTCACAGTACACATTTGGCTCCACATATCTTCTGCTGGAGGGAGATGTTCTGGTGTAAAAATATAATTTTCAAGTTTAATGCACATATCAATTGCAGGACACAAGTAATTGTATGTTTTTGTTTCACTCTTTTCTGAAGTTCAACAAATCATCAAGGTATGAAAATCTTCAAACCCTTTCCTCCTCTTGCCTCTCCTAACAGAAGAGGGTTGAACAGCTGAACAGTGAGGCAGCTGAACTGTTACAGGATTTTGTCTCTTTGTTAGCCTGCCCTCTCTGATCAATACCTGAGTCAGAAGAGTTCAGTTCCTGGTTCTTTAGTCCATCATGAACTGTCCTTGAAGACAAAATTCTGAAATGAAAAGAAGAAGATTGGGAAAAGGGACAGATGGTAAGGATAGTCACCTCTCAGTTACTAAAACACAACCATTAAATTTATTTTTTTTTCTTCAGCTCCAGCCTTATTAATCTGCTTTTTATACCTCCTCTGTTTCACAATAATAACATGCAAGTACTATCAAATTCAATTTGGAAAGGACTACTGTAATTCTACAGCTAGCAGCAATCCTTCCTTGCTTAAAGTATACAGACTACCATGCTGGTAAACACACCACACAATGATACTGACAACAGTTTACATTTTCTGCCTCCTTTTAACTTCATTTCACATTTCATGGCACAAGACAGTGTACAGTCTTACCTTAGGCATTTTGAAAAAGATGGATTTTAAACAAAATACAACCAAAATGACTCAAGTACTCTGGTAAGAATTCCAATTACAAAACATGGAAGAACAGTCTGCTCAGTATTTTAGGAGCAGTGAAAACATTGGCAGGACTACTGACAGATCTGGTGTTTGTAAAGCTGCAAGAGTCAATAAAACCAACTGTCAGGCATTCTACTGAGCATTTTTGAGCAGGCTCCCATGAAGGAGTTTCATATGCATGACACAGAGTTTATTATAGACAAATTGTAGATATTGGTAGAACTCTCCTTTTTGGCTAGTCTGGGCCAAATTTAATCTTGGGAAGTAACTATTAGAAGTTCTTCTACTAAATGACTCACACTGAAGTCAAATTTTCTGATCAACTGTGCAAAATCACAGCTACATGTTAAGGCAGCCACATTTTCTAAGCATTTTTACATTACAGAAACTGCATTATTTGAGAAGGGAATACAACCAAAAGGGAATCCAGTAATTGTTCCTATTAATCACCATTAAGAAAAAGGCTTGAGCACAAGCTTACAAACACAATCTTAAGATCAGGCTAGTTTTTTCTTAAATGCACTCCAATACTCACAGATTATGCAATCTTTAAAAATTAAAGCTCAGCAATTTCAAGCCCAGAACTTCAATGACTTGACCCATTCAATAATTCAGCTGAGTTGCACTAGCATTATTAAAAAATAAACTCCATGCTTTCTATCTCCTGCTAAAGCAGTGCAAGAGGTCTTTTTCAACATCAACAGGAACTACCAGCATTAAGAGAAATGGATTGTGGAATCTCTGAACCCTCAGTATAGCATTTCTGTAAAGCTAAATCGTCTCTAACGCAACGGGATTTACCAATTAGAAGAAGAAAAAGAAAATAAAACCCAAACTCAGCAAAAAAATAAAAGCAAAAATACAGTTACTTACTGTTTCTCTGGTTGAACTACTGCAATTTTTTTCTGCTTGTTTACTGAAAGGAATAAGAAGAAAATATAAACAGCAAAGTATGGGAGGCAAATGAAACTTCTAGCACAATATATATACTAGACTCATTTCCTCTAAGTTATACATCAAAAAGAAGCTATGTTCAAAATCACTGCAGTGCATAGCTGACCCATGTAATCTGAAGTAACCCAAAAGGTTTACTTCAACTTTCGCTAAGAAGTCATTAAATCAGGCATGCATAACCCCAGTCTTCTAGGAAATCTCACCTTTTGTGCATCTTTCTTTGCATCATAGCCCCTAAACTACAGCCCCATAGACCTGTAATACCAGCCGAAAAGGAATGATATGATTTCCTTTTCAGCACCCAAAGGTGCAGAAAGCTAACCAAAGGTTAGGTGCATAGACCTAACTCACCACTTTACTGGCACAGTAACTTCAACACTGTTTAACTTTGAAATGGAATGAAATTATCTGGTTAGGGACATACAAGACTTAAGCCAATTGCTATGGAGGAAAACACTGTTGCAACTAAGAAAGTCAACTAGGAGACAGGTCCAGTTGCTAATTCTGGCTTTCACAATCAGGTAATAATATCAAACAAGGTAATGCAACATGTGGCCCTTCAGCAATTTCAGGCTTTGTCCCCAACAAACTTCTGGAATTTTTTTTAAAAGCATCTTTTCCCTCATTAGGTCCCCCCTGCCCGCTTCCTCCTCTGTCCCTGGCAGTGCAGAAATGTCTCAAGATTAGTTTCTCTTGCTTTAACTTGCAGTAAATGACAGCTCATTTCAATCTTACAGTTTTATTATCTTACTTAATAAACATTCAGGAAGTTCTTCAGTTTCTCTCACTCCCATTAAACTTTAATAAACAGAGCTCACTAACCAGTTGAGAGAAGACACTATCTTACGCTACTTATTCACGTAGTTAAAACAGTAGGATTTACTTTTCAACATTTTGTCATTAACGGATCATTACCATCTGGCCCATTTAGAAAGCTAGACCCCCTTATTTCAACTCCAAAATGTATACACACCCAATACCATTTTGTTATGGCATTAATTTTGACTTGCACAAGTGCAAATGTAAAATCAGTACCAGGGTCAGACACACGGCAAGAACAGCTCAGACAAAAGTATAAGCACAGCATGGGGGTGTGTGCATACACACAGAATGACCCCTTTATTGTGACTAATTGATCATTTCCACACACTCATACAGTGTGCAAGGGTCTCAAGCCAACACTGCCTGCTTTGGAGTTGTTGTATGGATTCCAACTGGACCTAACAGCCAGGGTAACAGTTGCACAAGGCATAGACTCTCTGTACATAGTAAACGTTTCCAAATTCAGTGATGCCAGCAATAATTCTGCAGTAGCCTGCTCCTGAAGGTCTTGCCATCTCTATCAACCCAGCTGACCACTGCAAATAGAACAGAACTGATACCTATTGCTTTGCGAGGAGGTCTGAGCTGATATCCATTCGTTTCACACCAACCCACTGGAAATATATTCATTGATTCCACGCTCACTATACAGTCAGGGACGGGCTTCGTGGAGCCTGTTCAGTTTAGAGAAGCAAAAATTGAAACAAAAAAATAAAAAACCTCATTTGGTTAATGCTTGCTATATGTTTGCCAGTGAAGCTGCTTTTACTTATGGTGTATCTGGAACACAACATCAATTGTTTATTCATTCCCTTTTACTGACCAGATTCTTTACTGACCTCATTTGATTCCTCCTAAAGGCTGGAAATGGGATTTTGTCATCCACAGTTTAGCAAAGATGCACAGTGCATAGTAAGTGCATGCTGATGTACTTTCAATCAAGAAATGGGATTATAGTGGAGAATGGCTGAAATAGGCCTATTTTATCTTAATGAAGAACCTCTCAAAGTTTTCTTCCTAGGTCTGGACAAAGCTTGCTCAGAATGCAAGACACTCCCCTTTGTAAAACTGTTACAAAGCCCTTGCTTTCTACAAGACACTGATCAGCACTTCACAGAGTGCAGTAGCCTAGCACTGACACACTGCAGTGCACAAATGCCATTTCTGCCTGGCTTAAATAAGCACTGCCACCCAAGGCTAACTGGGACACAGACAATGCAAATGGGTTTTTGCTGTGTCTTCACTGAGGAAACGGTGACTTGCTGCCCATACTCTGCATGCAGTGAGTTTGCTCCAGATACTCCTCAGGTTTGATGATGGTACTACAGAAGAATCAATGCAAGTGCTACCCTCCTCTCCCACATCAGGCTTACCCTCCAGCTGAAGCCAGAGGTAGGAATCTTTCAACTTTGTGACTGTAGCAATGCAAACTTCTTCAGGATCAACTGGGTTCACAGCCTCAAGTTTCATATTCTCTTTAAATCCATGGTCAGAAGTTAACTAGGAAAAAGACAGAATACTTCAGTAAAATACCATCTGTATATCCAGTATCTGATATGAATAGCCATGAATGGGAGCAATAAAAACATAAAAGCCTCAGTGTTTGAGTGACATAGAAAGATACTCACACCATCAGAGAAGATTTCAGATAATTAGCACATTGAAAACAAGTAAGATATATTACCAACTACAAAGAACTTAAGTTAAAAAAGGCTCTATAGACAGACCTAGAAAAGAACATGTTTGTACTCAAAAATAAGGATGCTGAGACTCACTGAAAGGATCGAGTGCATTCTAAGCAACCAGGAATTCTCTGTTGCTTGCTACCTAAGTGTTAAGTCTGACAAATAGTCTGACCAGGCTCTCTATTCTATTATCCTAGTTTAGAAATCCACTTTATGTATGCAAATAACATTCCTGCCTCATCCAAATGAGTTCTGGAAGACAGCAAAGGAAGCTTTCTTTTCATTTTACATTTTTTGGATAAGTTGCATTTTACTTCATTCACCAATTTAGTCCATATTTAGAAAAAAATTCCTAAAACATAAGCATGGATATTTATCCAGCTCTGAAGCTCCTGAATTAAAGATAAGAAGTAACAGCCAGACAGAGGACTCTTCCTCCCAGAGCCACTCTACAGCATAATTACAGGATCAATACATTATGAATTCTGGAACTAGCCTACAGTGATCAACTCTTCTCAGAAAAGGGATAATAAATTCAATGACCTGTTCTAAGATGCTACAGCTTACAAGACAGAACGAGGGCAACAAGAATTCATAGCCAGCAACACCCTCTTCAAAAAAACGTAATTATTAATTTTAATTTCTTCCCCTAAGCACTGCAATAGCCCAAGTATTGTAAATGGAATTGGAAGGCAGGTGTTAATAGTACCCTTTTCCGCTTGACAACGTATTGTGCTTTGGGAGACAGCAATACTGTCACTGAACCAACAAAAGCCCAAAATCTAGCAAGTACTTCAGGCACTGATTAATGTAAAATGATTATTTGGTACTAATTTAAGATGACTTGGTATTGATTAATACAATTGAATGAATTTTTCAAGCTGAAAGGAAGGAAGATTGAAAGAGTACACTAAGTAAATGAAAATAAGGTCTATTAAAATGCCCTGTTTCCTCAACTGCAGGAGTGCCAACGATTGATGCTGGTTTATGACTATTCCACAGACTCTTACACATCTCAATTTCACAAAACAATCATATATTTTCGATCTGCTTTCTCACAACTGAAGCATTTGATCCACCACTTCCTTATCTAGGAAACTGGCATGCACCCACTTCAGTTCACATGCATTTGTACTCTATTAACTCTTATGTTTCCTCAGTTATCACAGGTAAGGTGTTAGAGTACTCAAATACATCCAGAGGAGGGCAACAGAGCTGGTGAAGGGGATGGAAGGGGCTCCTATGAGGAGCGTCTAAGGACTCTGGGTTGGTCTAGTTTGGAGAAAAGGAGCCTGAGGGGTGACCTCATCACTCTTTACAGCTTCCAGAGGTGGGGAAGTGGAGAGGGAGGGGCCGATCTCTTCTCCCTGGTATCCAGAGACAGGACACGTGGGAATGGTTCAAAGCTGCGCCAGGGGAGGGTCAGATTGGACAATATAAAAGCATTTCTTTACCAAGAGGGTGGTCAAACACTGGAACAGGCTTCCTAGAGAGGTGGTCAATGCCCCAGGCCTGTCAGTGTTTAAGAGGCATTTGGACGAGCCCTTAACAACATGCTTTAACTTTTGGTCAGCCCTGAAGAGGTGAGGCAGCTGGACCAGACGATCATTGTAGGTTCCTTCCAACTGAACTATTCTATTCTATTCTACTTGGAAAGGTAACTTAAGTCAAAAACATGCTAAAGGTTCTTCTCTCTGGAATCAAGAATGTCATTCATATAACAGAAGAGAGATTTTTCGGCAAGAGAACCTTACCGAAGGGAAGCAGCTCTGGGGAGCTGCCTCAGCACCACATTGTTTGAGGTAGTCTGCCCAATCGAAGTCCTGCCCAGGATAACCTAGGTGAAGAAAAAGCAAATGGGTTAGTTTAACAGCATGAGACTCATTTTAAACTGACATGAAGTACAGATCACTGAAATCTTTTTGCGTCACTCCAGTCTGCCAGCTGACCAGGGCTTCACTGAGCCATGTGAGGTCAGCCCACAACAGGGTTCTCCTGTATTTGAGATGTCCTCTTTATTTTCATTGCAGAGGGACTTCGGGCCCTGCCCCACCTCGATTCCCACTTTTGACTTGAAATGGTGTGAAACTAAATGTGACTTCACAGAGAGCAACCTGAAGCGTAAATAAAGTACATCTGCTAAGCAGACAAGGACTGCAATTGAGACATGGGGAAGCGTTTACACCGTTTTCACAGGGTACAGATGAAATTCGGGAAAAGTTTCTGCAAGATTACTTCATTGATGTTATGTCAGCTCTGAAACCTTTTTTTTTTTTTTTTAGATAGAGCACTCAAAATGTGCACAATACCAACATATTACTCTCTCAAAAATATGTTAAATGCTAAGTCATTAAAGAGAGCAGTTAGGCGTCCTAAGAGGCTCGTCAAGTTTGCTAACAGCTGTAAATCTGCAATACATGTTTGAAGGGAAGAGTCTTAACATGGTGTCCATCAGGAGACAGATCATCTTTCCAAGAAAAAAACAAATTAAATTCTTCTTGGAGGAATACTTTGCTTCCCTGTGATCTAATAAAAAGCAAATTAACTGAAGGGAACTAAGTGCAAAAATGTGCTGCCATGATAGTAATTTAGTATTAACATGACAATCTAAAAACATGAAGTTCAACCTTCCCTCAGAAAGGGCCTAACCTCAGAAGGACCTATTTATTTTTTTCAGTTTCATCAGTACCAGTAGGGCTCTTGAGGCCTCCCACAATTCAGAATGCCCACTATTTCCAGGGGAACTAAGAGAAGTTAAGTTTAAGACTTTTGTCAGCTCCGGTCACATGCCTGGGACGTGAGAGTTCATCTTTCACATGCAAAATTCTAGGTAATGCTGGCTCAAGCAAAGCCACTTTTTGTACCTCACCCAAGGAAAGGTAAAAGACAAACATCCTATGGACTTTGTTCCTCTAATGTCATGAGCAGCTAAAGCAAAACATTCCGAATACAGTGGTGGTGAATAAGAGTACTGAGTCCCTGGTTTTACAATACAATTGACATTTCCATTTTGAGAAAATGAATAAATATTTCAGTAGCTGAGGATCTCTCCCCTATTCCCTTATGTCCTGAAGCAACATTTCAGCAATCTGCTACCTTGCCTGATAGGTCCTTGAAAAAAAACCCTTCATTAACTTCTAACTGATAAGATATTATAAAAATATTATAAAATGTTGGATAACAATATTCCATTTTGACCAGAAGTAAAAATCCAATGCAAAGTCTATAGGCTTCTGATATCATGTTAATTAATGCTGAAATCAACATTGCCTTCAGCCCTGGAACACATACTCCATTCGTCCAAGCGTTCAGGTTTTTATGCGTGACCAGCATCCCCAGCCACTGTCATCTTCTCAAATCCAGGCACGTACCCAGGGAACTTCAGTTTCACTAACTCAAAGCTCCTGTTTCTCAGAATTTGATCCTTCTTGTTCTTTGCTTGTGCTGCTACATGTAATTCTTTTGCAAAAGTGCTGTCCTAAACACAGCACTCTGGGGACTGGCAATCTACTTCCTTCAAGGAGGAGTGAGCATGACAAGCTTGCACAAACATACCTGGTGGGGGACTGAGATGCAAGCCGTTCTTCAGACTCCACTGCACAGGGAAAATACCAGCACTGTTGACATGACAGATGTAAGACTGGCTGGTTGTACGGTCTGGTCTCAAGTCATCAATTTCTATCATGAAGTACTTCTCATTGTATACCTGTAGTTAGCCAAAAGAGAACCATGTGGTCTTGTAAGTAGCAGATTCTGATCTACTGCTCCCTCTCCCTCATTTTGATAACTTTATTAAACAGCAACACTGCACAATGGAAACCCTTTACCTTGAAATACTGTGAGGGTTAAAAAAAAAATAA